>NC_083349.1:152593524-152899524 GCF_030254825.1 Meriones unguiculatus | reverse complement strand
GGCTTCTATTGCCTAATATCTGCCTTCTATTTTGATTATTTTTTATGTGAAGGTAATGCTGAAAGCCTGGAGCCAGAAGTCAGTCTGCATAATGTGTAGAATGTTGTTTTGTTTTGTTTTCAAAGAATGCCTATGAAAATGCCTCATTTTCTTGGATCTTCATTTTTTATGCTTTACATCATTAGGTGGTGACCCAGAGCCATAGTTTAATCAGGCAAATGGCAAATTATATGTGGTAGCCACCTTAGTTTCCTCACTTGGGTAGGGTGATGACACTCCTTATACACATTTTCATGAAGTTGTTGTCTTGAACAAACAAATTCTTTTTTTTTAATTTTTCATCAATTACACTTTATTCATTCTGCATCCCCCCATAAGCCCCTCCCTCCTCCCCTCCCAATCCCACCCTCCCTCCTCCCTCTGCTTGCATGCCACTCCCCAAGTCCACTAATAGGGGAGGTTCTCCTCTCCTTTCTGATCTTAGTCTGTCAGTTCACATAAAAAGTGGCTGCATTGTCCTCTACTATGGCCTGGTAAGGCTGCTCCCCCCCAGGAGGAGATGATCAAAGAGCAGGCCAATCAGATTATGTCAGAGGCAGTCCCTCTTCACATTACTATGTAACCCAATTGGACTCTGAACTGCCCTGGGCTACATCTGTGCAGGGGTTCTGGGTTATCTCCATGAATAGTCCTTGGTTGGAGTATGAGTCTCTGGGAAGTTCCCTGTGTTCAAATTTTCCTGTTCTGTTGCTCTCCTTGTGGAGACCCTGTCCTCTCCAGATCTTACTATTTCCCAGTTCTTACCTAAAATTCCATTCACTCTGCCCAACACTTGCCCATCAGGCTCAGCATCTGCTTTGATAGTCTGAAGGGCAGAGGCTTTCAGAGGCCCTCTGTGGTAGGTTCCTAGGTTGTTTCCTGTTTTCTTCTTCTTCTGATGTCCATCCTCTTTGCCTTTCCGGATCGGGATTGGACATTTTAGTTAGGGTCCTCTCTCTTGCTTAGTTTCTTTAGATGCACAGGTTTTAGTGGGTTTATCCTATGTTGTATGTCTATATGAGTGAGTATATACCATGTGTGTCTTTTTGCTTCTGGGACAACTCACTCAGGATGATCCTTTCCAGATCCCACCATTTACCTGCAAATTTCATGATTTTCTTATTTTTCATTGCTGAGTAATATTCCATTGTGTAGATGTACCACAATTTCTGCATCCATTCTTCAGTTGAGGGGCATCTGGGTTGTTTCCAGCTTCTGGCTATTACAAATAAAGTTGCTACAAACATGGTTGAGCAAATGTCTTTTTTGTGTACTTGAGCCTCTTTTGGATATATGCCCAGTAGTGGTATGGCTGGATCTTGAGGAAGTGCTATTTCTAGTTGTCTGAGAAAGCGCCAGATTGCCCTTTATCTGACAGAGGACTCATATCCAGTATATATAAAGAACTAAAGAAGCTGAAAAGCAGCAAACCAAGTAATCCACTTAAAAAATGGGGAACAGAGCTAAACAGAGAATTCTCTGGAGAGGAATACTGAATGGCAGAGAAGCACTTAAAGAAATGCTCAACCTCACTAGCCATTAGGGAAATGCAAATCAAAACAACCCTGAGATTTCACCTTACACCCATGAGAATGGCCAAGATCAAAAACTCAAGTGACAACACATGCTGGAGAGGTTGTGGAGAAAGGGGAACCCTTCTCCACTGCTGGTGGGAATGTAAACTTGTACAAACAAATTCTTTAATACATGCCAAATTACAGAGAGTTTTAAAATATATTAGTTTGTCATAGTTCACCCCTCAGCATTTAGGAGTTTGGTAATCTTCTCCTCTCTAGTTTCTCTAAGATTTCGATCCATTAACCTGTAATATAGTCCCAATAATTTATCACAGAAGTTCTTGGAGTTTAAACTAGTTTAAACTAGCGGTCTACTCCTGCATACTGTTTCTCTTGCTTCTCTCTTTCTTGCTTATTTCTATTCTTTTTTTATTCTTTTTAAACTTTCCTCTCTTTCCTCATTACCTCTCTCATTTTTGCTTATTAAATATTTGCTTATTAAATCATTCCCGATCAGTGATAGAGTGATAGAGAAATTTGTCTTCAGTGGTTTCCCATTGTCCCTGTAGAACATTGAGCTTGACTGGTACATAGACATAATCTTCCTGAGGTAAATGATTTATTAGAAAATTGTGTTTGCACAGGATTTAAAGCACCTATCTTCATGTATCCATGACATCTAATTTGACACATAAGATGCTTCAGATTGAATGATTTACTCAACTCAATATTTGTCATTTAGTGCATGAGAACCCTGGCATCAAGAGACGAGGTAACAATTAGTGTAAGACGAAGGTGACTACTGTGATGAGTGTGGAGTCCTATGTGTTGCCTTTTAATTTGACATCAAGAGCTCACAAGCATTAGAACAAGTGCTGTAATCCTACAAAGACATTCTTGACAGTCATACAGTTTGTTACTCCTGTAAACACTAGTCTTCAGATATGTCATCAAAAAATTATGTTATCAGGGAAACTTAAAAGAGCAGTACAAGGTAGCCATTGGTTTAGTGATGAAGATACAACAAATCCCATTGTTTGCATTCACTAAACCATTAAGAACCATACTAGTGTTAGCTAATACCCCTCTCCAACAGTACCTGAGAGTTAGCTTTCTTGTGATGATTTTTGTCTGAATATTATAGGCTATCTGCTGGAAAGGTCTGAATTCAAGTATACAGAATCTCAAATGTAAAGGATTTGATATTACTTTGGCATTTGTATCTTGAAATTCCATAGATGAAGTGAAATGCACTGTTCTCAGTCTTCTGTGTTGAAAGGACCCAGCTATTTGAGGACTACGTTCTCCCAGCCTGGATAGCCATTCTGAGCTTGACATTAAGGTGCAGGATTCCCTCTCCCTAGGTGGGCCTCCTGCTCTCTTCCTGACTTCATCTGTATAGAGTGTCTCCATACAGACACTCCTAACCACATTTGACATATGGCCTTTGACACAGCTTTGACATTACTTCATTTATCTAGGGTGCATGTTTTCAAGTATCCTAGGCCTACCTCAAGATTCATACTCACTCAGTAGCTGAGGATGACTTTGAACTTCTGATCTTCCTGCCTTCACCTCTGAGGTGCTTGCATTTGAGCTGTGAGTCAGCATGCCCGATTTACGTGGTTCTGGGGAATCTGGATATAGAGCCTAGGGCTTTAAGAATGCTAGGGAAACACTCTGTGAAAAGTGGTACAGCCCAGCCTCTAAGCGTATCATTTTAAAAGTAAATTTTTACTGACATTCCATGGTATAAACTCACATAATTATGAAATGCAATTTAATAACCTGAATTTTAGATCGTCTGTACATTTATAATTTTAAATATTATATGAAGATTCAAAAAGAGCCAGCATCTTTTACAGAGAAATTATTTTTTTGTAAAAACGTATTCTAGAAATTGACAAGGTAACACCTTTAAATTAGGAGTTCTCAATTATTTTCATCTATAATGTGAAAAATCTGTAAGAAAAGATGTAAAATCATGGTTTGAAATTTTAAGAACTTCTGGGTAAAAGTCACTCACCTTGGGCGTTTTTTTTTTTTTTTTTTTCTATGCTGAGAAGCTGTGAATTCTTCATGAGAAATACTGAACTCATGAACTATAGCTTCACCTTCTTGACATGACATTTGGATTCTTACAGAAACTCTCCTGGTTTACAGAAGGACAAGGGACCAAATACTTCCTAAATAACTCAAGAAAAAAGGGAGTGAGTGAGGTTTAAATATTTAGTGAGGAAACTAAGGCATTGTTTCCAAGAATTCCAACTCATTTTTATTTAACACAACAAAATTTCCATCCTTACCTGAATGGCAACTGTTTAAATTACTGTTTCAGAAGTTGGAAGTTTGTTCAATAGAGTCTCCACAAGCATGAGGATTGGAGTTCAGGTCCCTAGAACTCATGTAAAAGCTGGGCAGCTGCCTTTCACCCCAATGCTGCCAAGGCAGGAGCAGGGCAAGCCCAGGCAAGCTGGTAGCTCCAGTAGCTGGTACTGCCAAACTCTAGGTTCAGCCCATGATCCTGCTTCAGTAAAGAAAAAAAAAATTGGAGAGATATCAAGGAAGCCACTTCGTAACAACTTCAGCCCTTCAAAGTGGCATGCACACATTTGAATTCTATTCACACAAGAACTCCCTATGGAAGAGGTTCTGAAGAAGATGTATGCATTTTCTATCTGTAACACTGTGTTACAGATAGCAATTTCAGTACTAAATAAGCGTCAAATGAGATAAGTAAGTGTGTTACTAGTTCAGTTGTGTTGAGTGTTCTAGAAGGAAAGACTTCTTTAGAGGGTTTCTATTTAACAGACTGGTTTATCAGGGCATCACCAGAAAGGGAATGTATGAGAAAGGTGAAAAAGAAACAGCTGGAGAACAAGCACTCTGCTTATGTGGGAGATGAGTCTTCCTAGTAGCAAAGGGCCTGGGGCAGACATGTGGTTAGGGAATAGTGGATATTTGGCTGGGCGTGAAGCGAAGAAGGGGCCAGAACCCAGATTGTACAAAAGATGTAGTAAGTGGTAAGGTCTTTGGCCTTTAGAAACAGAATGAGCAGTCTTCAGAGTTCAGACCAGAAAAAGAAATGGTACTGTGTTGACTTACTATTAGCAGGGGTGTTAGAAAAGCGGTCTGTAGCAAGTGTGATACAGATACATATAAAGTGTTTTCAGGTCTTGAACATCAGAAGCATCTGTGAAGATGCAGATGGAAATGGATGCCCATTAACTACTACAACTCTACACATAGTTTAAAGTCTATTTGTGTCTGTGTATTACTGTGTGCATACATGGGGTGCAGATATGTGGACATGTATGGAGACTAGAAGATATCATATGTCAAGAGCTGGAGCTATGGGCATTTGCCTGATGACTGCTTTTACTGTGGGTGCTATGGTTATAACTGCAGTCCTTTTATTTGGTCCAGTCCTTTTACTTGGTGTGCTATATCTCCAATCCCAAACCACTATTACTTCTTTTAATACAGCATAAATATGACATTTTTATGAATTTCCTCTGAGGTTTAAAGTGGAAAATAAAGTTGTCGTAAGCAGTGCAACTATTTGGCAATTCTGAGACAGGTGTGGACTCATGCTGAATTGCTCTGACAACATATACATCTATATGGTGATTTATATCCAGGTTGGTTTTGTATGTTGAAGATTAAAAAGAATAGAAAGCATGTTAAAATATGATTACTTATGTATTTATTAAAAGATTGATTAATCTGATTGTTTATATTCAATGAAATTATGCTTGGAATCATTTTCAGATATTTTTGGTTTGTTTATATCTTTGCAACACAAATATAGTCTATAAAATATAGGTATAGAAATCTGTTTCTTTCAGCTATAATGAGTACTGTATAATATTTAACTAATTAGTCCCATCAGGGGAATAAGCACAGTTTGGAAGACTGGAGACTGATTTCAATCCAAGTATCCACTCCAAAGCTCAGGAGATTCTGTTGCTATATTACAGCAAAGACATTTCAAAGGCCATTTTTTTATGCCTTAGATAGTGATTCTTAGGAAACCAAACAAAGTTAGGTAAGACTCAGTACACCTAGGCATAACTTGATTCTAGGACATAAATTCCCCTTGAGAAGTTAAAGGATGCACAGACTATATCCTTACCTCGTTGACAACACCAGTGATAATCAATATACAGCTTTCAAGCCCAAGACAAATTCACAGCGGTATAATTTGAAGCTGTGATTGTTTGTTGTGGATTTGGGGAATATATTCAAAGGGAAAATATACACATAAAATGAATGGATAATGAACTAATCAATTGTGTAAACTCTTCAAAGGTGAGGGAGTTGAATAAGCTCATTTCATAAATCCTGAATGAAGAGGTAAATGGAGAATATTGAAGAGCTGATTTAATGAAGATTTTTTTTCTGCTTCATGCATAACCATGACGAACCACAGCATGGGGGAGACTTCTGTTAATGAGGCAAACTTTCCTTGATACAAGCGAGCAACTAATAATGTCTACCTTTAGGGCACATGAATCTACAACAAAAATGGAGGGGGAGGGTAGGAATGTAATGTAATTGCCTGTGAAAGAAAGCCTGTTCCCCTTTGCAGGGGAGAGCTGATGCTTTGGCTTGTTTTCCACCTGTATTTTTTAAGTGAATAAGCTGGTTAATTCTCTATCTCCTATTCTTAATTCTAATTATCTGAATTTATAAACAAATTATATGGACGTCCCTTTAATTTTTTAGCAAAGCAAGGGAAATTACGTAATGATTTCCCATCTTTACTAAGTTTTAAAATATGGGATCAAACTTAACACCATGAAAATAGCTAATAAACTGTGGCTCAAGGAGAAGCAGAGTGTGTCAGCTCTACTCCATCCCTACTTTCATGAGTTAGAACCAGGTGGCCACGAGGCCTAGCTTAGCAGAACTTATACCAACACAGGAGAGTACGATGTTGGTTTTATTTGGTCATTTCCCATACTTAATTAAAAGTGAATGAACCCAGAGGCTATTTAAGCTGTGGGCTGGCTTTCCCCAGGGTCAGAAGATTGTTCAAGGTTCCTGAATAAACTGCATTGAGAAGAAAAAAAAAATCTGTAAATATATAAAAAACAGATTTTTAAGATACTGTAAAAAAAAGTGAATGAAATGTTAATGTGATGCTGATTATTTGCTGCTTCAGTTAGCTAGAAAGATGAGTCTAGAACATTGCCCTGCTTTTCTGTGAGTCTCCTTTTCCTAACCATGTACTCCTAACAGGCCTGTTTCAGTTGTATTTCTTTGAGCAGTGGGAGGTATGGCACCATATGTGATTTCCTCACAATGAGACTCTGAGTTTTTTGTTTCATTTTGTTTTTGTTTTTTTAACAGGATTCATCTTAAGACTTGGGGAGACTGAAGGGAATTTTACAGCATATTTTTGTTGGTAACCTGTTCATTCTAAAGTCCCTTGAGCTTTGCGTTTAGCCTATTTTTTTTATTTTGTTCTGTTTTGTTTCAAAGGCAAGTTTTTAACTTTATAAATACAAGGGACAGGACCTACCTGAACTTTCTTCCCTCTGAGGCTAAGTCTCATATTCTTGGAAGTGGTGACATGAAAAAATTTCACGAGACTTGGAGGGCTATTTTCCTAAAGTAAATGCTAATAGGTAAAACGAAAGTTGCTCATACTGAGAAAAGATTTCATTATAAGTTTAGTTTGACCTTTCCTTGATCTTAAGATACATTTCAGAATATAATTCTGCTTTATTATAGTATAAAAACTAATTTTACACAAATAAAAGGCACATTTTTAATTGCACTTATGGACAATTAAAAATGTTGGGAAAACATTAATTGCAAAATTAGTAAGCAACTTTATCCTTCACTAATCATTAAAACTTAACCAAAATAAGGCAAGAAAGATAATTCTAGATATACATCACCTGTTTCTGCAACATGTGGTTGGCACTGAGATGAGCTTGTCTTCACCTGTAGTAACCAAAACACAATTAAAATGGAAAATATTGTTACTTTCTGTATCATGTGATTATAGTTGAAAAAATGTTTTCTTTTTTGTTTGTTTGTTTTTTTTTTATTTTTTTCTTATCAGTTACATTTTATTAATTCTGTATCCCAGCCCTGTCCCTATCCCTCATTCCCTCCCAGTCTCTCCCTCCCTCCCTCATGTCTTCCCTGCCCCTTCCAAGTCCACTGATGGGGGGGACCTTCTCCTCATTCATCTGATCCTGTTTTATCAGGTATCTTCAGGACTGGCTGCAAAGCCCTCCTCTGTGGCCTAACAGGACTGCTCCTCCCTTGGGGGGTGGGGAGGCCAAAGAGCCAGTCATTGAGTTCCTGTTAGAAATAGTCCTTGTTCCCCTCACTTTGGGAAACCAATTGGTTACTGAGCTACCACAGGCTACATCTGAGCGGAGCTTCTAGGTTATATCCATACACGGTCCTTGGTTGAATGTCAGTCTCAGAAAAGACCCTGTGCCCAGATATATTTGGTTCTTGTGGAGCTCCTATCCTTTCCCCATCAGACTAACTCCCTTCTTTCTTATGATTCCCTGTACTCTACCAAAGGTTTGGTCATGAGTCTTTGCTTTGACAACACTGCTAGTTAGAGTCTTTCAGATGCACTCAGTAGACTCCTGTCATACCTTCAATGCACATCCCATCTGTCTTTCTAAATGAGGATTGATCATCTTACCCCATGTCTGCTCTCTTGATTATCTTTTTTAGGTGTATAGATTTCATTATGTTTATCATACCTTATAGGTCTATGTAGGTGAGTATATCCCATGTTTGTCTTTCTCCCTCTGGGATATTTCACTGAGATGATCTTTTCTAGATCCCACCATTTGCCTGCAAATTTCATGATTTCCTCCTTTTTGATTGCTGAGTATTATTCTATTGTGTAAAAATACCACAATTTCTGTACCCAGTCCTCCATTGATGGACATCTGGGTTGTTTCCAGGTTCTGGCTATTACAAATAAAGCTGCTATAAACATGGTTGAGCAAGTATCCCTTTTGTGTACTTGAGCAAACTTTGGGTATATACCTAGCAGTGGTATAGCTGGGTCTTGAGAAAGCACTATTCCTAATTGTCTTAGAAAGTACCAGATAGATTTCCAGAGTGGTTGTACCAGTTTACATTCCCACCAGCAGTGGAGGAGGGTTCCCCTTTCTCCACAACCTCTCCAGCATATGTTGTCACTTGAGTTTTTCATCTTGGCCATTCTGATGGGTGTAAGGTGATATTTCAGGGTCGTTTTGATTTGCATTTCCTTGATGGCTAATGAGGTTGAGCAATTCTTTAACTGTTTCTCTGCCATTCTATATTCCTCTGTTGAGAATTCTCTGTTTAGCTCTGTTCCCCATTTTTTAATTGGATTACTTGGTTTGCTGCTTTTCAGCTTCTTTAGTTCTTTGTATATACTGGATATTAGTCCTCTGTCAGATAAAGGGTTAGTGAAGATTCTTTCCCAATCTGTAGGCAGTCATTTTGTTTTGATGACCGTGTCCTTTGCTTTACAGAAGCTTTTCAGTTTCATGAGGTCCCATGTAACTAATAAGAAAAAAATAAAATTAAAAAAATCAACAAAGAAAAAGAATTGCACACCAATTTCCATTATGAACATGTACGCAAAAATTTCCAATAAAATACTTGCAAACAGAATGCAAAAACACATCAAAACATGGTTGTACTACAGAGCAAAAGAGATCAAAACTGCATAGTATTGGCATAAAAACAGAAAGGAGGATCAATGGAACCGCATAGAAGACCAAGAAATAAACCCACACACCTATGAATACTCAATTTTTGAGAAAGAAGTCAAAACCATTCAATGGAAAAAAGACAGCATCTTCAACAAATGGTGCTGGTCCAACTGGATGTCCATATTCAGAAAAATGAAAATAGATCTATATTTATCACCCTGCACAAAACTAAAGTCCAAGTAGATCAAAGACCTCAGCATAAAACCAGATACTCTAAATCTGTTAGAAGAAAAAGTGGGGAACAGCCTAGAACTCATTGGCACAGGAGACAACTTCCTGAGCAGAACACCAACAGCACAGGCTCTAAGAGCAACAATCAATAAATGGAAAAAATGTTTTCAAACAAATGATGACATTTCCTCATCTGTCTGTTGGAAGTAATCCATCTGCCTTTTCTAGTTTGTTGATCTAAATGACTTCAAACCCTTGTATGTTACCAGGTCTTCTGTATTGACCTACATACTCTGTCAGATCTCTGCGGTCCTCTGCACTCACGGTCTTTTGTACGGCTTTGATAATATGTTCTGAACAAAAGGCAATTTGGGAGGAGAGGTTACATCAGGGAAGAAATAAAGAAAGAAATTAAAGACTTCCTAAAAATCAATGAAAATGGAAGCACAACATACTGGAACTTATAGGACACAGTGAAAGCAGTGCTCAGAGGAAAACTCATAGCACTAAGTGCCTTCAAGAAGAAATGTGTAACATTTCATACAAGCAACTTAATGGCCAAACAAAAATCCCTAGAAAAAAATGAAGCAGATACACCCAAGAGGAGCAGACACATGGAAATAATCAAACTCAGGGCTGAAATCAATAAATTATAATCAAATAAAACTATTTAAAGAACCAATGAAGCCAAGTGCTGGTTATTTGAGAAAGTAGAAAAGATATACAAATCCTTAGCCAAACTAACTAAAAAGTAGAGGGACACTGAAAATCAGAAATGAAAAGGGGACATAACCTCAGATGGAAAATATGAAGAATCATTATGTCTTACTTCAAAAGCCTATATGCCACAAAATTTGAAAATCTAAATGAAAGGGATAATTTTCTTGATCAACTGCAGTTAGCAAAGCTGAGTCAAGATCAGGTAAAACAATTAGTCTTATATTTCCTAAGGAAATAGAAGCAGTCATCAAAAGTCCCCCATAAAAAAAAAAAAAGCCCAGGGCCAGATGATTTCAGCTCAGAATTTTACCAGACCTTCAAAGAAGAGGTAATACCAATCCTCTTCAAACTATTCCACAAAATAGAAACAGAAGGAACAATCCCAAACTCATTCTATGAGACCATGGTTGCCTTCATACCTAAATCTCACAAAGACCCAACAAAGAGAAAGAATTTCAGACAAATTTCCCTTATAAACATTGGTGCAAAAATACTTAATAAAATACTTGCAAACCAAATCCAAGAACACATCAAAGATATCTTCCCCTATGACCAAGTAGGCTTCATCCCAGGAATGTGGGGATGGTTCAATATATGGAAATCCTTCAATGTAATCACATAAACTGATTGGCCTGCTCTTTAATTACCTCCCCCTTAAGGGGAAGCAGCATTACCAGGCCACAGAAGAAGACAATGCAGCCACTTCTGATGAGACCTAATTGACTAGGATCAGAAGGAAGGAAACGGAGACCTCCCCTATCAGTGGACTTGGGGAAGGGCATGCATGCAGAGGGTGAAGGAAGGGAGGGATTAGGACAGGTGGAGGGAGAGAACCACAGGGGGGATACAAAGTGAATAAAGTGTAATTAATAAAGAAAAAACATTCAAAGAAAAAATGCCAAAAAAAGCATTTGACAAAATTCAGCACCCATTCATGTTTAAAGCCTTGGAGAGATCAGGGATACAATGCACATACCTCAACATAGTAAGACAATATACAGCAAGCCTATAGCTAACATCAAGCTAAATGGAGAGAAAATTAAATCAATCCCACTGAAATCAGGGACAGGACAAGGCTGCCCTCTCTCTGTATCTCTTCAATATAGTACTTGAGATTTTACTAAGATGACATCTTCTAGTTATCATCAACCATTGAAGGAAGTCAGGACAAGAACCTAGAGGTGACCACATGAAGACCAAGCCTCCCTGAAGCTAAGTATGTGCAGAGGCCCTAGTTTCAGAAGGGGGTGCTGTTTCTAGCATGGACTCTATTTCCTCCTTTTGAGTCCCTTCCCCTGAAGGGCTGCCTTCCTGGCCTCAGTGGATGAGGATATGCTCAGTCCTGGTGTGAATTGATGTACTTTGGAGGGTTGATACTAGAGGGAGGAGGGCTCCCCTTTTCTGGGGAAAAAGGAGGAAGGGAAGGGAGAAGAAAGGGGAGGGAGACTGAAAGGAGACAAAGGAGGGGGCAGCCTTGGGATGTAAAGTAAATGAACTTAAATAAAATAAAAAAAGAATTTAAAAACAATTGAACTTAGAGGCAGGAACCATGGAGCAACACTGCATTTTTGTGTGCTGTCTGGGTCATTCTCTCACTCATGCTCAGCTATATTTTTTATAAAGCCCAGGCTTCCTGTCCAATGACAGTGTTGTCCACAATGGGCTGCGTCCTCACAAATCAACAATTAATCAAAACAATCTCTCACAGACTTTGGCACAAGCCAGTTTGACCCCAGAAATCCCTTAATTGTGACTCCCGCTGATGACAGTAGGCTTTGTCAAGTTTCTTGTTGGTGCCAGCTGGAACAGTGTTCTAGTTTTTATCTCTTTCTTGAGTCCTGAGTGCCGTCCCAACGATATATCATCTTCTCTGAAACTACCAGTGTAGAAAACTTGGGTTATCCATAATTTGACTTGGATTCATAATTTTGTTTATGCTTCGTGTAAAGATTTTTATAAATCTACCTAAATTATATTATGAAGAGGCTGTGCTTCTTTAAAAATAGAAACAATAATAGTAGTAACACATGAGAAGCAAAATTAGATTTACCAATGACATTGAGTTCATGTTTAATCATTGAACTATTGCACAAAATAATGTTTGTTTCATTTTGTTAGTGTTCATAGTTTGAATCTATTTCTATATACAATACGTTTTTACCTGCGTTTACAAAAAGATGGGAAAATGGAAAAAAGATGAATGTTTGTGGGTGACATATATTTATACGAGAAAATAACATGTAGTTGTAGTAAATACCAAACATAAAATATCAGTGCATCTGATGGAGAGCCTGAGAAGTGGGAACATAATTCACAGCAATAAAGACTGTTTACTGCACTCTAATAGCTCCATTGATTACATCTGGGATAAGGAATTGCTTATGTTAATTGTAATTGGAAATTGCTTATTTAAATACTTATCATTACTAATTTAAGTTTCAATAATGGGGCATTAAAATTGCACAATTAAATGGATTTTTATCAAGCTTTCTTATGGAGAAAAACATACTAATTCTGATATGAACTCTGTTTTAACAGTAGCTTTATTTTAAGCTAAAAGTTTTATTTTAAACTAAATGAGGAAATTTTAATTATAGAAAAAGAATTGAGCAAAGTGACAAATTTTATTACAGGCTTAGTACTATGTATGTATTTTTGTTTGTTTCCTTAGCCGTTAATTAGTTTTTTTCCATTTTTTTTTAATTCTTTCAGAATTTCATACAATGTATTTTGATCATATTCTCCCTTAACGCTTCCCCCTGACTCCTCTCAGATCAACTCCTCTCCTTCTCAAATTCGTGTCTTCTCCTTTGTTTTAAATAACTTAGTGATTTCAATAGTTGTAGGACTATCAATTGGGGCATGGTTTACCTACCAAAATCCACATCCTTAAGAAACAAAACAAAACAAAACTGACTCTTCCTCACCCAGAAGCCATCAATTGTTTTCAAAACTCCCAAGTTATTATTAGAGGCTCATGAGCCCCTCTCCCCTCCATGCTTGAATAGGGACTGTCTTAATCTTGTGCAGGTCTTGTAAAGGAAGCTGTGAGTTCAGGAGCTCATTGGTTCTAGGATGTTCATAAGACACTGCTTCTTTCAGGTCCTTCTCAAAATCTAGAGTTCAAAGATGGCTTCTTCAATGATGGCTACTGAACTTTGGGGAGGGCATGTGATATAGAAGGCCTTTGGGGTTATCTTTAGTGATTGTAAACTGCTTCTTTAAGCCATCTATCACTGTGAAGTTATAAGTAATAATAAATGTTCTTTCACAGATAAAGATGTGGATGATAAGGGCAGTTTCTTAGCTGATTGTATTCCAGAGGTAGTTGAGGTTTTTATGCATGGTAACTTGTATCAAAGTTACACACAGAGAGAAGATCACTACCTATCTCAGTTATGAGTTGATTGTCTCTTTTTTATTAAATTTTTATTTTTGTATTATTACAGTTTATTCATTTTGTATCACAGCTGTAGCACTCTCCCTCATTCCCTCCCAGTCCCATCTTCCCTCTCTCATCTCCTCCCATACCCCTATACCCCTCTCCAAGTCTACTGATAGGGGAGGTTCTCCTTCCCTTTCATCTAACCCTAGCTTATCAGGTCTCATCAGGATTGGCTGCAATGTCCTTCTTTGTGGCTTGTCAAGGGTGTTCCCTCCACACGAGGAGGTGATCAAAGATCCAGCCACTGAGTTCCTGTCAGAGACAGTCCCTGTTCCCCTTATTAAGGAACACACTTGGAGACTGAGTTGCCATGGGCTACATCTGAGCAGGGGTTCTAGGTTATAGACATAAATGATTCTTGGTTGGAGTATCAGTCTTACAAAAGACCCCTGTGCCCAAATTTTTTGGTTCTGTTGTTCTCCTTGTAGAGCTCCTGTCCTCTCCAGGTCTTACTATCTCCCCCTTCTTTCCTAAGATTCCCTTAACATTACTTTTACTTTTAAAATTCTTTAATATTGTTTACTGTACATGGTTATTTAATCTCTATGTATATTTGTGTACCATATGTGAGCAGTTACCAAGGAGGCCAGAAGGAAATATCAGAGCCTCTGAAACTGGAGTTACAGATGAGTGTTGGACTCCATAAGGGTCCTGGAATGAAACCTGAGACCTTTGGAAAGACAGCCAATGCTCTTACCTACTGAGCCATCTCTACAGCCCCAAGAGCGACCTGCCTTACTACAATTCCTTGAAATTTCTGGATTTGAGGGACTAATGCAGTTCCCTTCCATACATAAGTGGAATGATGTTGAGCAAGTAAGTCTACATCATCATCTAGTCAGTTAAAAGTGCTCACACAATGTATCAGGAACTGTGTATAAGGTCTTGAAAATGTTCTGTGAGGTTGAACTAGTCTAGTCTTAGGTTAATGGTTTTAAGATTTATTTTTGTTTTTGATTCTCATTATTTTGATTTTTTATTCTTGTGATAAATGGATAAGAAATACCCTAGAACACATAATTTTGAACATATGTTAATATTTTGCTATACATTAATTTATCTGCTTGTTTCTGTTTACTTAGGTGAGCAGAATTACTATAAACTTGGTGGCATAAGGATATTGTTATCATGGTTTATATACTGTAGTAACTTATAGAGAAAGCTTGGAATCAACTCTGGTGTGGTGGGAATTTTGACATTTTCAGGAGACTGAGGCATATCCATATTTTGTGAGTGACTTGGAAAGGTTGTTTGGAATAGGAGGTATCAGAGATGAGAAGCTGATATACTGTTTTTCTGCACAGGTAGTCAACACTTTTGACATCAGATGTTTCAGTACACAACAAGCAGTTGACTCTATGGTGGGCATAAGCTAGATGTCCTGCATTTTGTGTAAATAGTGCAGAAACTAACTACAGAAAGGTAGTGTCCGATCCCACAGTCTTTACTTCAGACACCAGTGGTTAGCATCAGGCTATTTCATCTCTGCTCTGCACAACCAGGTCCACACTGAGTCGCTGCGGACTCCCAGCTACTGTGATTAGCTTGAAAGGGATACTCTGACTATTCTTTACTTAGTTCTTTCATTTACTATACAGGGTCTTGTAAAGACACAGGAAAGGTGTACAGGGTAACATGATTCACAGTCCTTATAACTTCTCCTGATGAGGATCACAGTCCACATGCCATATCCAGGTGGCCATTACAGCCCACATGTCTTATCAACATGCCATCTACAGGTCTTTCTCGAGTCTACATGCCTCCTACAGGTGTGCATCACAGTTCACATGCCTTGTCCTTGTATGTATTACAGTCCACACACCTTCTCCAGGTGTGTATCACAGTCCATATGCCTTCTACAGGTGTGAAACTCTCTATGGACCCTCTGGGACCCATGGACTTTGAATTTTCCCACCAGTTCCTGGTTATTCTGTATGCATAGTGCATTATGTAAACACAATTGATTAAATCATTGGTCACACATGACCAAGTCAAAGTTCAGCCTCTGTTCTCTCCTCTGAGGTTGGGAAGTTGGAGTGAATGTCCCTAAGCCCTAATGATACGGGTTTTCCTAAGCACTTAGCTTGCATATTTGGGTTATGGTAGTAGCCTTCATGAGCAGTCACCTCATACAAAGATGCACTGATCTCTGTGGTAGCTCCAGTGGTTTGAGGTGCTGTGCAGGGCTCCATGCATACAGACTAAATATACCTTCAGTATAACATAAAAAGGTTAGATTTTCATAATTACTCCCTTGGAGATTTCAGGAAGCAACCCAGCAGAGGTAACAAAGAGCAAGGATAGAGCTGGATATAAAATGAAAGCCAATTATAGGTGAGTCCATTGATATCATGGAGCCTGTTCCTCACAGATCTTGATTGCAGTTCATTTCTTGAAGCCTACAGAGACCTGCATTTACAGCTTGCTTAACCTGAAACAGCACCAGATAACTGTAGGACTTCCCGAGTCACAGAACTGCTGCTCCAAAGCTATCCTAACACCCTCCTGTCATCAGTTTCTCTAGTTCTGTTTTCTTAGCAGTGGTTGACTCTGGATCATATATAAAACTGCTTCTCATATAAGTCTTAATCAGTGTTTATGTGCCTATAAGGAGGGTTGAAATATCTTCCAAACACTTGGGATTGGGATATATTCGGTAGGTAAAGTGTTTGCTACTATACAATCATGAGAACCCAAGTTGAGATCTCCAGCACCCAGGAACAAAGCAAGCTGTGGTGACACTAGCCAGCCAGTCTTGCTGAACTGGCAAGCTTCAGGAGCAATGAAAGGCACAGTTTCAGAGAATAAGATGAAGAATGAATGAAGAAGACTTCTAACATTGACCTCTGGCTTACACACACTCTCACACACACACACACACACACACACACACATACACACGCACCCTTACACATGCACACACACGAACACATATATACACATAAGAAGACACAGAAAATGGAATAAAAAATATTTAGGGTGTTTCTAATATTCCTCTTTTCTGTGAAATGTCCTACAGTATGTTCTCAATATTTTCCCCTACTTATTCTTAGGGGTCGTTTCATGTTGTAGCAGTCATATGATGATCAACACAGTGACAAGCTGCATAATAAGGTTTCAGAGATCAACAGGGTCACGTACTTGACAGTGGTCCCTCAAGTTCAAAAAGGAGCTGAGACATCCTCTTTACCTAGAGACGGTGTAGCTGTCAAAATGTTGTAATGTTCAAGTGTTTGTGGGAATACTGGTGTAACCAGCCTCACCCACTGTGTTGCGGTAGCCTGGAAGTAGAGCACATATTTGTTTCAGCACACAAAAACTGGTAAGGAATGGTGAACGCTGGTGTTACTGGGCTATGCACATTTTGCATCTTAAATCCTTATTTTTGTCTTTCTGTCTATTAGAAAAGACGTCTAGAACAGTATGTTCCATAACCTTGACTGCACACTCTGAACTGTGTTTACAACTTCTGAGTGTATCTTGTTACCTTGGCGGGAGCTGACCTGTATCATCTAGGAGTTTAAATTCACAACCTGACGTGGCTGAAAATCTATGGAATTATGGAATAACGTCTTCCTCAGAATGGAACCCTCTGGGTAAAAAATGTGAACATAGAGTTGTTCTTCAGACCCCAGTGCAATCTTACATAAATCTACTAAACCATCTGTCTCTCTCTCTTTTCTATATCTCCATTGGGCTTTCTTTATAAACCCTTTTGTTAATTTGGTACATAAAGACTTACAGTTATTTATATTAAAATGCACATTGAAGATGCTATTGGACTGGGACCAGAAGATTTTCAAAATTTGAAGGTCCCCCCTGTGGTAATCAAAACCGTAGGGGTTTGTAGTATTCTGAATCTCAAACTTTTGTACTGGGAAACAAAACACATAGTTTTCTTTTGATGCCCCCTCCCCATTTTTTCCCAAATCACAGGAGAGCCCTGTATTTCATCTCTTGCTTTACATTTAAGTTAAGCTCAAGACACTGTATCTGGAAGAGGCAATAGTTGCCTTTTTTGGTTGTTTTTCCTTACATTTTTTTATTTTATTAATTTATTTATTTGTTCATTTCACATCCCAATCCCAATCCCACTCTGTCTTCTCCTTCCAGTCCCACTCTCCCACCCACTTTCCCCACACTCCCCAGGGTACCAACCCATCCTGGCACATCAAGTTCCATCTCTGCAAGGTAAATGGGATCCAGAGGGAGGAAACAGAGTTCAAGTCAGAAACAGCCCCCCTCCAATTGTTAGGTGACCCTCTTGAGGACCAAGCAGCCCATCAGCTTCATATATGTAGGAGGCCTAGGACCAGTCCATGCATGTTCTTTGGTTGGTGATTCAGTGTCTACGAGCCCCCATGAGTCTAAGTTAGTTAACTATGTAGGTCTTCTTGTGTTGTCCTTGACCCCTCCAGTTCCTCAATCCTTCCCCTAGCTCCTGAGTTCCACCTAAGGTTTAGCTGTGGGTCTTTGCATTTGTTTCCATTACCTGCTGCATGAAGCCTTCAAATGACAGTTATGCTAGGTTCCTGTCTCCAAGTGTAGCAGAGTGTCATTAACAGTGTCAGGGGTTGGTTCTCTCCCTTTGGGTGGGTCTCAAGTTGGGTCAGTCATTGGTTGGTCATTCCTTCAATCTCTATTTATTCTTTTATCCCTGCACATCTTGTAGGCTGGACAAATTTTGGGTCGAGGTGTTTGTGGGTGGGTTGGTGTCCCTTTCTCTCTACTGGGAGTCCTGCCTGGCTACAGGGTATGGCAACTTCAGTCTTAGTATCCCTTACTGCTGGGAGCCTCAGCTAGAGTCAACTCCATATCTTCCCAGGAGCCTCTCCCATACCAAGTCTCCAGCTTATCCCAGAGATGCCCCAACACCAAATTCCCTTCATTCTCCCAGCCCTCTCACTCCCCATGCCTGTTCTCCTCACACCTGATTCCTTTTCTGCCTCCTGCCTCCCATTTCCCCTCTCAGCCCTCTCTCTCATCCAGTTCCATCTTTCCTTCCACTTCCAATGTCTATAATCTAGCTTTTATTTCTCCTTCTAAGTGGAATTCAAACATCCTCCAGACCCCACTCAGTCTTTCTCTTGTATGTTGGGGAATATACCCAACATAGGTGAGTTGCATGCTGTTGCTCTCCCAATTCTCCTTTACATTTCTTTACACACAGCCAATTACCTATCCATGGTCTCCTATATCTCATTATTTGAGGGCATCACTGAGTTAAAAACAAACAAACAAACAAACAAACAAACAAAACTGAGTCATAAAATATTTACCAGTTGCCAGGCTCTACATGTTTATTTGTTGTTAATTGAGGTACCTCGCATGTTCTTTTTGAGCTGGTCATGCTTTAACCTTGAACTGTCCTTTCCAAGATGCACATGCTGGCTTTTCTTGCTTGTTTGTTTGCTTTTTTTTTCTGTCCAGTCTCCTACATTTCTGCTTTTACTTCATAGGCAGTATTAAATGTTGCAATAAAGTCATACTGAAAAGCTCTCCCTTTCTAGCTCATCCACTGTGGCACACACAGAATGTGTTTAAACTTTTCACTGCTCCATGCTCACTTAGGTTAAGTGGAGATAGTAGACCCTGGTCTGTGATGTTGAAGTGGAAACGTTCTCCTTTCTAGAGTACCCTAAAATCTCTCTGTTTTTGTCTGCCTCTGTCTGTCTCTGTTTACTTTTATCTAGCTATCTCCCTGTCTTTGTCTTTCCCTTCCTTGCTCTCCTTCTCTCTGTATGTGGGGGAGCTAGAGGTGTGGAGAGGAAAATATAATACAGTTGGTGTGCAAGGTGGTTTAAAAATATATGTGATATTGCCTTAGAATTTACTCTGTATTATACAGATTTTAGAACTATACATGTTGTAAAAAGATCACAACTTGCCATGTAATTTTCAAGTGCAGGAATTACTGTAAGACAGTGTTTTATTAATATACACCACAGAATTCAGTCCCTCAATGTCAAGGTTTTACCCTTCCTGAATCTCTGCTTGTAAGATGTACTCATGACTTCACTTATTAATTTGTTATTTTTCTCAGAAAAATGTGTCCCCAAAATCTTGAAATTTTTAAATCAGAAATATTAGGTAATTGTTGCTTTCAAGAGTTTACAATAATCAGAACTATAATCCTTTTCAATTAATAATCATTATATATCCGTCTTTTACTCCCCTCACATACTTATTTTTTTAATTTTATTTCTAGTGTACACAGTGATTGTTTTGGACACATACACATCCTGCGATGATCAAACATGATAATTAGCATTCTCATCTCTTCAAACATTTATCAGATCTTTGTATTAACATCCAAAGTTCTCTGCTTAGCTGATTTGAAATGTAAAATATGTCATTGTTAACTAGTCCCCTTTCTGTGTAAGAAGGCCCCACAACACAAATTTGCAAAACTTTAAAGGACAGTGTCAAAGGAAATCAGGCAGATGGTGATAAATGTCTCTGAGATATTTACTTCTATATGAAAATTAAGGGTCTTTCTGCCCCTGAAGCTAAAACACTGCTCAGGAGGATGATTGTCTGAGGAAATGCTGCTGCCCTTGTATTTTTGATGGCAAGGATACTAAGTGAGGGCATAATACAATATTTTGTGCTAATTTACAACCAGTGAAGAGAAATACCATTATTCTCATGACCATTGCACAATTAAATAGCAGGTTTCTCTGAAAACAATGACTAAAGAAGACAATTAAGAATGATAATGCAGTAAGTAGAATGGTGGCCGTCACTGTGAATCTATTCATGAAATGGTCCAGCCCACAGCATCTTCCTTATTAATCCTATGTAACACACACAGACATATATGTATGCAGCTTCTCGGAATGTAGCATGCAAAATACCACATAGTAGTAAATTTGAGTCTTTCACCACATCACAAATGTATATGATGTTATACTCCCCACACTTTGCTATTTCCTTCACACCTTTTCTGTCTCCACTCGCTTGTATAAGAACTTCCCCCCTACCTACTAGTTTTGGTCTTGTTTACTGTTCTGCAGAGGTTAATTAGGAGCCTTGTGTTACCCCAAGTTTGTTGTTGACAGCCAGAGCTCAGTGGTGTACAAGTGGGATGATTCCCTGTCCCTCAGAATCTGTAGCCAACAGCAAGTGATGGTTCTCCATGTGTCTGTCCCCATCTAAAGCTAGCCCTTAGCAAGGCCTGACCTTATACTGTGCTTTAGATTGGGTACATTTTGCTTCTTTCTGAATGCAAGCTAAACATATTTGAGAAATAAATTTCTTCATTTATGTCATCATAAGAAAATAAATGAGTCTAATTTTCTATATTTTACAACTGGTGACATGAGCTATTTGGTCAAACAGTACACATTGTTCAAGTAAGTAAGATCATGGGATGAGAATTGATCTCGATTAAATTGTACTTTTTCTGTTTTCAATCTGTTACATTACCAAAAGAAATATTTCTGTCCCATTATGACACAGTTTCCTTTAAAAAAATGGCTTTGCTGAATTAAGGTACACCGTGAAAAGACAAGCATTCTCAGATGGTAAAAGGAAAAGCCATTACCTTGTGGTGTGCACGGGAATGAAGTCTGCTGAGTAGAACTGGATTGTTCTGAAAGTAGTTGCCTTTGACAACTGCATCTGAATTTCTAACACATATTTAAAATTTATTGTGACCCAAACTGAACATTCACTGTGGCCCCTAAGCTTCATTCTCTCTTTTCTTTGAATACGTGGGAATTCTAGTTCTTCGGGGTGTTTATTCATGTCAAACCGAAGAAGAAGTTCTAGCTGTTATTTATGAAAGTTGCTTATTGTATAATGGTTTTTTAATGTCTGAGAATTTCAAGCACACATATAATTGACTTTGATTTAAATCTATCACCACTTTTTCCCTTCCAGCTTCTTTCACTTCCCCTAACCACTTTTTTTTTTCCAATTTCATGTATTCCTTTTTGTCTAAACATACTGAGACCATGTAGTGATGACTGTCTATTCCCGGCAGCAGGACAATCTGCTGAAGCCTTGCTATCCACTTACGGATGAAATCCCTGAAGAAAAATGATCCTTTCCAAAAAGCCGTCAATTGGGGCTATCTCCTCAGCTAAGGTTGGGGAGTCATGATTCTAGACTCCATCTGTCCCAGAAGTTTGGTTAACCTGGTTTGCACATGTCTTCTGAATGCAAACCTCTGTGAGCTCCTGTGTGTAAAAATCCCTGTAACGTCTGGAAAACACTGTTTTGCAGCCTACGTCCACTCTATCTGCCCCCAACAATCATTCTGCCACCTCTTCCATAATAATTCCTGAGTCATGGAGGGAGGAGATAAGTTGGAGGTGCCCTATTCAGAGATAAGTAGTCTCACTGTCTGTACACTGAGAAGCTGTCCATCTGTGCATTAATTGCCCTCTACTGCAAGAAGGTTCTCTGATGCAGGTAGGAAGTAGAACAAAGTACCCACCATGGTCAGGTCAGCTGGAGGAGTCTGTCTCAACTCTTCTTCATTTCTCATACTCTCTATAAAGTCAATACATTTTACTAGTGCCGCTTCGACTATATCCAAGTTTATTCAGGCTTAATTTATTACCATCTCCTGATGCCATTTTTCCTCTTCTTATTTCTGTTTAATAAGTAGACTGTGGTGAGAAACTTGTAAGTTGTTGGCATCATTATTTTACATTTATAGATATACTTGATCATGTTAATGTGTAGCTCAAGTGTGATTATTGATCCTCCTTTGAAACTATCCAGTACCTCCTATTGTTAGTCTGGGTACCTTGTCTTTTGAAGTCTTTATGCCTACAGCCGACATCCTGTATACCCCCCCCCCGTTTTTGAGACTTGGTTTCTCGGTGTCAACTTGGCTGTCCTAGACTCTACTCTTTGTAGACCAGGTTGGCCTTGAACTCACAGAGATGGTCCTGCCTCTCCCTGAGTACTGGGGTCACAGGCCTGTGCCACTGCTCCTGGCTGCACTTTCCATTAGGAAACTCCTTTGAGTGTCATCACTATTTATCTGCTCTTCACTGACGACAATGCCAACAACTCATATCATGGTTTCCTGGTTTGCAAGGCTCTCCCTTGCCATTTTTCACGGCTTCCTTTCTAAATTCAACTGTTTACACAATGGCTCAATACTAAAATTGTGTTTTTATTTCCACCTTGTCCCCCATATTCCTTTTCCCCCTTTGCGCTTACACTAGTATCTGACATATTTTCTTTATATTGTTGCTTTTGTCAGTCCAAAAGAATGGTAGTTCTAGAAAAGTCACGATTTAGTGTATTCTGTGTTTTATATGTCTTGAGCCCAGCCAAGTGCCAGGCACACTGCATCTTTTCACAGAGGAAATGTTTCTTTTCCATCACTTTCTATCATGTCTGGAGTAATTCCTTACTTGTTTAAAAGGAGAAAAGGAGATCATGGCTCTTTCTCTAATATTTCGCAAATAACTACGTCTCTGGAATTTTGTTAAACCCATCTCATGCTTGCTTTGTGGGCATTTTAAAAGTAAAATTCAACTGAAACTATTTGTGTATATTTGAACTTAGTTAGAATACTTGTATATTAAATATGTTAGGATCTTATTCTTCAAAATACCACACAGTACCCTATGTTCCATTCCAGCTCATGTTTATTTCACATGAATACTAATGCTAAGTACTATAAATAATCCACTCTTAATTTTTTTGTTGGAATTAATGTTCTTGCTTTCTGAATAATAGCCCTTAAATTCCTGACTCTTTGTGTTTTCATTGTCCCTGGAATTATCATTTAACTGAAAATTATAAATCTAGGTATATGGACACTCTCTGAAATGGATGAGAAGACCTTTCACTTGATCACTTCAAAAATATTAAACTGTCCATGCTTTGAGTATTGTATTTTAATGAAATTAACTGAGTACATACTGATAATAAGTGTAGAATAAAAATGAGTCTTAAGATACCTTTGCCACATCCAGTAGTTGGATATGGATGAGCATGCCTGTAATTGTCACACCTGGAGTTATACTGGTCACATTTGCTTTTATTATGATTTTCTTCTATTTCTGATTCTTTGCCTTTATGAATAAAACAGGGAAATACAATGTTTCTGGTGATATAATCCAGATTGAACAGCTCCTATACAATGTGCTTGGTTATCAATACACTTCAGATTTTGAAATTTATAGTGAATTTAGGACATTAGACATGGCTGCATTGAAGTGTCTTGGGAATGTAATTCAAGAGTAAGCACAGATTCAATTGTTTCACAAGTGTCTTACACACAAAAGCCACAGGAAAGTTTACATTGCACACTTTGCACAACCTGCCTTTCCTCCTAAGCTATCATATGAGATCAGATTGTGATGTTCTACTGTTGTATTGTGTCTCTACTTAAAAATGTTTGACTCTACATGGTTATCACTGGCATTTAAGTATCACACTGGGTTAAAGAGAACCATTATTTTGGAGACAATGTCTCACGTAGCCTCAGAAGCCAGTGAACTCTTTATGTAGGTGAGTATGATTTGGGTGCAGAAGATTGAACCCAGAACTCCTTGATTGTTAGGAAAACTTTACTAACTGAGCTACATTCCCAGCCCATACATAAGATGTTTTCAATATAAATTTTAAATATTGAGCCCAAATGATCTATTGCATTCAGGTCATTATCTCTTATAAAGATTTTGGTTATTTATGCTACATTTTATTCCCATTTTCCAAACACTCTTGAAAATCTATTTATACTATTTTTACCAAATTTTTCATAGATTTTTTCAAAGACTGTGTCAGATAATTAATATAAAATCATTTCCAAATGCAAAGAATTAAATTACACGAAGAATATGAGTAATAGACCATACATTTAATAATATGTATTTTTATTCAATTTGCTATATATTATGGTATGTGTTCCAGGGTAGCATGGATAACCTAGCTGGACCCTGTCTTAATAAAATAAAATACAATAAATAAAATAATATGGTTTGGAATTTAGGTTAGTGCTTGCCTAGAATACAGATGGCTATGGGTTTGGTTTTTAATGTATATTTACATTTCCAACATACCATAGATTGTTTCTCTTATGCTCTGTAACTTGAAAAAAAAAACATTGAAATTTCTTTCCTCCAGGAATCCTGGGAGAGCCAACCTATCATATCAGTGAACTCCTTTGCCTCCATCACTGTTTATTTTTTTAAACTACTAAACTGCTAAGGAACAGGGAAGATTTTAATAGCTATCTCTTAAAATATTTTTTTACCACTGTTTATTGGTATGCGTGTTGAATCTTCTAACATTCTAGACTTGACAAGAATATTCAGGAAACAAGGAAATACTCCCTTTTCTTCTACTTCTTCATAAGGTTTGCATGTGATAAGTTTCTGTTTTAGAATTAATTGGGCATTTTTTTAAAGGATCAAATAAGATTAGTACAATTGCTAATGCTAAGTAAAAGCCAAAATTTCTCACATCTTTTCCTGGCCATTTTTCTTCAACTTTGAACTTAGTAGAGAATATTGAAAATTCAGAAAACATAGTTTTTTGAATTAAAATATTATTTTCATAAGACTATTTCATGCAATTGATATATAACAAAGCTTAATTTGAGCTTGTGTTTCTTTATATCATGAGATAATGTAACATACAATAAAAATTAACATTACTTGTAGTTTTGGAACAAGTGGTTATAAACTATGTTGCAAATTACCGAGTTCATCCTGGAATAAGAAAGAAGGAAGGAAGGAAGGAAGGTAGGTAGAATGATAGAAAGAACAACAATTTTCAAGTCTCTGTGTTTACATTACAACGTGTATTGAAGGTTTCTTCAATTTGAAGGTTCACAATGAAAACTTGTAGAGCTGAGAGACTGGTTAATTTGTGTCATCAGCTGAATAAGACAAGCTGTCCTATGTGGTCATATATCTGAAAAAAAAAAAAGGTTTGTCAGACATTTTAGAATCTTACCAAATTATTTAGTATAACCCCTTTTCTGAAATATATGAATAAGAAAACAAAAAGAATGTCTGTTCTCCGGAGTTCAAGACACTCTGATTATGTGGCAAAACATTTCCTAGAGCAAAATCTAATATAATGTGATAGGATATAGTTTCCATTTCAATGTGAAATTTATAAAATGTGTCTTTCAAAGATGAAATGTGTAAATATGATTTCACCATACAATGAAGAACTTTGTGAAAGAAAACTAACTGAATTATAATTGCCTCTCAATAGAGTGTCCATCTTCAAGAAATACAAACGTGAGAAATTACATGCAAATTTGGCATTACCTCAACAAAAATAGGCACTTCTTATTTGAATTTGAAAACTAATACAACTAATGAGGAACTCTTTGAGCAGGAATGGAAGAAGACCACTAAGAAGAAGAAATGTGTCAAAAGAATATGATGTGAAACTACTGAACAAGAACAAAGAATAATTAAATATGGATATGAGAGTACCACATTAAAACTCATTTTAGGCATCAAGCAAAATAAATAGGAGATAAAACTCAGACAACAGCATGATTTACACTTACTAATTATTAGCCTAACTTAACTGAACAATGCAGGCTTCCCTTACAAACAGAAATGACAGAACATCAAAAAAGGGTTATTTGCATTCCATACCCATTGCTTAAACCTCTTTCACTGCTGGTGGGAATGTAAACTTGTACAACCACTTTGGAAATCAGTCTGGTGCTTTCTCAGACAATTGGGAATAGTGCTTTTTCAAGATCCAGCTATGGCACTTCTAGGCATATGTCCAAAATATGCTCAAATATACAATAAGGACATTTGTTCAACCATGTTCATAGCAGCTTTATTTGTTATAGCCAGAATCTAGAAACAACCCAGATATCCCTCAACTAAGGAATGGTTACAGTAATTGTGGTACATTTACACAATGGAATACTACTCAGCAATTAAAAACAAGGAAATCATGAAATTTGCATGCAAATGGTGGGAGCTAGAAAAGATCATCCTGAGTGAGTTATCCCAGACACACATGGTGTATATACTCACTTAGAAGTGGATATTAAACACATAATATAAGATAAACATACTAAAGTCTATACACCTAAAGAAGCTAAGCCTGGAGGAGGACCCTGGATAGGATGATCAATCCTTATGAATAAAGGCAAAGGGAATGGGATTCAGGAGAGGAAGGAAACAGGCAACAAGACAGGAACCCACCACAGAGGGCTGTAGAAAGACTCTACCCAGTTAGGTATTAAAGGAGATCCTGAGATACATAGCTAAATTTTGGGCAGAGTACAGGGAATATTATGAAAGAAGGGGAAGAGAGGAAGAACTGGATGGGACAAGAGCTTCACAAGGATAGCAACAGAATAAAAAATTCTGGGTCCAGGGATTTTTACTGAGACTGATATTCCAACCCAGTACCATGGATGGAGATAACCTAGAACCCCTAGAACCCCTGCACAGATGTAGCCCACAACAGCTCAGTTTCTAAGTGGGTTCCCTAGTAAGGGGAACAGGGACTATCTCTGAGATGAAATCAGTTGCTGGCTCTTTGATCACCTCCCCCTGATGGGGGGCAGCCTTACCAGGCCACAGAGGAAGACAATGCAGCCAGTCCTGATGAGGCCTGATAGGCTAGGGTCAGATGGAAGGGGAGGAGGACCTTCCCTATCAGTGGACTTGGGTAGGGGCACAGGAGGAGATGAGAGAGGGAAGGTGGGATTGGGAGGGGATTAGTGAGGGGGCTACAATGGGTATACAAAGTGAATAAGCTGTAATTCATAAAAATATAAATACATTTTATAAAGTGGGGAAAAAACAAAAACAGAGTTTCCTTGCTTTAAGCTGTGAGTTTCCTTGCTTTCAGCCGTGTAATATTAGTAACCCAGTGTGCAGCTCTGTGAATACCAATGTTGTGTTGGTGAGTTGATAAAAGCTGTGCCCCCTTTGAGGTGTTCATTTATAAACTGGCAACACAGTTGTGATGGAAACAGGATGCTTACTTTTCTCTTTTCCTTCTGTCTTACTGTGGCCTCCAATTCCTGTAGTGTTAATTATTTGCCTCGTCAGTGGAACTAAAAACAAATATATACACATGACTCTAGTTTATATAAATCACTTGGTTCTTGTTTACCCTGACATCCATTTTTAAATTGCCTTTTTTTTCTAATTCCAAGTGTATTGATCTGTATTTTCTATCCTGGGATCATTTATCTTTGGGATGTTTGGCTTCGTGGTATGCATGTACTGAGGCAGCCGTTTCTAACCTGCTCTGAAGCAGCTTAACACACAATTGTCTTTCTAAATCAATGGCTTTAACTATCTCCAAATCTCTCCTGAAAATCCATTTTATTTCTATTACCTTTTGTAAGTCTCTTTAGTGTATTAAAGAATCTCAGAAATTGCTGATGAGACAGAAGTTCAAAATAGCTACATTATAAATTTATTAATGAACAGCTCAGAAGGGGAATAGAGTTTCATCAATTCACCATTCCACATTATTCTTTATGTAACTGCATAGTGTATTATTTAAATTACAAGGCTGAGGACCAAAATAATTATAAGCACTTTAGGATATCAGATGCAATTTTCTCTTTGAAGCATGCACAGCCATCTAGCTTACATTTGGGAGGGTTTCCTGAAATTTTTATTGTTACAAAAGTCTGAGATAATATAGAAATGCAGAAGGGCTTCAAATTGGCATCTTCTAAGTTTGGCTCACAGAAAATGTGTGGCTTTAAGTGAGATGACTAACATTGTTGAGACTCAACTGCTTCAGTTCTACAGTTAATAATAGTTGTAGCCATTGATAATATTCTTTTTTGAAGGCTGGTGTGAGAAGTATCCCCAAGTACTTACTCATTTATTTCACTAGTTGTTAAAAACAAAACAAAACAAAACAAAACAAAAAAAACAAACAAGTTTTTCTTCTTCTGGAACTCTTCAAACTGCTACTAAAACTGTAGAAATGAGTGGATCTGCAGTTTACACTTCTAAACTATAAACAATTTAGAGCACAACTTGATATGTAATGTATCATTTAATGTTATCTAGGTTCTGTACATATGTAAATGTGTATAGAAATATTATTTATTACATATATGATATTAATACAGATATATGATATTAAGAGTGTTTTTAAGCTGTGGTTCAGCTAATCCAATAGTGGCTGTCTTGGATGTCTAGCAATGGAAAGTTCCAGAAGCCAGTAGTTGTTCAGTCCATGAGGCTCAATGTCTCAGCTGGTCTTCAGTATATGCCAGAATCTTGAAAAAGTGGCCCTAACACCAGTGAAAAAAAAGGCTTGCCCATGGGAGTGAGGATAAACAGGTTAAAAAAGAAAGATTCCTTCCTTCACGGCCTTTACATAGTCTGACACCAGAAGGTGTGACACATATTAAAACTAGATCTTCTCTACTCAAAAGATCTAATTAAGAAAATATCTCTCCAGAGTGGTTGTACAAGTTTACATTCCCACCAGCAGTGGAGAAGGGTTCCCCTTTCTCCCCAACCTCTCCAGCATGTGTTGTCACTTGAGTTTTTGATCTTGGCCATTCTCATGGGTGTAAGGTGAAATCTCAGGGTTGTTTTGATTTGCATTTCTCTAATGGCTAGTGAGGTTGAGCATTTCTTTAAGTGCTTCTCTGCCATTCGGTATTCCTCTCCAGAGAATTCTCTGTTTAGCTCTGTTCCCCATTTTTTAAGTGGATTACTTGGTTTGCTGCTTTTCAGCTTCTTTAGTTCTTTATATATACTGGATATGAGACCTCTGTCAGATAAAGGGTTGGTGAAGATTCTTTCCCAATCTGTAGGTGGTCGCTTTGTTTTGATGACAGTGTCCTTTGCTTTGCAAAAGCTTTTCAGTTTCATGAGGTCCCATTTTCTGGCGCTTTCTCAGACAACTAGGAATAGCGCTTCCTCAAGATCCAGCCATACCACTACTGGGCATATATCCAAAAGAGGCTCAAGTACACAAAAAGGACATTTGCTCAACCATGTTTGTAGCAGCTTTATTTGTAATATCCAGAAGCTGGAAACAACCCAGATGCCCCTCAACTGAAGAATGGATGCAGAAATTGTGGTACATCTACACAATGGAATATTACTCAGCAATGAAAAATAAGGAAATCATGAAATTCGCAGGTAAATGGTGGGATCTGGAAAGGATCATCCTGAGTGAGTTGTCCCAGAAGCAAAAAGACACACATGGTATATACTCAGTCATATAGACATACAACATAGGACAAACCCACTAAAACCTGTGCATCTAAAGAAACTAAGCAAGAGAGAGGACCCTAACTAAAATGTTCAATCCCCATCCGGAAAGGCAAAGAGAATGGACATCAGAAGAGGAAGAAAACAGGAAACAACCTAGGAACCTACCACAGAGGGCCTCTGAAAGCCTCTGCCCTTCAGACTATCAAAGCAGATGCTGAGCCTGATGGGCAAGTGTTGGGCAGAGTGAATGGAATTTTAGGTAAGAACTGGGAAATAGTAAGAGCTGGAGAGGACAGGGTCTCCACAAGGAGAGCAACAGAACAGAAAAATTTGAACACAGGGAACTTCCCAGAGACTCATACTCCAAACAAGGACTATTCATGGAGATAACCCAGAACCCCTGCACAGATGTAGCCCAGGGCAGTTCAGAGTCCAATTGGGTTACATAGTAATGGGAAGAGGGACTACCTCTGACATAATCTGATTGGCCTGCTCTTTGATCACCTCCCTCTTGGGGGGAGCAGCCTTACCAGGCCATAGTAGAGGACAATGCAGCCACTTTTGATGTGAACTGACAGACTAAGATCAGAAAGGAGAGGAGAACCTCCCCTATTAGTGGACTTGGGGAGTGGCATGCAAGCAGAGGGAGGAGGGAGGGTGGGATTGGGAGGGGAGGAGGGAGGGGCTTATGGGGGGATGCAGAATGAATAAAGTGTAATTGAAAAAAAATTAAAAAAAATTAAAAAAAAAGAAAAAAAAAGAAAATATCTCTCAGAGCTCGACCCTGATACTTGAGGTTTAGTTACTTTGAGATGTGGTCAAATTGACAACCAAAAATAGCCATCACAGAATGCATGCAAGCATGTGTTTGTGCCCTTAACTATGATTTTGCTTTTTCACAACCAGCAAGAGTTTTCTTCCAGTCTCTTGTAAGAGAGTCATCTGCAGTCTTCAGACCAGTCAGTCACTGATGAACTTCTAACTCTGTGATTGGAGCTGAATGCCTAGAAATTTTTTGAGCTGTAATTAGGAAGTACTGTCTTCTGTGTCTTCTGTGTCTTCTGTGAGACTCCTGCATTTGGCTATCCACTATTCGCCAACATTGTGCTCTTAAGTAACACTTTACTGTAAAGATACACTATCAATTAACCGTCTACTTGCTTGCTTATGTTTGGATTGTTTGCTGGCCTTAGTTCTGAGAGTGGCTTTATGAATACTTGTACACATTTATGTAGTCCTGGCATTTTTATAGGTTTGAATGGTTCAAACCTTTCAGGATAGCATGCCCTGCTGTTCACTATTGGCTAACAGCATTCAGATGTCTTACTTTCATACCTATTGCAGAGCTAAACTACCATTGCCAGGCAGATGGCAGAAATCTTGCTTTACCCAATTCCATCATAGGACAAAGAGAAATCCTCCTAATATGGGTCTTAGAAACCTTTTGAATCCAAGATTGTTTCACAGCAGTGAGTGGCAATGGCAGGAGGTAGGAGTAGGTAGAGTGCTCTGTAACAGACCTTGTCCAGGACTCAGGCTGCGTAACTTACAGCTATTCTAGCCTTATATCTCTTGTGTAAACACATCAAGTCAGGATTCTTGTCAGTTCTTGTCAGTAACCTTTGCCGGTAAGTGTAGATATAACCCCTGAGCATGGAATCTCTGAGATTTCTGGCCCTAAGTCTTGACAGCTGTTTAGAGCACTCCTGTTCAGCAGAGGCTGTGGTGTCTCTTCTCTGCTTTGTACAGCCTTCTGTCCATCCTCAGCCTCAGTTCTCCATTCCCTCCTTCCTGTCCTATCTGCACTCCATAACTGGTTAGCTGCCTCTTCTTTGGCCTTCAGGAAGCTAGCTCCCTTTCAACATTTTCAGCTTATCCTGGTAGCTCTTTGGCCACCTCTGCTACTCAGCTGTCTCTGTAATTCCTTCAACAGACTATCAACTGAATTTATCAACTGAATTCATACTATGAAAAGTAGATAAGGAAAGACCATATTAAGAGGGTCTCTTCTGGATTAACATGTGTCAGGGTTTTTGAGGCAGCTTACTCCATTTTCTCACCATCCTGCTTATATAGCTAGTAAGAGTATTTGCACCAATCAAAGGGCACTTCACATACAAATGGAAGTTTCTGAGGCATCATTCAAGGCTGTATTTCTACCAGGTCCCCGAGACAAATATTCCTCCACTGTTCTAGGTAGAATAGTTGCAGGGTTCTCTAGGTCTGTGTAGGCTTGTGATAACAAACAGCCTGGTGAAAACTAGCCTCTCTGAAACTGTACCTTTAGTAACTGGCACAATCAGTCCCAATCTTACATGTTTTCCTTAAACTTGCCTAGAGTGGCAGTTGTTGGCATGCACATAGTCCAGCTGGCTGCTATTTGAGAGGCAATCTGTTAGCTCAGAGCAGTCAGGGCAGAAAGGGAAAGTGCAATAGTTGTTAATTGGGGGATGAAATCACTCATTCTGTAAATCTGACTGCAATTTGCCAGGAAGTTAATGAACATCAGAAGCAGCATTCTTATAAGAATGTTGGGGCTTTTTCATTAATGTTATCAATTACTTCCACAGTGCTTCACAGTGACTAATACAGCCATTTCCTTGGGGAGAGGTGGGTGTTGTTCTTCAAGGGAATACTGTGATGTTTTTGGATTGAGAAGATTAAATGCATTTAACAGCAAATCTCTTGGCTTTAGGATATAACTTCATTGTGTGTAGAGAAACTTCTCTAAATTATGGTCAAAGCACTTGACTTGATACTCTCATCTCTCTTTTCATATGTGAGTACTGCCAGTCTGTGTTCCACTATCTGAGAGCTGTAGTTCACTGTCTTGCCATTGTTCCTCTTTATGTATGAGGAAGGATTAGGTTAGTGAAAATTTTACTGCCAAGGCCAACTACAGTTGTATTTAGAATTTTGAGGATATGAAATAGAAGAAAAAACATCATTGTGGCAGCTGTTAGCAGTAGGTTGAGCACAAATCCTTCTGTAAAATCCCTGCTAGAAAACCACTTTGCTTGTAAGTAATCAGATGTTACCCTGTGGCAACCGAAGCGGGATGAATGCTTGGTTCTTTCTATTTCTTCACACCCAACCCCCCACCATCATCCTGGTCCTTGTTATTCTGTCTACACAGGAGTATAACAGTGCAAATCAAGCTGATCTAACAGAAGAGAAAATAATGTTTCTTCTCATGTCTAGACTCATTCTAAGCAGGATATTAATAATCTGACAGGACACATTTGTGTAAGAAGAGGTTAAAAACGAGACCACCTCAGTCACAAATTACTCTTTCAATACAATGAAGGTAAATCCTAGTACAAAAGTAGATTGATATGAGAGAAGGGAAAAGAAGAGGTGTTAAATAGAACCTAAACTAAACCCATTTGCTTATGACAAATGCACAAATCTTTATTGTTTGATGAAACATGAGCTCAAATCCCCTCAACTTACTGCTTGTCATTTTGGAGGGAGGGGAAGGAAAAGTGATGTCAGTATGCAAGCTTTATGTTGTATTTACTACGGATATTAAAACTCTATCCAGTCATCAGAGTCCATTAAATGTAAATTCAAAGCACTGTCAGACCTATTCAGCACCGTGTTCACCAGCAGCACGGCTCCTCACCTGGGAAATTTTCTCTTCTTATGGAAATAGGCAACGAGGTCTGTTATCATTGCCCTTTGGGGTCTTATGTGCTGGTGAGAAATTCACTAGTCCACAGAAAGCATTCTGTGAACAGCAAGTCTAGCAGGGTCCACTGTGCTGCCGATGCCCTGATGACTGGAATGCGGGCCACATCCTGAAAATCTCAGCTGCACTTTCAGTGGGCAGTGAGGTGGAAGACATTGCTTCATTAAAGGCTCACAGGATCAGCACTCACAAGCAACCCAATGTGGAAAATACCCAAGCTAAACATTAAGCAATGGGTATACTAGTTAGTCTGATTGTAGTAATCTATTATCTTACCTTGTTCTTCTCCATCAAAATATCATATTATGGTCCTTAAATTTATAGACATTTTACTGATAATCAGTAGTCAACAGAGACACAGGAAAACTACATGAATATAAACAAGTGTGAGCTATGTATTGTTGGTAATTCTTGGTACCATTAATTTAAATCATAGTTTAAAAAATCAAAGTAACTATAATTTTCATGTTGGACATAGATCGTTCATAACATGACTTTTTTTCATAAGCAAACTGATTAAAATAAAAGTTAGGTGTGGTGCCTAAATATACAATACTGACATTGTTATTGATATTGATTTCTTGCTGAGAAATTATCTCCTAATTAGGGTTATCATTGCTGTGATGAAATACCATGACTAAAGTAAGCTGAAAGGAAAGGGTTTATTTGGCTTATACTTCTAGGTCACAGTTTATTATTGATGGAATTCAGAACAGGAACTCACAGGGCAGAGTCCTGGAGACAGGGGTTGATGCAGAGGTCATGAAAGAGTGCTGCTTACAGGCTTGCTCCTTATGGCTTGTCCAGCCTGTTTTCTTATAGAACCCAGGACTGTCAGCCTAGGGTGGCACTCTCCTCCATCTATTTCAAATTAAGAATACTCCCTCCAGGCTTTTCTACAGACTGATCTTATGAAGGTATTTCCTCAACTGAGGCTTCCTCCTCTCCAATGACTCTAGCTTATGTCAAGCTGACATAAAATTAGCCAGCACAAACACTAAATAAAATAAGTGAAAAAAGAAAGGAGGCACTTGCATATGCTAATGGAAGTGTAAATGAGTAGGAACCTTTTGAAAACTTGTTTGACAATGAACATTAAGAGAATTCATAACATTTTTGCTTCCATGAATAAGCTAAATGCTGACACATATTTATCCTCAGTGATAATTTTGACATTTAGAAAACAGTTAAGCATATATATATATATATATATATATATATGAGAGAGTGATTTAATCACACGGTAAAGAACATGCATAGAAGAGCATGGTTAGAGCCACAGTCTTAGATTTCTGAACACAATGCTTAGAAACCCTGGAAGGAATGACAAACTGAAGAAGAACCATTTCCATTTATTGTTAGAATGAGAAGAAATGTTTTTCCCAAGACTTCATTATTTCTATAAATTTGAAAATAGCTACAGTGAACAAATAGTCTTTTCTACATTTTCTTTTTGGTGTGTGTGTGCCATGACACACTTGTGGAAGTCAGATGATGTCTTGCAGGATTTGGTTGTCTTTTTCCACCATGGAATCAAACTCAAGTAGAAAGCCCTGGGGGCAGGTATATTTACCAGCTGAGCCATCTCCCTGGTCCCTATATTTTTAAAGCCACTTTAGTAAAAATGATTGAATTTTAAATAATTGTACATATTTATTTTATTAAATATTTAATTATTTATTGACTTGTAATGACAAGTTTTCAACTATCAGTCATCACACAATTAAAGCATTCATACTTCCATCATCTCTTGGGTTTCTCCTGGAATTATCACTAGCTTTTCACTATAATTCTTTGTCTTTAATCAAAACTATAAATTTCTCTGAGAAATATAAGAAGTTTCTCATTAATTTTGAGATCTTTAAAAAATGGATCATAAAATGTCTGTGTCTGAATTTAAATAGTTCTCCTGTTTTTCTGTTTTGAGTTAAGCCCATGCTGGCCTCTGATTTACTATGACAGTAGCTCAGGATGATCTAGAACACACAGTAATCCTTCTTTCAAGCTGGAATGTGCTGTGTATTACAAGAATGAGTCACAATGTCTAACTTCCCTCTTCCTGCTTTAGTTTGACCTCAAGTTTTCTAGTAATGGGGGATATGGGAGTCTCAAATGGCCATCTTTGGCCATCAGGCAAGGCTTTCAATTTTCGGGTTAGGTTGCATTCAGAGAACTTGATGGTCTAGGGGGTATCACAATCCAGGCTGTTGCTAAAATATTCTTTTTATGTTTAAATACACTTATTGGAATTCATCTTTCTTGCTTTGTTTTCTACAGATAACGCCAGATTGAGTTTTAGAGTTTTCTGTATTGGCTGGCTTATCATCTCAGCGGGAACCCAGATATCCTGGCATAGGTCTGGCCTCTCTGCACCTGCTTAGTGTCTGGTTCTTGTGGTGGCTTTGTTGTTGATGCCCAGTCCCACCAATCCTGATTGGAACCTCTTAGAGCAGCTTGCAACCTTGTGTCACATTCTCAGAGACTGATACTGGCAAAATTCTACATATATCAGTGAGTATAATTTTAAACCTAGAATAGAATTGACCTAGCTTTGCAATCATCATAGCCTTAACTCAGTTTTGTACTGGCTTCCTCTTAAAGTTAAAAGAAGAGAGAGTAGGAAGGGGGAGGAAGCATTACCAAGGTTTGCTTTCCAGACTCAAATTGTCTGTAATTTCATTGCTTTGAGTGCATGTGTTAAAGTGTGGGATGAAGTGTTGAAGGTCCCTGCTCTGGGTACTTCATACTTAGTCAAGAATGAGACAGTATTTCTTGTATTCAGAAATATTGAGAGAGCAATGATATGTTACAGCATACTCCAGCAAAGATAGCAAAGGATGTCTAGGAGGATTCTTTTAAATTTTTTATTTTATTTTTCTTTAAAATGTGTATTTCTTGAGGTGATAATGTATGTGTAGGTACCCGAGGAGGTAAGAAAATACTGTTGAATCAACTCCTGGAGCAGAAACCAAGATGATCATGAGACAATCAATGTGAATTGAACTCAGGTTCTTTGGAAGAGCAGTAAACACTCATGAATACACAGCCATTCCCTGGGCAAGAAAATTTTAAAATAAGGTACAAAATCTCAATGGCGGTCTCTTTGACCTCCCCACCCTCCCCAAGGGAGGAGCAGTCCTGCTAGGTCACAGAGGAAGACTTTACAGCCAGTCCTTATTATACCTGATAAAACAGGGTCAGATGAAAGGGGAGGAGGTCCTACCCTATCAGTGGACTTGGAAAGGGTCAGGGAGGAGATGAGGGAGGGAGGGCAGAATTGGAAGGGAATGAGGGAGCAGGATACAGCTGGGATACAAAGTTTATAAAATGTAACTAAAAAAAATAGTAATAAAAAAATATTCCACAGTGGTAAACAACCATCCTCACCATCCAACTCCAGAACTCTATTCTTTTCATTTTGTTTTTGAGAGAAGCCAACCTATTAGGTACAAGCTAGTAACTCCTGATTGTGTTACTCTGTTTCTCTCTATTTAATACGACTAATGTGTACATTGTCATGAAATTTTTTGGTATCTTGTATCTTATTGAGAAATACATAGTTAAGTTGAGCCCTTTTAGGATAAAAAAAAAGAAATACTAATCACTGGTGTTCTCTGGCATTTGTGGGGTGGAGGAATAGTTTTGCTGCATGTCAACTAGATGATTATCAGTTTCTGTGCTCTCACAAAAGAGAGAAAGAGAGAGAGAGAGAACTAGCGGATGCCTCAGACAGCTGCATTATTGTCCCTTAAAGTCAGGAATGAAGTAAGCTGACCATACAAGGTAAATGAGACTGTGAAATCCTGATACTACAGCCTCCAAAATATGATGTTTACTCTACCAGGAAAAGGAAAATGCCTAAATGGTTTTAAAAGCATTTGAAATTTATGTGGTTTGACATTTTAGAAAGTTTAGAAATGTTTAAATTGCCAAAGAATATCCAACCAGTGAGGTTAAATGCATGACAGTCCAAGCTGTAAGTACACCAGGAGAGATTTATTTTAAAGCAACACTTAAATTGACTTGATAGTTTAAGCTCTCCAGTAATTTCTATTTAAAATAAAACAATACAATGTTCAGGGTCAGCTACAACTGGCAAACTCAAGATAAAAATGTAGGAATGCATCAGCATCTTCTGTGGGTGCTGCTGTGTCCAGCTACAAACATGTCTTCATACTGCTCTTGCTGGTTAATTTTAATTTTAGTAATTCCTTGTCATAGCTTTGTAATAATGACAGTAGCAAACTGTGCTTCAACTTCAAGCTATTCTCTGTTTTGTAAACATTTTACCAACCATTGCTAAACTTCATAGTGCAACATTAGATACATGGGCATTTTATTAAATCACAATTCTCTATCAATCATATCAACTGCTATCTGAATTAAGAGTTGTAAAATTGCTAAGGATGAAAAGTGTAGCCCAAATCATATTGTGCCTTTACTCAGGTCTTGTCAGAAGTATTATGTTTTTTTTATTTTCAGTTTGCTTATTTATTCATTTATACTTTGGATATCTGTGTTTGTGGGCATGTGCATGCCATGGTATGCATGAAGAAATCAGAAGACAGTTAGGGGGGGATTAGTTCTCTTTTACAGTATGTTGATCCTGGATATTAAACTAAGACTTTCAGGCTTGGTCTTTACCAGTTGAGACATCTTCCCAGACCATAAGAAAGTTTAAATTGCTACCTGGGAATCATTGCGTTGTACATTATGGAAATAATGTATGCATAAGTTTTGATTTCACAAAAAAAGCACTTTGCAGTTTCTTGCTTTTCTTATTATTTTTCTTTCTCTTCCAGTTTACTCACATGTAGAGTCTTTTCTCCAAAATTATAGAAATCTTTTAGCTCAGTTTTAGTTTCTTGTTTTGTTTTTGTTTTCACTCTGGAAACTGTTATCACCAGGTTTCCTTGAACCTACGCACAGATTTTTAGGAATACTTCAGTTGAAGCCTTGCTTTCTCCACTCTCCGGAATAAGAGATAACGATTCCACCCTTCCTCTTTAGAGTATATGTAGACTGAGGCTGGTCGGATGGATGGTGAAGACATGTGTTTCTATAAATATGAGGCACAGTTTTACAGTCTACCTAAGTTCAGAGGTAGACCTCCTGAAAGTAAAGTGAGCCTATAAGTATATCATATTACATAGAGTAAAACCAGATCACCTCCAATGAAGTTTAAGAAGAAAAATATGAATTACTCATTTGTTCTCTTCTGTTTTATATGACACTGAATGTTAAGAGAAACCTGAGATATTGGCCTAGTGAAGTAAAACTCTGGGTGTCTTTACTACTCACTAATAAAATCATCAAGGGTGGACATTCATTTGGCTTAGAAATTCTTAGATGATGATGATGAGACTAGATGGGCTAGGGTCAGATGGCAAGGGTGGAGTACTCCCCTTTTCAGTGTTCTAGGGAAGAAAGATAGGGGAAAAAAGAGGTAGAGAGAGGGACTAGGAAGAGGTGACAGAGGGGGCTACAATCAGGATATAAAGTGAATAAATTGTAGAAAGTAAAAATGAAAAAAGAAAATGAAACAAACAAACAAACAAAAAAAAAGAGCTAGACTACCAAAAAAGTTGAAACCCATACATCTGCATCTTCAGGGGGCTTTTAGACAAACCATCAACAAGCATAAAAATCTATGAGAAAAACATGAACTTAAGACTATCTTGTCAAGATTTGTGGTATAAATATCAGCCAACTAGGACAGTACTTACTAGCTCAAAGCCCTTTAGGTTGAAGATAGCTCTCATTGTGCTCTTAAACACTTAGCTAATGATCAAATACAGATTTAAGGTGTGAGGTAACTCAGATATGGTGTCTGATATTTCCCTTGTTACAAAACTGACACACCTCTATTATATGCTGGTTATGAGGTTATAACAGTGCAATACTGTAACCATAGTATGTGCTATGAATTTTGCATCCTCTAGATCTATATTAAGTAGTAAGCCAAGGAAGGTCTTTTATTTAACATTCAATATTATTGGTTGTTCCTTGTAGAACTCTGATTTTAAATGTATCTCTTGGTTTCTCTATTCATATTCTCAGCTCTGGCTTCACAGTGCCTTTCTGACGGCATTGTTTTTCAGACTCATATTTGTATCTTTCCCTTCCGTAGAGTGTATTAATCATTTTTGACTCTCTTTCCTTGTAAGCCTTCCTGCCAAATGTAATTTGGATTAACTTGTGATCTCATTGATAAGATTTAGTTTGTATGTGTGTAGTTCTTATAATAATGTTCTATCTCCATGTTTATTTCCAATGATTACTAGCTATTCTCACTCCTGCTTCTTCAGCTAATAATTTCCATCTTATCAGTCTCTACATCAGTCTTGATGCAGACAACACTAGTTTGTTTTGTAAAGACATGTTTTCCATCTATCTGTATACTATAACCATGGGTTGTTTATATTAGAATGATTTTTTTAAAAGCTGATTTCCACCCCAAGACCTCTAATCATTTGCTTTACTAGATCTGCGGGCTTTGGCCATGCGAGAGCACCAGCTATTCTGAGGGAAACTTCAGAGGAAACCAGCTACTAGATGGTTTGATTAGACTTTAAACCTTATACCCAGGTCAGATGACCAATTTGCACTTCAGGACCTCTACAGACCTCCTCCAGAGTTTCCTCTGGCTTTGCCCTGTCCAGGCATAGTAGGGGAGGGGCATAGGTGAAGAGGGAGGTAGGTTTGGATTGGGAGGAGAAGAGGGAGGGGGTCACAGCCAGGATACAAATTGAATAAATTGTAATAAATGATAATAATAAAATAATTTACATTTAAAAAGCTGCTTTCTTCAGGTTTTTAAGAGGGAGTCACTTTTTAAAATTAATTAATTACAATGTATTCACTTTGTATCCTGGCTGTAGCCTTCTCCCTTGTCCCCTGACAATCCTTTCCTTTTCTCCTCCCATGTCCCTCAACCAGTCCACTGATAGCTGAGGTCCTCCTCCTCTTCCCTATGATCCTAGTCTATCAGGTCTCAACAGTACTGGCTGCATTGTTTTCCTCTGGGGCCTGATAAGGCTGCACACCCATCAGGAGAAGATCAAGGAGCCAGCCACTGAGTTCATGTCAGTGACAGCCTCAGTTTCCCTTACTAGGGCACACACTTTAAGACTGAGCTGCTATGGGCTACATCTGTGCAGGGGTTATCTCCATGCATGATCCTTGGTTGGAGTATCTGTCTCAAAAAAGACCCCTGTGCCCAGATTTTTCAGTTCTGTTGCTCTCCTTGTGGAGCTCCTGCCCTCTCCATGTCTATCTCCCCGTTCTTTCATAAGATTCCCTGTACTCTGCCCAAAGTTTGGCCAGAGTCTTAGCATCTGCTTCGATACCATGCTCATTTGTAAACTTGTACAGACACTTTGGAGATTAATCTGAAAATTTCTCAGAAAATTATGAAGTGTTACCTCAAGATCCAGCTATACCACTTCTGGGCATATATCCAAAAGATGCTCATGTATACAACAAGGACATTTGTTCAACCATGTTCATAGCAGCTTTATTATTAATAGCCAGAAGCTGGAAACAACCCAGATGTGCTTCAACAGTGGAATGGATACAGAAATTGTGGTACATTTACACAACAGAATACTACTCAGCAATTAAAAACAAGGAAATCATGAAATTTGCAGGCAAATGGTGAGAAGTAGGAAAAGATCATCCTCAGTGAGTTATCTCAGAAGCAGAAAGACACACATGGAATATACTCACTTATAAGTACATATTAGGCATATAATAGAGGATAAATATATAAAAATCTATACAGTTAAAGAAGCTAAGCAAAAAGGAGGACCCTGGGTAAGAAGATCAATCCTCATTCAGAAAGGCAAATGGGATGGACTTCGGAAGAAGGAAAAAATAGGGAACAGGACAGAAGCCTACCACAGAGGGCCTCTGAAAGATTTCTTCAGCTTTTATTTGTCATGAGGGGCATATCCACTAGGATGGAGGGAAGGCACAGAAGTTAAAAGTATTCTGCTCTTACGGAAGTTTGGAGTATGGTTTCCATCACTTACATGGCACCTTCCAAACAACCACCTGTTAGTCCAGCCCCACTGTATGTACTGCTCTCTTCTGGCCACATGGGCACTTGGATTCATGTGCACAAACCCAGCACACACACACATACACACACACACACACACACACACACACACACACCACAAACTCACACATTCCAAGATAAAACAAATCTTATAGTATTGAGTAACTATTGAGTACACATTTCTTTTATGACACAAGTAAAGAATCTTTCTTTTTCTATGCACAGTGCTGATGCAATCTAAAACACAAAAACTGTGAACAAGGAAACCCTACAAAAAATTCCCACAGTCATCTCTTTAAATTACAGGCAGTTATTCAAATACTCACAAAGCTGAAAAAATATAGAGGTGTCCTATACTGACCTTTGATTTTTTTTTCATCCAGCACCAGATCTAATGTAAATTAATTACATGATAATTTGGGGTAATAATTTTTAACCTTAAGAAAACAATTTTGTATGCTTCGTTTATTCTTTTAAATATTCATTATGAAAAGGTAGGTTACAATTTCTGAACACAGTTATAAATTAGTGTATAATTTTTTGACTTGTGAATTAACATGGACACATCATTGAAAATTAATCTTATAAATAATGAGATACTTTAAATCTATGAAATATCAAGAACAGACTTCTCATAAATCTCTTGCAGGGTTGAAAAGAGAAACATTCTTCCAAATGAAGTTTATTCAGAAAGAAGTAGGAATTAGCCATCCAAAGAATGTGCTAGGAAAGCAGATCATTCATATGGACACACACACACACACACACACACACATACACACACACACAAAAAGGTGCTTTACAGCTAGAAGAGCAAATACTCTCCCATAGCCAGATACATCATGGAACATGCCTATATTTAGGAGTGTGTATATATTTATTATGGAAGATGGATACATAGGAGAACATGTACTTATATGAATATTTCCAAAATAATAGAAGAATGTAATTGTACTATGCCATCATCTGTGTGCATTAGGTAATGAAAATGACCACTGATCATTTGTTCTTGGTTAGGCATTCTGCTTTCATGATTCTATTTATTAATAAAAAAAAATTGAAGGAGCTGTCTCTGACTTACACAAGTTAATTGTCCAGGTACAGAGTTTATAATGGCATACAAGTACTACATTTAGCAATCTTCACTGATATTGGACTTTTATACGTTTTTATTACAGAGCTATTTCTCTTTCACATTGGGATGTGTAAGGAAAGAAACAAATCTTCCACCATTATCCATTGTCTACTGGAATTGAACCTTGTGCCTTTGAATGAGAGCAGAAACATTGTTATATTGTTTTAAACATTACTATGAGGAATTTCCAGAGAAACCGTCTTGTCTTAAGGGAAACATTGTTTTAGATTGCAGGTTATAGGTGCATTTCTTCAGAGTAACTAGAGAGGGTTGGCCCTGGTTTGGTCTACACAGTGCCGATTGGATTTTAGGTTGTTTTGCTTATGTATTGGACATTTGTGAAGCAGAGGGAGCTGGATCAGAACCGGAGGTTGCTACAACTTTCCAAGTCCTGCCTGGAGCGACCTACTTACATCATTCATGCACTATAGCCTAAAGGTTATACAACCTCCTGAAATTACTCCCCCAGCTGATGAGTAGGTTTTGATTGTTAAAATTATGGAGAGCATTTTACCTGCAAACCATGATAAGATAGCAAGAAGAATGTGGAGCATGTGGTTCTACACACCAGTTGCTTATGAAACCAAGATAGATGTTGCTTACAAATTATTGTTTGTTTTGTTTTATTTGTTTGTTTGTTTTGGGTTCTCACTTTAATGATGAATGGAGAGAAGATTCATCATTGGTTGAATTATCTGCCTGAGACAAGTCAGCCTCTAAGATGATATACAATGAGCCAATTTAGATAGATTTGTTCAGAGTTTTAAAATTAGCATTGTATGCATTCCCCATCTGTGCAGAGACAGTTTTATTCAAGGTCCATTTTTATTTTGAGTTACCCTTGAACTCAGTTGTTGTATCAAGAGTGACTAATTTACCTAAAACTCAGCAATACCCCCAGACTGCCCATGTGGACCTGGCAAACCCGACAAGACCTAGACAGAGCAAAAATACTTATTCTTCACCATCCAGAGGATACCGCATGAGTCAGTAAGTTCATCCATTTTTCTTCAAAATGCTCTCTCATTTTATTCAAAGTCATGTATCTATCATATCTCCACTATGGATTCAGAAAAAAAAAAAAGAATGTAAGGGTATTTTTCTATTCAAGTTCTGTTTATTTAAGATAATAAACATTTGCAAGACAGGAAACTTGAATTTCAAGTAATGGGAGAAGCATAACATTATGTATAAATCATACATGTAACTGCCTCAGTGTCTGTGTCTGGGATATTAACCTAGATAAACACGCAGCAAGAATGGCTGCCGCAGATACACCTGTCTTAAACAGAGAACACATCTGTCACGTAGAGAGGCACTTCATCAAGCTTCTTCGTAACAGTATGTAGGAGCTTCAGAAGTGTCCCTGACAAGTTGAAATGTTCCTCCAAGGGCTCAGTGGCCTTGCGGTGAAGAACACTTGCTGTTCATGTAGAGTCCAATTCAGTTCCAAGCACCCTGAGCAGCTGGCTCACAAGCACCTGTAACTCGAGTGTCAGAGAATCTGACAGCCATTTCTGACCACCATCGTCCCACAGAGGCACACACGTGGTATATAGATATATGCAAGCAACATGTTTACACACATAAAAAAATAAATCTAAAATAAAATTAAGAAATACTACAAACACCGTGGCAGCTAGGGGCATAAACAGAAATTTAAGCAAGAGTGAAAAGCTGAAAATATCTCAGCTGGCTTTTTTTTTTGTAATGCTCGTAGTTAGACATTTGAAGAGTTGTGATGGAAGGCTCTTCTCATGCCCAAAGGATAATTAAATTAAAGAGTCCTAGATGTTAGATGTGCAAGAGATCCATTAAGGTCATCTCTTTCTCTTGCTGGCAGGAGAGGATGGGTCCCTGTGGCATACTCCACAGCACAATGGAATAGCGTTTGAAAAAGCTTCAAGACTAAAACAATTTCCCCCAGTCCACACTAGATAATCATTGCGAATAAGAAGCTCTCAAGCCATTCATCCTGAACTCTAGCCTTCTTAGCAAATTAAAATGATTAATAGACTTTGAGGCTCCAGACCTAGACAACAAAGGAGGGGCTCTTGGCACCAAATTTCATAGCAAAAGGCACTGACTTAATGAAAAGGTTTCAGGTAAATGGCAGGAATCATGGCAGAGCTACACACAATAGGGACCTTCCTGAGCTGAACAAGAAGGTTTGGGCACTATGAGAGCTTACCCAGCATAAGCTTTATACAAGGCAGAGTTTCCAAATCTCTGAAGTTAAAACCTTTAGTGCAAACTTTCGATGGAAGAAACGCTTTATTCTTTTACCTGGGAATTGTGTCTCTATAATGAAAAGCTCTCTTGAAAGTATCAGAGCATTAAAACTTAAAAAAAAAAAATGTGTGTCTTATAAAGGGTAATTGCTGTTTCCTCATTGAATTCAGACTATCCTGAGATCAATGGGCAGAAACCTAAATGGAAAGGTCAAAATACAACGAAAGGGCTAGAGACTGACTTTTAGGGCTCCTAGACTTGATTTGTCTTTCTTTGTAAGAATGTATCTGCAAAAGTCACATTTTTCTAACCTCTCTTTCATAATTATAGGCATTGTAAACTATACCATTGAGGTTGCCTAATCATTCCTTGACATCAAAACATGTGCTGGGAAGAGCTAAGCATTTGCAAGTATTTTTTTTAATCAGCCATATCTTTTTATTTTAATTAGAAATAGATTTTATTTAACCTAATTTATGCAGTGCCATTTCTTTATAAGAATTTAAATGTTTTTTCTTTCATTTATTTATTATCTATTTAACATTTATTACAATATGTTCATTTTGTATCCTAGCTGTAGCTCCCTCTCTCATCTCCTTCCAGTCCCACCTTCCCTTCCTCTTCTCTCCCTATGCCCCCCCTCCAGTCCACTGATAGGGGAGGTCCTCCTACTCTTCTATCTGACCCTAGTCTATTAGGTCTCATCAGGACTGGCAGCATCCTCTTCCTCTGTGGACTGGCAAGGCTGCTCCACCCCAGGGGGAGGTGATCAAAGAGCCGGCCACTGAATCCATGTCAGAGACAGTCCCTCTTCCCCTTACTGGTGAACCTACATGGAGACTGGGCTGCCATGGGCTACATCTGAGCAGGGGGTCTAGGTCCTCTCCATGTATGATCTTTGGTTGACACATTGGTATCTGTAGGTCCCCCTGGCCCCAGATTTACTGTTTCTGTTGGTCTCCTTGTGGAGCTTCTGTCCCCTCCAAGTCTTTCTATCTCCCACTTCTTCCATAAAATTCCCCGAACTCTGTCCAAAGTTTGACTATGAGTCTCAGCATCTGCTTTGATACCTTGCTGTTTAGATTTTAATCACAAGTCTTTTAAAATGTGAATACATTTGTAAATTATGTCTTAGCCATGTTGAAATTGCTATAACAAAATACCTGCTATGTAACTTAAAACTGGTTTATTTTGGCTCACAGTTTATGGAGAACATCCATCCTGGCAGGTAAGTCATGGTAGCAAGAACAGGAAAAGGCTGGTCTTTTTGCATCTATAGTGAGTAAGAGAGATGAGTGCTGGTGCTCAGCTCACCTTCTCCTTTGTGTCCAGTCCAGGACCCTAGGCCACAGACTGGTACACTCATTTGTACTATGTCTATCTGCATTCATTAATGCAGCCTACAGGTTGCTTACAGTTATGGCTGTGCTGATTCTAGAAACTGTCAAGTTGATAATCTATATTAACCATCAAGGACTGTGTGTAGTCGTATATGCCAGTATAGATTCCAAGATTATGACATTCAACGGACCAGCTGAGTCATTGTTGGAACTAGAACAATGCACAAGAATGTGTGGACATGTGTTTCTGGAGACATCCTGGTTATCCTTGTTTATGAAAAAAAAAAAAAAAGACTTCAGGCAGACAGCTCTGTGTTGGACACAGGTCTGTATAGATGTACAAGCAACGCGGTGATCTTTTAGTGTGGATAGTCATTGCCAACAGTTTTGGGGGCATTCCTTTACTGTGTAATACTTGGTGTCAGTTACTTATCTTGTTGCAGACCTAAGTGAACAGAAGAAATCCCATCAAGGTAGGGAAAGCATGGAGTCAGTAGTAGCTGAGCCTGTATCAGCAGCAATGTGAGGTGGCTATTTGTGTTTTCCATCTTCAGATAGGGAAGTGAATGTAGGTCCTGAATTAGATTCCTTTTCTGTCCCTTTTATTTTAGTCTTAAGACATAAGGGTACTTACACAATTTTGGGGTACTCCTTTTTTCAGCAGAACCTCTTCAGCAATTCTCACTCAGACGTCCACAGGAGTGTCTTCTAGGTAATTTAAATCCACCAAGTTGACAATGAGGATAAACTGTCACAGAAACACATTCCTAGAACTTGGACTCCAAATCATCAGTAATTTATTGAAGCAAGTCTTTTCTGAGCTAGAGCTCTCTGTCATGAAATCAAGGTAATTATGTCTGCATTATATTTCTCAGCATGTGTGAGATTTACAAGTCATATTACCCTATGTTCAGAATTATAATTGAAATTATTTTTGAGTTTTGTGACCTAGACTATTTCCAATATCTTTTATTGATAAATTAACTACATTGATTTATGTTTTCTGCTTGCTCATCTGTCAGTCTGCTCAAGAACCAACCATACATCATTTACCTCCTCGGTATGTTATGCTTACACTGTGTCCAGCACAGCTTATGGACTTAATTTCAAAAGTCTTCTGATCTATAGTCTCAAGTAAAAATAATTGGTTGCATTTTCTTTGCGTAAGTGAATTTTTCAATGCTGTATCTTTCAACTTTGGTTTTTGTTGACTTGTAGTAATTCTGAACTACAGGACAAAATTTGTATTAAAAAACTGGCGATTCAAGAATTTGAGAGGAGGCTTTCTCTATTAAAAATGTATTTTACTACTTAAATGTGAAAGGATCTTTTGAAATTCTCTCTTTGCCATTATCCTATTAGCTTTTTTTGAGACCCACCAGAAGTATAATTCTCTCATGCAGCTTTATAAGGTGACTTTACAATGAGAATTTATATCTTAGAGTGAGTAGTTAAGGATTGCAATCTCTGTCTGAGTACTTGTTAGTCCTTTACAATAAGACTAGGTGCTCAAATTATTTAAATGATTATATCTTTCTTAAAAACTATAACATAGTATATTGTAGCACCCATCTCATGAGATATGAAGATATAAATGTTTAATGTGTTTTAAAATGCTATGTTTTTTCACATGTTAAATAATTTGCTCCCTGAAGTATTGCCTTCTGGATTTGATCACTATAAATTATATTATATAGGTATGCCTCTCTACATACATATAGTATAACACATTTAACTCTGTCTCTGTATAAATAGGAAAAGATGAAAGAATAAATGTAGTCTTAAAGGACAGGAAAAGTATAATGTTGCCATAATCTTACCACAAGGAAAAGCCTGACTTTGGAGGTGAGGAAACATTGTTTCCAAAGTAAAGTTATTCCAAGTATACTGGGCATGCCTCATAGATAAGCAAATCAGAGATCAGAATTTTAGGAAAGAAATTTCTCCGAAGTTAGCACATAACTAAGAATGCTGTCTTAAGTACTGAGAGTCCAACCTAACACAGAGGCAGAAAATATTCACCCCTTAGAGCTATGATGAATGAATACATCATTAGTCCTTTCAGCTACACACTATAATACAGATTTTAATGGATCAATGGTGTTTACAATGGTAGTCATTTAAAATAATATTTACGCAGAAAAACAGCAACAAACAACAACAACAAAAACAAAAACAAAACAAAACAAAACAAAAAACCACTTCTTTCAGTTGAGCTTGGAAATGGAGAGCTAGTGAGAAGGAGAGTCCTAGGAAGAATATTAGCAGCAATGGGAATTACAAGAAGAGATTCTGATTTCTGACACTGAAGAAATTAGTAGGAGGTTAGGACTGTGTGAGAGAAAATTACATATTATATATTTGATGTGGAAACTATCAGAAGTCTATTGTAGGCTAAACTCAAGAAAACAAATGTTTGTGAAATAAAAATAGATAACTTGGGAAAGAATAAACTGTATCACCTTATAGTGTCCTGGTCCTGTATACTGTAACAGAATAGGAAGCTTGGTGTGTGGATGGGAGACTTCCTGAAGCTCTGTTTTATAACTTTGGGTGAGTTACACCTTGGAACATGCAAAATGTGAACCTGGAGAGGCTGCTATTGAAGTGAACGGGGTAGCTAAAACGAGAGGCACTGAACATGTGGATATGCAGTTGCATAGGATGCCACTGTGTCATAGGGATACACGCAGACGGGTTTGCAGAAGCAGCTTTAATGTGATTTTAATGTGTTTGTAAAAGCTGTGGAAATCTTGGCACACTGCCCAAACCATCAAGGCTGCATGCAAGTAGGTCGGAGGGAAAGTGTGAGACAGAAACTTAGAGAAACAGCATGAAGCAGGCCATCAACAGCTGAAGGGGAAATCAAGTTTATTAATTAGAGGAATTAATTGGTTAGCTGTGACTTTTGCCTTATGTGGTCAAAATAGATGGGAAAAAACAGATGGTAAAGTCTATATGCTTTATTAACTGAGCTTAACATATTATTTTAATGAACCTAAAGAAACAGATAAGTAGGATCAGTAACTCTCATATTATTAGAGTGTAATTTCATGATTCCTGTCTCTTAGGAATGTGGGTTCAAATTAATTCAATACAACAGGTTAGTCAATTGCTTGGTCACTAGGTTAATATAAAATGACAGCCCATAATAGATGCTACTAAAAGGTGCAGCTATACTGTAAGTTACTCTTTTTCAAGGAAAGTAGAGTTTTCTTTCTCTTTTGGATGTTGACATAAATTGTTTTCTTACAATAAATATGCTTCCTAGGGCATAACTGTTTAGTTTTCCTGGGATTTTGTTTCTCTATGCCATATAACTTTCTGTAACAAAATTATTTTTGCTATCTGTGCATTGGCCCACTGCTTTTATTTGGACATTAAAGTTCTACTATTTTGTTTAGTTTTTTCCTTGTGTTATCTATGGGTGTCTGGTTCCATGTGATTCTTATGTTCACATATATCTGGCTTACCTGTGGAGGTCAGAAGATGTATTAGATGTCTTGAAGTTGGAGTTACATGCATTTTTGAGCACCTAATGTGGGTGCTGGGAAGTGAACTCCAATCCTCATGAATGAACAGCAAGTGCACTTAACCACTAAGCCATCTCTCCAGCCTCTATTGTTTTTCATTATAGATTACTCTAAGAAATAATATTTCACCTTGACAAGATAATCATACAATTTCTGTTGGGGATAAAAGTAAGTTAAACACATAAATTTATATAATAAACTGTGCATGCATTACATTTGAAATTAAAGTAAATAATTCAATTAACTATTCTGTAATTAACACAACAGTATTTTCACAGTTCTCTCAATTAATGCTTATTATGAATTTGTGCTAAGTCACTTATGTTTTGGACTGGTCATATGACTTAGCTAGCCTTTTGATTTATCAATGTAATTGTGTAATTTTAATGTCAATATCTGTACTATCAATTTCAAAATGAATATATGAAAGTTTTAAGTCTATCTAGATAGCTCTCCAATCTGGAGGGTAAAAATATGTTGACCCCAAACTCAATCACCTTGAATAGAAAAGAGTTATTCCATTAAGCGTAAATGTCAAGAGGCTTGTTAGAATGTTTTATGATGGAATGGTATTTAAAACAATATTTTGATAATATCAAATAAATGGTAAGGGGAGGGGTTGGAAGAATGATTGATATTAACTGACCTGAAGCATGTGAATAAAAAGATATTCCTATAAGGTAATAGTCTACGCAATGTTGTAATACTGTGTGAGGGTATATGCAAACATACACATAATATTCCTATGTAGACACATATATATATATATATACATATTTATATGCATATAAATAAATAAATAGGAGGTAGAGAAGGGAGAGAAACATAAAAAGCAAGACATGCTACATGTGTAGTGGTGAGGCTGAGCACAGGGGTGGAGAAGAACAGCATAAACATGGGACGTGACCGGGTATTCAGAGCTTCTAGCCATTGTTGTTCATCCAGTGTCTTGATCTCTGTCATTTCCTCTCCTTTATACAATATCCTCCAGTGATTTATTGGCTGATTTGAAAGTCTGCAGAGCACACAGGTGAGACTCTCTGGATATTGGATATTTGGGGAAATCATCAGCTAACAAAAATTGTATTTGTGCATGTGATTGTGCTTTATAAATAATATATATGTTGGTGTTGAAAACCTGGTTCATTGGCTAAATAACTTGCTGTGCATATATGAAAGTTCAAAGTTCTGATCATCAGAACCTATATAAGTGCTGGACAGGCACGGTAACCTGTGTAGAATGGCAAAGACAGAGGATTGCCATAGGGAGCTAGCTATCAAGGCATCTTAGTTGGGGTTTCTATTGCTGTGAATATACACTGTGACCATGGCAATGCCTATAAACTGAGACTGGCTTACAGTTCAGAGGTTTAGTTTATTATCTTCATGTCATGAAGCATGGTGGCCTGCAGGCAGACAGGGTGCTGAAGAAGGAGCTGAGTTCTTCATCTGGATCAGAAATGAGCAGGAAGAGAGAGACACCAAGCCTGATTTGAGCATTTGAAATGTCAAATTCCACAACAAATTATGTACTCCCTCTAACAAAGCCACACCTACTGTAGTAAGGAAACATCTCCTAATAATGTCACTGCCTGGTGACCAAGCTCGCAAGTATATGTGCCCATGGGAGCCATTCCTATATAAAGTACAACATGGCACTACTTTTATTACAGAGCTCTGGAATTGATGAAGAGACCCTTTGTTACTGAGTAAGACAGAGCAATAACCAAAGATGACTCCCTATGTCAGACTCAAGCATCCATATGCTTACAGATATATCCCTTGAGTCCAAGAATATGCAAACATGCATGTGGACACATGGACAACCAAATGTACAAAAAGATCGATAATTAAAAATGAATGAAATAAAGCTTCATTAATGAGCTATTACAGTATTTCTGTTGGATATATCTGCTTGTAAATGCTATTGCTGTTCTTCAGTTTTTATATTCTAAGGTAACTTTGAACTTTAGCCAGTGTTACAGACATAAGCTGAGAGGGCTCCTTTTTTAAAAATAATTGTGTGCAAAAGAACTTTGTTACAGAATTAATAACCTTAACTTCACTGAGTACAACCACTCCTATATGGGGGACTCTGGATTTATCTTTTCTCCCTATGCCTCTCCAGTTGGTAAGGTCTTAAGTATATTCACATGAAATGTCAACAATTTTGCTTCTAGAATAAAAAAAGACAGCAACCAAACAATATGTCTTCTTGAAAGGATTTAATATACTTCACTGACTGACACAAAGACAGAAATACAGTCATTAAAAATTTAGAGGATTTATAGTCATTTATCATTCGTCATTTTATACATTCTTTGAAGAATTTCTATGTAAAACTGTAACACTGAAGAAAAATAATTCATGGGAACTGAGGCCATTAAATGAGTAATTTTGATTCAGATTTTTATTAGGTGTCTTCTTAGTTATAGACTTTATATGAAAAAGAATGTTAACATTTACAAAGATAGGTGACAGAGAATAAGATCAAGAGAGGAATAAATCAGAAAAGATGAGTTAGAATCAGTTTTAAAGGGCTAAAGTCCACTAAGTAGTATGAAGAGTTAAGGAGCAGTAAGAAAAGTTAATATCTGAGAACAGAAAGTGAACAGAATAAAGGAAATGGCAGAATGGGGGCAAGGGAAGGAAAAGGCTTCCACTCAAGCATTGATGAGAATTCTTTAAATGAAAAGCATGACCTAGAATGAGTTGATATTTTTAGTGTAATGTTACCGTAGAAAAATGCAGCTGACAACTGTTGAATAAAGGTCACTCGATATTTAATTTTAGAAATAGTTTTTAGTTCTTTAGGTCCCAGAAAAGTCTAAAACTCATTTTTTGATTAAAGTCTGGTATATATTTAGGTTAGAGAATCCAGTGTTTTGTGTCTCTTAAGATGTAATGATTTGTATGCATTTAATAAGCTATGTCTACTTTTAAAATTTAATCCTGTTTGAAACACACCCTGTCTTGAATTAGACTTTAATGCCTTTTCATTTGAGGAAAGTCAGTTTTTGCTGGAAATTTTAGATTCAAGTAATTTTAGAGCCTATAAACAGCAGTTCGTGAATATAAGTGAAGCAACAGTGATCATAAAATGTAGATCCCACAGGCGGGGGCCCCCATCTGTTATGTTAGATTGTCTGATATTTATGAGGCTCAGCATGTGTCTTTAATGCACACATGAACAAACATATCTTGTAGGGCACTATGCTTCCTTGCTGCTTTTCCCTGGAGACCAGTGTGAGTCACCTTGTACCTCTGTCTCTTTCATTTCTTGTTACACCAGAGGCCACTGTACTTGCTACTGTTTCACTGCAGAGAACAAATATCTAACTTGGAGCACAAAGTACTCGTCTGGACCACAGTTTGTCACAGTTCATCATGGTAGGGAAAAGCAACGCAGACAGGACGACTCTAACTGCGATCTCAGGAGCATGAGGCTGCTGGTCACACTGAGTCCACAGAAGGCAGAGAGAGACCAATGTTGGTGGTCTGACTGCTTTCCCCTGTTTATTCTCTCATGGCCTCCATCCGTGGGATGCAGATTCCTACATCTGGGGTGCGTCATCATCCCTCTGTGTTCTTTTTCACGGACTGCTAGGTTATTCCAAATACAGTAAAGTTGGTATGGCTTAACAGTCATAACAATTACAGAATTTTGCAAATGCCAAGGATAGACTGTGCCCTTCTGTATGTCACAAGGTACTTCTCACAAGTTATTTTGTATCAACAGCAGTCTAACTAGGAAGCATTATTTTCTCCACAATAGATACAGTTTTGCCTGGCTAGAGAGATGGCTGAGCAGGAATGAGCGCATACTCTTCTGTGCTATCAGAAGACTGTAATTTGGATACCATCACTCTCATCAGGGGGCATACAAACAGCATAACTTTATCTCTAAGGCATCCAATACCCATTTGTAGTCCTCTTCAGCACCCACACAGAGGTGTTCACAAACACACTCACACACACACACACACACACACACACACACACACACACACACACTTAAAGTGACAGTTTTGGAGATCTTATTTTTTTAATGAATTTATTTGTTTTCTATGTGTAAGTGTTTTTCTCCATATATACCTGTGTAGCGTGGTGGCTGGAAGAAGGAGCTTCTTAGAAGTTTTAGTCTTAGAATTACAATTATAGGACTTCATGTGGTCACTACTAATCAAACCCTCTTCTGGAAGAAGAGCCAGTGTTCTTAGCCACGAGCCCTCTCTCCAGCCTCACCCCTTTCATTTTTATATGGATACTATTTCTTCTTCTCCAAGAAGTACCTCACTGGTGGCTGTCATAGAAACAGTACACATAAGAGAATCAATGAGTACAACAACCACTAAAATAGATATTGGCAGTCCTGAAAACCAGTAAGGACAGGTCTTTATTCTTTGGTTAGGTTTATTGAAATTTGTTCCAGTTTCTCTATGGTCAGTTTTGTCATAAGTTGGCTTAATAATATTGCATGAAATAAACTTCTTTGAACAGCTCCCTCTCCTAGTTGCCAGACAAGCAGGCAGGGTCCAAACTGAGGTCCCTTCTGCCGGTGAGATGACAGTGTTATCACATCTTAACTAGATCCTTTAGCTATAGCCACAGTATTTCAAGAATACACACAACAGCTAGTGACATGGTTCATCAGATACAGGTGCTAACCACCAAGTCTGAGGACTGAGTGAAATCCCGGAACACACATGGTAAACAGAACTATCTATTGCAAGTTGTTCTATGCGAGCTCCACACACCCAGTTTATCACTTAAACACTTATTTATTGTGTGTGCACAAAAATGTGTGGGTAAGAAAAATCTTACATTTTGCTTGACAAATTATTTTTTCTTTCCCATAAGCTTTTAGGTTTTGACTAGAATGCCATGTAGACAAATGCCAAGGACACGGTTTCTGCATAAAATATTGACCTGGCCTTGTCTCCATTTTCATTTAACTCTACTCTGCTGTTTCTGGCCTCTTTCCTTTTTTACTTTTGAAATTGTAATTCTGATTTTCAGTTTTAGTGGTAATTCTGCTGTTGCCTTCCTGCCTGGAATTGTCACTGCTTGATCCCTGGATTTAACTTTACCTAATTTTTTATTGGGAAATCAAGAAATTAGTAATGATTGTTTCTTAGTCCTTCAACTTTCCAGAAAAACATGCTGAAATTGTAATTTGTGTAATTAAACAGACTAATTGATAGGTATTAAAACTGAGTTCTAGAATTGCCCCATCATTTCTCCACAGTGATTTCTAAGCAGGCTCCATGAAGGGAACAATAAGGTCACACTGCTTTTTCATTCCTTTATGAGTTTACAAACTATTAACTATATTCCACCTGAATTAGAATTAAAGTGAATTATTAGTGGTATGTATGTTGTGCTTTTATAAGTGCATATATAACTGTAGTTTATATAGTTAAACATATGAAGTCTATTGTGTATTAGTATTTAACATCCACGTTTATGAGTGTGTATATATTTTATCTGAAAATAGATGCTTCAGATTGTGCAGAAAGCCTTTGATAGCGCAATGTTTTTCACCCCCTTTTGTGTATTCTGTGGTAGCTGTGAATAGCTAGATGCTGGGCTGGACTGAGATTAAGAGTGTGTACCAGTTAGAATGAAATCCAAGCCTTCTGTTACTGTTATTTTGTAGGATACTTGAATTTGTTTTCTGGGTTTTAGGACTGTAATGAGTGCAGTCATGGGGGTTAAAATACTGGCATAAGCATTCAGATAAAGAACTGGAGAATAAAAGCTTTGAAGTCTCTTATCAACTAAAATATTGCCGGCTTTGAAAATTATCACATTTCATAGAATGTGCATTCATAAACTGGTGTCTAATAAATTCACCAAGCATCGGACACTGTACTATCTATATCACCATACTATCCTCCACATTGCTTTGTCTATATCATTTTATTTTATTTTATGTTTAGAATAAATATTCAGCTCTCTATTAAAAATATTTCAAATAATACTACAATCATCCAGGCCTAACTAGGCCTAGGGATATGCAACTGGGACTTAACTGTATTTAGTTTACTGCTTTTTTTAATATATATATATTAAAAAATATAAATATATATATTTATCCTTCAAGGCCTGACATAAATTTATTCCCTCTCAGAATCTCTACTTGACCTTTATTTATAACCTAGGCTATGTCTGTGATCAAATTTCTTTATTTGTGTGCTTTTAAATAAGCTTGAACTTCTGCCAACTTTATCTAAATGTATGATAACATTTCTGAATTTTGAGAATTGCAGGATTAATCTAATGGAGAGCAGATATTTATTATCACTCCTCCCTGGCTGCTTTGAGACATGAACATAACTTATGTTTATCTGCTTTAATGTTATCTCTTAAGATTTTTTGTTAGAGAAGGTGTCACAAAATGGAAGATTGGTTAACTGTCTTGGCAGATACGGGAGCCTAGAAATAGCAGCAGGCTGGATGCTGGCCCGTGTTCTGCTGTCCACCTATGGACTCCAGGACTCCAGGACTCCAGGACTCCAGGACTCCAGGGCTCTTGGTATTGAGGCAGGTACAGGCCACAAATATGCATCAGTGAGAGGGTGAGATGGGTTCTCAATAAGCCCCATTTTTCTCTTGTCCATTTGGTGATTTTTTAAATACCATTTAGGTTGGCCAAAATTACTGAAAAATATTTGCAGCATATTAACCTGCAATAAGAAATCAAGCTCAGGAACTAGTTGCTCCAGATGAGAATAAAGGATATTACATTCTCTTAATTACAGTAAAGAAATTGAAGTTTTGTTAGAACCCGACACACCAGAATCTGACATCTGGTGTTTCAGAGCAAATATTTGAGTTATCATGCCCCCTTAACTAGAATAAAACATCCACTGAAGTACCATTTTAGGAAGGTAAGTCACAATTAATGAAAAAAGAGGCCATTGATTTGAAAAGGAGCATGGAGATGTATATGGGAGGGTGTGAAGAGGGGGAAAAAAGGATGAAGGAAATTAAATAAATATATTATAATCTCACAGAAGAAGAATTCATGTGCTTATGATCTTAAAGCAACATGGAGAGAGGAGAAATTTACAAATTGAATGTAACATTGTTTTTGAGAGCATCAAATAATCTCAAAAAAGTTTTATTAAAATAAAGGAGAAAACCCCACGATCTTCCAAGAATTTGCAAGAGGGGAAGTTTGCTTTATTATTTTGCTGAAATCACTAATGAATTTAGCCAATGTCTACATTTAAATGTTAGATACACGCTTTCAATGAACATTTATCTTTATTTTTATTTTATTATTTTTTATTAATTACACTTTATTCACTTTGTATCCCCCCTGTAGTTCCCTCCCCTTTCCTGTCCCAATCCCTCCCTTCCTCCCCCTTCTCTATGCATGCCCCTCCCCAAGTCCACTGATAGGGGAAGTCTTGTTTTCCTTCCTTCTGATCCTAGTCTGTTAGGTCTCATCAGGAGTGGCTGCATTGTCTTCCTCTGTAGCCTGGTAAGGCTGCTCCCCTCTCAGGGTGAGATGATCAATTCAATGAACATTTTACGTGAGATCTGTGACATGTGCTAGTAAATAACTAAGCCCCGAAGCCTGGGGTAAAACAAAGGTGCCTCTGTCCCTCAGAGTTTCTGACCTCTCACCAGTGAGGTCACATTTCCTTCTAAGATACAGAACCTTCTCATTTGTTACTTCAGATTCTTGGGTTTTATTTTTTTAATGATCTGCAATTTCTTTATAAAGAAAGAACATTTCTCTCCTATCTCAACCCTTAACTCTCATTTCTCCAGAATTAGATGGAACACAGCCTTCTATTTTCAAATATAGTTAAACTCTTGCAAAGAACTGGGTTCTCCATCTTAGGTATGCATTTGGGTGTCTCCCTGGACAGTCTATGGTTTGCACAGAATGATAATTATTATGGGAACTATGAAAGGGTAGATCCTGAACTCTCAATACGTGGTTTTTCAGTAATCTGCCATTCCAGAATGTCAAATAAAGTGTCCCGGTCAAACGAAGATCCTAGGCGATGGTTCATAGCCTGCCTGCCTATCAAGTTTAACTTCACTAGACAGCAGATTATTACCATCTTTAGAAGTTGAGCTGCCTATCTTTTTTCATAGAGAGGACTTGGTGAATTAAGAAGGCTGCAGAAAATAATTAACTATTGAGAATGTAAGATAAAAGTTTTAAGAACTCCTTTTGCAAAGGCATTTATTGTGATGTGCTTTATTTTTTTTTTTTCAATGCAGTTTATTCAGGAACCTTGAACAATCATCTGGCTGGAGAGATGGCTCAGAGGTTAAGAGCACTGTCTGCCTTAAAGATGGAGCTGGTTTCCGCCTTCCACCTTCCCGATGGTGAGTGCTCTCTGTCACAAACAACTCCACATTTGGCTAAGGCCGAGGATCTGGCTTGCTTCCATGTATGTGGACCTATCTGCATTGCCCCCGTGGCATGCCTGGGTTGGCTACCCAGAGGCTATTTAAGCTGTGGGCTAGCTTTCCCCAGGGTCCGAGGATTGTTCAAGGTTCCTGAATAAACTGCATTGAAAAAAAAAATAAAGATCATACCACTCTAAAAAAAAAAAAAAAAAGAGCACTGTCTGCTCTTCCGGAGGTCCTGAGTTCAATTCCCAGCAACCACATGGTGGCTCACAACCATCTATAATGAGATTCGGTGCCCTCTTCTGTCATGCAGATGTATATGCAAAATAGAGCACTCATATGTAAAATAAAGAAATAAAAAAAAATAAATAAAAAAAATAAAATAAAGATGTGCTTTATTTTAATGGGAAACCAACTTTGAGAACCCTGGGATGTTCAGATCTTCGGCTGTGCTTTTCCAAGGTTGCCTCAGACAGGCTTAAGCCATGACTCAGTGCTCTGAGTACCATTTCCTCAGAAACATGTTGCCTCAGACAAATTCCTGAAGTGAACAGTGCAATGGATGGGGAATTCAGGAGGTGTTTTAGCATTGCAGTTCAAGACAGCAGATGATGTAGACATTATTCCATGGACTTATTAACTAGAGGTAAATCAGATCATTAGCACAGGATGGTGGCAGCCCCACAATGACCACCTGCTAGAGGGAAATGAACTGTACTTGTAAGCTGGCAGACATGGTAGGAGTTTCTTTTGTAAATTTCACAAGGTAGTTTTGTTGACTCCATAATGCATTTTCATGCTAGCTTCTCTATCTAACTTAATTCAGTCCTTTTCAGCAAAGAAGAATATCTTAGCATTAAATACTTGTTTGTGCCCAAAACTGTGCTTATAGGACTGGTTAGTAGTACAGAAATGTGGGAACCCCATGAAAGATGGTTACTGTCACTATTCGGAAGAAGGTAGTAGGAAAGATACTATTAGAATTTGAATAACATCAGAATTCAATAAACAGCAAAGACATTGCCATATTTTCTCTCTACCATACCAACCTCTAAAACCTGTTCCACAATACAGTGTAACAAAGACCAGGGTCATGTTTTTCTCAGAAGCCCGGGCATTAGAAAAGAAAAAGAAAAAAAAAAGAAAAGAAAAGAAAAAGGAAAAACCTTTTCTTTTTCCTCATTAAGTGATCAGGACCCCAGCAGATTTCTATGAAATGGCCCTATTGGACTGTGTTCAGCCAGAGATGGGGAGAGATCCATTTGAAGAGGGGGTTTTTATCGTTGTTGTTGTCTTTCTAGATATCTGTCTACATGTCCATGAGTGCTTGAAAAGCAAAGTTGCAATCTGAGAGCAACCTGCAGTGCTGAGTCACCCGGTTGGGTTGTGGTTGTTGTTGACTGCAGGCTTCTTCCTCTAGAAAAGCCTTAATTCTGTATGCATTTAGGGTCCTCCAGTTGTGTGAGTACTACCTGAAAATATCACCTAGAGCCAAATCCCTTACTCAAGCTGATTTCATGCAAGAGTCATGCCTACAAATATCTCAACAACCTCCAGATTAGTGTGTTTTTCTCAGTAACTGGGTACTGTAGTTAGGTCTGGTTGATACACAATACTGACTGTCACAGTTCTCTGGACTCTGTCTCCTTGGGTAATTATTCTACTTTCAACAATAGTTGCAAAATTGTGATGGATGAGTGTTGGGATTACCGACTTTTCCCATGCTTTACCTTGCTTTTGGGTGTGGGGATGTACCTGAAGTTCAGTAATATTTGAATCAGTGCACACAATTAGATTTTGTAGTGAAAAAAGGAAATCTGACATGAAATAGGAGTTCCTCAATGGTTTGAATAACAGCTCCAAGCAATTTCCCAGATAGGAGAATCAGATCATTTCATAGTGCTGGATCATGTAACTTCTATAATTTAGTGTGTTAAAAATAAAGGCTGTTATGGAAGCACATTTGAAGTTACAAAGTGGTTGTTTCACAGTAGCTGAATTTTGTCCCTCATTGTTTTCTGCACAAAGGGACCAAGCACTTTCATGGAAAACACCCAGCTTTCAGCATTTCAGGTTTTATGTTGTGTGACTTAGCCAGGTAATGATATTCAATTACCATCTAAAGATTTCTTAGTGCTAATTTCATTGTAGATTAAGTAATAATCATTTACATTAAAGGTGACTTCTTCTACTTTTCCCCTGCCTGGGTTTTAAAAATGGAGCAGTGCTCAATTTCTCACGCTTGTGAAGCTTGGGAGCTTTATTAAGTTCTCAGTGCCTCCCCCACAATTCCTGCAATACAGGCACAATTCCTGGTCTTACTGTCAAGTTTCTTGTTAACACTGAAGCCAAATATCATATCTACATAAGTTGATGAACAGAAGGAGAGTTAAAGGGCCTTTTAAAATACTTTAGAATCTGTCCACTCTTGTGTCTCCACAGTCATTTTCATTAGGCTTCTGTCATCTGTCTAGATCTCAAGACTTGCATGCTACAGCTATCTTCTCCTTTAAGATTGATCTCCCCAGGGCCTTTGAACTAAAGCTAGCAGACTGCTTTCTGAAGATCATGCTTTCTTTCCTTTCTCTTTTAAAAGTGTGCTGAAGTTTTGTTAGTTTTTGCATATTGGGTTTTTATCTGGCTACATGTCTGTGTACCATGTGCTTGCCTGATGCCCTTGTAGCCAAGAGAGAATGTCAGATTCCCTGGTACTGCAGTTACAGATGGTTGTGAGCTACCGTTGGGGTGCTTGTGAAATTAACCAGGTCCTTAACAACTGAGACATCACTTGAGTCCCCTCTATTTATTTGAGATGTATAGTATGTGTGAGTATGTATTTTTGTGTGCAGGTAGATAAGTATGGATATGTGCAGATGCGCACATAACCCTATATATGTGCATGTATAAGCTCATAGAGCATTTATTCATCTATTTTTTTGGTGATTGTGTTGCACTATTAGATCAAGTTTGGCGTGCAATGTGCTGCTTTGCTGTCTATCTATCTAGCTAGCTAGCTAGCTATTTTGGTTAATACCCAACTTAGGACACTTTCCATATGGTCTGTAAAACGTTTGTCATGTAAACATAATGAATATATATCAAATTCTGTCTTCTATTTTGAGAAATAATTCATCATTGCTAATTTATTGACTATGTTATGCAACAGGTCACAGAATTACTTCATCTTATTGAGCTGTAATAGTCATCCATCTTTCTTCACTCTCTACACTGGTTTTTGATAAACATGTATAGCTGTCAGTTGTTGTGAGAACTACACTTTTTTCATTCCACATATGAGTGACATCACATGATGTTTGTGCCTTAGATTTTTGTCCAACAAAGTCTCCATTCCCATCCATGTGTTGCAGGTGACAGGATTTCCTAATTCTTATGGATGAATTGTATTCTATTTGATATCAAATGTCTAAATATAGTTTTTTCAAAGGAAAATAAACCATGGTTAATAGATAATGATATGCTCACCATCACTAAGTATCTAGAAAGGGAGAAAATCAAATCCATAATGAGATGCTAGTTTCCTTTAAAATAGTTATTATCTGAAAGTCAAAAATAAATACTGTCAAACTCCGTTTAGAATCCTGTATTGACTACTGCTCCTCCCTCTCATCCTTGTCCCTTTAGCTTTTTCTTTTTTTTTTTTTTTATAAATCTACTTTCTAGAAAGTCTTTGATGCTACCCATGGCATGTGATAGATATCTCCTTTTAAATGTCTTTCTTGCATATTTTCCTTTTGTCATTACTTTAATTCTATAGTTAAATATTTGCCTTCAATTTAGTAAGTTACTCTAGGGCAAGTGTGTGCTTTTGTTTTTTATCTTTGCAGATCATTTTTTTTTCATATGTTAGTGTTTTGTTAGTAAGTGTATGTTGTAATAATTACCAAAGGAAGCCATACTTCACAGAAAACTAGTTCAGTTTTTAAAGATAAACTTGCCTAAAACATGGGAATTAAATATAACAAGAGGTGAGTATCTTCTTTCAGTGTACTTGTCAGAAATAGAAAATGAAACAGATTGAGAAGCCTGAGGTTAATAGTTTTCAGTACTATGTAAACAAAGGATTAGTTTCAAATTGAGTGTAATGTACATAGAGCTGCTGGGCGGGGCTAATTCATGTGCTGGCTTATGGTGGTGATATCCAAGAATGTCTCATGAGTCAACAGGAGCCATGACTCATCCTGTGTTAGTTTCTGTGTCACAAATTCTTATCTTTGGACATATAAATTTCTAGTTTATTCTTTTGTTCCCTACAGTTGAATATTATGCTGGGATCTCTAGTTGTTCTAGCTAGTTTTTTGTTTGTTTGTTTGTTTGTTTGTTCATTATTAACTGACACAAGTTAGACTATGGAGAGGGAACCTTTATTGAGAAAATGGCCCCAACAGATAGGCTTGTTGACAAGCTTGGTGGATTACTTTCTTTACTGATGATTGATATGGAAAGACCCAATCCAAAGTAGGCACTACCATTCATAGGACATTATGGATGGTGCAAGAAAGTAGGCTGAGCAAGCCATAGAAAGCAAGACAATAAGCAGCATTCCTCCATTGCTTCTGCTCCATTTCTTGTTCCTGCTTGATTTCCTCCCTTCCCATCCCTTATGGCTGGACTATTACTTGGAGTTGTAAGATGAAGTATATATTTTCTTTTTAAATGCTTTTGGCCATGGCATTTTATTAGAGCAGTAGAAACCTAACTAAACCACTACCAAAACCTATCATTCAGCCAAGTAGCTGAAACAAAAGACAGAAACATGTCCCTGAGGAGTTGCAGAGACTGTCAGTGATGTCAAAGTCACTTGGGTAATGATCCTTTCTAGGCTGTTCTCTGATTCACTGCTGTTAAGAAGTCTTAGAGAATGGCTGCGTTGACATCTGCTTCTTTAATTAATGATACATATTAAAAGTTTTTTTCTTCTGAAATTCTTAGGACATAATTGTGCTCACAAATAGATTTTGGAGCAACATGAAAGTAATATTTTTGTAACAGAGATTCTGATGCAGTATAAGCATAATTACTGCTCTGAATTGGTATTTATATATATTGTCGTGTAGTTATTGAGCAAGGAAATGATATAAGAAACAGGTTCCTTTTTCTTTTAGGGAAATAGTAGACCATGACTATTTTAGCTTAGAGTGTGGACTTCCTTGCTTTGGGTAATGACATAATCTGAGGAAGCTTGATCATCATTCCTCAGAATGTCTTTATCTCATATACTGAGGTTTTTTTGTTTTTTTGTTTTTGTTTGTTTGTTTGTTTTTTTGAGACAATTGAGGTTGATGAATGTAAAATTGAAAATACCCAAATACTTGAAACAAAATAGCATAGAAAATGATGAAATACACACACAAAAAAAACACATCTGTGGGAATTTCAGAGATTCAATATGGGGAATACTTCAGGAGATTCTAAAGTTAATGTTCCTTAAGCCACCTGTGAGGATGAGAGAATAATTAGCAGGCTTTGATTTTTTTTAAGGACAAAGTGGTTAGGTCTTCTATCAGGGGCTCATTAGTACTGACACTTTCAATGATACAAAGAAATGTCTGCATCCCATCTAAGCTATGGAAGCAAACCTGCCACTTCAGCCGTATGATCCAGAATACATATGTTTCCTCAGTGGACAGTATGCACACACTGGCTTCTGCAATCCGCAATGAGTTCAAAGAGCGCAGTACCAGTACAGACTGAGTCTTGGGTAAACCATGCTGTATTCTGATGGCAGAGGTTATGTGTAATAAAACAGTTCCTCTCCTGTGATTGAATCATATAGAGAGAACACTCAATTGTGATGCTCTAAGTGAATATAAAACAATTGATGTCTATTATGAAAGATGTTATCTGATGGAAATTATTCATCAGTTGGGCACTGGAGCATGCATTCTGCTGATAAGAAACATTTTTATGCAGGGTGTGTACAAAGAAGACACAGACAAACGCTTGGCAGCAAGCCTCATACTTTTATGACAATTGCTTTAAGACCTTCAACTCTCTCTCCAAACCTATGTGACTCTATACAGAATTCCATTCAACCAGCTTATAGAAACCTAGATACCTGGGTGTGTCATATCTTTGGTGGTTCTCATTATACTGCTTACAGCCTTGGGACCTCACATATCGGGTTAATGCCTATTAGTGGAAAGATTTTATCTGCAAGCAGAAATAGGGAAGCATGCCTAGATTTTTAAGAATGAGCAACAGAAAAGAATGAGGAACCACAAATTCCTGGAGCATGATGAATGGGTTGGTCTTGCAAAAGAACAAGATAAAATATTACTCCAAGGAGTGTCTAGAAAATAAAAACCCTGGACCATGTCTATTCATAAAATCTCCACTAAGCATTTGCTAGACAGATGCATTCTAGTGAGTAAGTCAGCATGTGGCTCTAATGTCTAGATAACATTGAGCCTCACTGAAAAGTGTGCAATTGGCCTTCATTGTATATATTATTCTTCATTAGATGAAAGTACCTGGCTTGCCAGAACTTTAAATTTCAGCTGCAAAATAAAAACCAGCTATATTTTGTGATATCCTATGACATGATAAATGCCTTAGGAGGCAACCAGTTTAAGGTGTGACCTTTCCATGATGTTCCCATTTTGGAGGTACAGAAATCTGAGAGGTCAAACATGTATCAAATAACCCACTGAAAATGATTTTTACTCTTAGACTAGGAGAAATTCAAAATCCTAATATTCAAGAGGACTCTTAACTTTTCCGGGTGACATGGCTTCAGTTTCAACTAAAATTGTTCCTTTTTTTTTCTTTTGACAACTTTGTGTTCTGTGACACTAAAATCAGTACATCACTGAATCATTGTGGTGGACAGCATGCTTGAACTCTGTAGTCTAGGAAAACCACATAGATGGCTGCATAGTGTGGCAGGTAGTTCTGTGATGAGAATATGGAAAATGGGGTGCAAGCCTGTATCCCTATGTTAATAACAAGATGACAAGAATCTGAAATAGCTCACTGAAGACAAGCCCTATTAGGCTTTGGTAATCATGGGGACAGAGTTTGAGTTTTTCTCACAGGAAAAGAGGAAAATACCGAAAACAAAAACAAAATCCTTTTCTAACAGTTTCAATTTTGGAGAAGGAGCCATGGAGATAGTGTTTAAGGTGTAGAGAATGAATCTATGATAACTGATTTAGATTTTGTTTCTGAGTATGGAAACTATCACAGTATTATTTACTATACATTAATTGCTATATATATAAACCTGTAAATACATATATAGTACAGTTAATGGGATAATCTTATTGGTGCAATCATGGTTTACCTTGTGGGGTGATAGATGAGACATTGTATTATTATGGGAAAATGTGAGTTTCTACATCTTAAAGAGTTACAGGTGATGCTGTGTTGTAAGTGAAAGTGAAATGGTGAAAACAATTGTATTTGGGAGTTTTATAGTCTAGTACTTTTCAAGCTACATACCTAAATCTAAGCATCACTACACCATCAATTATAGGAATCTTACTTTGCCCCAATTTTTGAGAAAGAATTAATAGTAATAGAAATCTGTAAGAGGAGATAGAGAGACCAACTATGATTGTCCCTTGCTTCTTTATGCCAAACTGAATTCTCTGTTGCTGTGATTAAAATAATTCATAAAGGCAACTTAAGGGAGATGGGGTTTATTGCACCTCACAGTTCAAGGGTACAGTTCAGCATGGAAGAACAGTTTTGATGGCAGGAGCTTCACAAGCAGAGACTGATGAATGTGTGTGCTCAGCTAGCTTTCTCTGTCCTGTGCAATCTAGTATCTGGCCCAGGGAACAGTGCCACCCATAGTGAGTGGGTCTTCATGCCTTAAATAAACTCATCAAGATAAATCCCCTTGTCTTTCGCATTCTCAGAGGCCATATCTCTATGTCTTATCAAGCTGGTGATTGAAATGTGACGGCCCACAGTTCTGACATGTTTTATACAGACTCTGTCCAGAGCTACTGTGGATATGTTTTGGAAGTTTTTGTGTGTTTCCTTGTTTGTTTGTTTTCTTAGGTCTCCACACATTTTGTTTTAAATCAAATAGGGGATGATGAGATGATATATTCCTATTACTTAAAGCTCGTGGCTACTTCATCAACTATTTTAGATCTCTTGATCCTTTGTGATATAATGTTAATTAAATCCCAACTGGATAGATTGTCCATGTGTAACTCTGAGTCATGCCACTATGGTGATAGGAAACAATTTTTTCCTTTCTTTTACTTTTAAGGCAGGAGATAATTTTCATAGAGAAGATATAAAATGGATATAATGAGATTTTTAGAATTTTTATGACAGTGTTTAATTAATTCTATGCATCAAGCTATTGAATTTTAAATGCCACCCTTTGGATTGTTGCAGCTAAGTAATGTGCTTTTATGGATATATGTGGTATTGAGATTTATTTTACATTGAGACATACAAAGTAATAGCCTAATAAAAGAGATACGGTTTTAAGAGGAGGAATAATTATTTGGAAATGTTGCCAAGTTGCTGAGAAGAATTTATTGTCATCTAAATAAGTAATAGCCAACACTTCACAGAATAACAAACAGGGTTCCCATGCTAGTGAGGTCATGGCCACACTATTCTTTATCCCTGTGGTCACAACACATCAAAGAAACTTGTTCTGTCACCCCTGTGACCTTGTGGTAGAGAGCAAACAAGTCTCTCTGTCACCTGAAAGATTTCATTTCAAAAGAGCCACCCTGACATGCTGGGTATTTTAAGCTTCCCATTGTTTGTCTAAAATAGATGGTGCAGGATGAGTGTGTGTTCTGAATACTGCTTGTTTGGAGTGCTCATTACTTCACGTCAACTTTCAGAGTAGCAATATCTAACAGCTTCCACACAATCTTTTCCCAAACAGGTCAAGCGAGTGATAGTATTTATGTGTGTGGTTCTGGACTGTGGGAAAGTGAAGCATTATTCTGGGTGTGAGAGAGAGACAGAAAGGTAAACACAGAAGACTACTCCCTCTTTCGTGTGGTGAGTTTCACAGAATCTGATGGATTTAATTCAAGTCAAGGACATATTGTCATAATTTACAGGGGAAGACAGAATACATCAAGTCAAGGTACTTGTTGTCTTTTTCTTGAATCCATCTTTATTCTATCTTCTTTAAAGAAAGTATCTACAAAATGGAATATTACTCAGCAATAAAAAAACAAGGAAATCATGAAATTTGCAGGTAAATGGTGGGATCTGGAAAAGATCAACCTGAGTGAGCTATTCCAGAAGCAGAAGAATGCACAATGTATATACTCACTCATATAGACATATAATATAGGATAAACCTACTAAAATCTGTACACCTAAAGAAACTAATCAAGAGGGAGGACTCTGTCTAAAATGCTCAATCTCCATCCCGAAAGACAAAGAGGCTGGACATCAGAAGAAAGAGAAAATAGGGAACAAGTTAGGAGCCTGACACAGAGGACCTCTGAAAAGCTCTGCCCTGCAGACTATCAATGTAGATACTGAGATTTATGGGCAACCTTTGGGCAGAGTGAAGGGAATCTTAGGAAAGAAGTGGGAAACAGTAAGATCTAGAGAGGACAGGAACTCCATAAGGAGAGCAACAGAACCAAAAAATCTGAGCACAGGGGTCTTTCCTGAGACTGAGACTCTAACCAAGGACTATGCATGGAGATAACCTAAGACCTCTGCACAGATGTAGCCCATGGCAGTTCAGTATCCAAGTGGGTTCCATTGTGATAGGAACAGGGACTGTCTCTAACATGAACTGATTGGCTTGCTCTTTAAATACCTCCCCCTGAGGGAGAAGCAGCATTACCAGGCCACAGAAGAGGACAATGCAGCCACTCCTGAGGAGACCTAATTGACTAGGATCAGAAGGAAGGAAAAGAAGTCCTCCCCTATCAGTGGACTTGGGGAGGGGCATGCATGCAGAGGGTGGAGGAAGGGAGGGATTGGGATGGGAGGAGGGAGGGAACCACAGGGGGGGAATACAAAGTGAGTAAAGTGTAATTAATAAAGAAAAATAAAATAAAATAAATAAAAAAGAGAAAGTAGAAATACTTTGCCATGATGCACATTCAGTTACTCTGAATTTTTTCTTAAAGGCACAAACTATTTAAAGGGCTTCTCCAATGGAATCAGGTCCAAGTCCCAACACCTTCTTTTTTAAATATTTTTTTAATTTTAATTTTTATTAATTACATTTTATTCACTTTGTATCCCCTCATAAACCCCTCTCTCCTCCCCTCCCAATCTCACTTTCCCTCCCCCTTCTCCACACATGCCCCTCCCCAATTCCACTGATAGGGGAGGTCTTCCTCTCCTTCCTTCTGATCCTAGTCCATCAGATCTCATCCTGAGTGGCTGCATTGTCTTCCTCTGCAGCCTGGTAAGGCTGCTTCCCCATCATGGGGAGGTGATCAAAGAGCAGGCCAATCAGTTCATGTCAGAAGCAGTCCCTGTTCCCATTACTATGGAACCCACTTGGATACTGAACTGCCATGGGCTACATCTGTGCAGGGGTTCTAGGTTATCTCCATGCATGGTATTTGGTTGGAGTATGAGTCTCAGGAAAGACCCCTGTGCTCAGAATTTTTGGTTTTGTTGCTTTCCTTGTGGAGCTCCTGTCTTCTTCAGATCCTACTGTTTCCCACTTCTTTCCTAAGATTCCATGCACTCTGCCCAGAGGTTGGCCATAAGTCTCAGCATCTGCATTGATAGTCTGCAGGGCAGAGCCTTTCAGAGGCCCTCAGTGGCAGGCTCCTAACTTGTTTCCTGTCTTCTTCTTCTGATGTCCATCCTCTTTGCCTTTCGGGATGGAGATTGAGCATTTTAGACAGAGTCCTCCATCTTGATTAGTTTCTTTAGATGTACAGATTTTAGTAGGTTCATCCTATATTATATGTCTATATGAGTGAGTATATACCATGTGTATCTTTCTGCTTCTAGGATAGCTCACTCAGGATGATCTTTTCCAGTTCCTACCATTTACCTACAAATTTCCTGATTTCCTTGTTTTTTTTTTATTGCTGAGTAATATTCCATTGTGTAGATGTACCACAATTTCTGTATCCATTCTTCAGTTGAGAGTCATATGGGTTGTTTCCAGCTCCTGGCTATTAAAAATAAAGCTGCTACAAACATGGTTGAGCAAATATCCTTATTGTGTACTTGAGCCTCTTTTGGGTATATGCCTAGGAGTGGTATAGCTGGATCTTGAAGAAGTGATATCTTCTTTTTAAATATGCCTTCCTGCTTGTTTTAGAAGTCTGCAGTCCTCTGTCACTTGTCTGGAAATCTTACAGTTGTTTCCCTTGTTGACATATATAAACATTTTATTCTATCTGTTATGCTGTTATACTGCTTATGTGATATGTGTAAATGAGATTTTGGTTTATAATAAGAAAAATTTAAATCAAGGAGCCAAAGAGGAACATCAGAATTGACTTATGGTATGTGAGCCTTTGTTTAGAAAAAGACACAAATTCTTGCTATAACTATCATGAAGATACTCCATGAAAAGGACTTCTAATATTTTCCCAGTTCTCTTTTCCTGTGATATGAATCTCGTGCCTACCTAACTGTATGGCATCAAGTCACATTCTGCTAGAGGAGCCACATCCTTCCACAATATCTCCTGGTACCTTCTCTGATACCTCAGTTTGTCAGGAGAAATTGGCTGAGGCTTGTGTTAAAATTAATCCCTCTTCTGGTTCTAGTAAGTGAACTTTAAAGTTAGAGTAAACTCCATGTATACAAATACATTGCCTGAGATTGATGACCTTCTTGAGAGTGTTCAAAATATTTAAAAGGTAATAACTTCCAGCCGAGACTGAGAATCTATAAAGATGTACACTTTACCACAAGAGAATACCATAATAAATATCTCAAGATAGGCTTCAGTGCTGGGATAACACCTGTCTACTGGCTAGTGCATCGTTAAGTCTTGGCCTGAGCTTAGGTATTTCCGTAAGAGACAATGACAACTCAGCAGAGCAGAGTCAGCTGAATTTCCTCAACTGAGCTATGTGCACACTAGTTTAAAAGCCATGGGGTTGGTTGGTGTCTAGCAAGCTGAAACACCAGGTTCTTTTGTAGAAAAAAAAGTGAAAGAATGAGAAATACAAAAAGGCAGAATAAATCAAAATGTTCATCATCAGCCCTGAGGTTGTTTTTAGTTTGTTTGTTTTCTTACTGTTGTTTAATGTGCCCTCTAGACCAGGATTCACCCTTGAGCTTTCCAGGAAAAGAGCCCATCATTTTACCTCTGGTATCTGCAAGCTTGAAGAGAGGTATTTAATGCCTAGGTCTCTGGTTGCTCTTAAACGCTCATATTTTATGCGAGTAGAATTGTCTAACAATTTAAAAGTGAAGAAGAAGAAGAAGAAGAAGAAGAAGAAGAAGAAGAAGAAGAAGAAGAAGAAGAAGAAGAAGAAGAAAACAAAACTAGCTCCGTCTTACATCCCTTATAATTTCCTTTCCTTTCCAGTTAGTCTTGGTAAGGTTGTGAGGTAGGTTTTCACATAGCTTTTTCTTATACACCCTTCCTATAGATTAACCTTCTTTCCATCTCACTGCTTTTGTCCAAATCCCATATCATCGTTAAGCCAATGTTTAATTTCTTATATGCTCAATTAAAGAAGGGCATTAAATTAAGAGAAGGGCTGTCATATAATTCAACACAGGAGGAATCTGTGTTTTAGGAACCCCAAAGGGAAGTGAGGAGTGGTGAATGTCCAGGGATCTAGTGAGTGCCCATTAGTGCAGGAGCTTGAAAAAGAGCATTTCCAAGACAATCTGGATCAAAGAGAACAAAATATCTCTAATGTCTTAATAAAGAGTGGTATAGAACTGGGCTTTTCCTTTCCTTTCCAAAGTACAAGAGAAAACACTGGCTCTGTGGCTTGTGCAAGACAACTTTGTTGTTTTGTGTTTATCACTAAGCCTCAGCACAGACTTAGATACTGGGCACTTCTGTTCTTCTCATTTTAAAAACAAATACATTCTTGAAAATCTATCATTTTCTATGATAATATGGCCTAGCTCTGAATAATACTGAAATGTATAAACATAAGCTGTGTTACCAATTTGGTGTGTAATATGAAATTGCTGGGACAGAGGCAGGGAAGTATTTTCATAAGAGGATAGAACATGAAATTAAAGAAATATACATCCTCTTGGATCTATGTTGGCAACACAAGGCACAATTTAACATTGTAGGTGGGACTTCTCTAAGGCTATTAGGAACCATAATCATATTTTGATTGGGCCTCTGATTATAGAAGCAATTGAATTTCCCATCAGTGACAAAATAACCTGGCTCATGTCAAACGTATGTATCTGATTTAGTGAATGGAAATGAATATATAGAAAAGGAGATATTTAAACATTTATGTGGTTATGTGCAGGCTTCATCTACTTATATGAAGGTCAAGAACTATCAGTTTCTTGTACTGACAAAGTCTGTCCCTGGCAAGTTCTGCAGCTCCCTGTTTGAGCAGAGAATAACTATATTGACAATGCACAGCTCTTCAGAACCTATCACAATGGAAATAATGTTGGTTTTTCTGTTACAGCACCTTAACCCACCGTTTATAGCTGAATTCACCATGACTGTGAACATCAGTTTAAATGATGCAATGGCTTGTGTGCTGCATAGATGATAGTCACACATACTATTGTATCCAGACTCCAAAAATTGATACCTCTTTGATGACTGTCTTATCCGATGACAAGAAAGAAATAGTTGCATCATGCAACAAGAAAACTAGGACATTGAACCCTTTCTGACTCTAGATCTAATGCACAACTAGCCTGTAGATGTGATGGTTAGAAACACAAGGAGAAAATTCAATAACACACTTCTGAATTGAAATACAGAGAGAATTTCTTCTGGACGAGGGATAAATAAGAGAGTAGGTACAGTTAAGGAATCACAGTTCATTGTTGTGCTGTGGTTTGAATATGGAATCTTCTCTCATAAATTCATCCACTGTAGGACATTGTGGAAACAACTGAATCTAAAAAATAAAAATCTGGTTTAAACAATGATATAGCCATTAGTTTATTTACAATTCAATTTTTTTTTTTGAGAACCTAGAACTTTGGGAGATTGGAAGAATTGGGTTACTGGGGTCTTTGAAGGTTGCCTTACCCAGGCCACTTCCCATCTGTCTCTTACTCTGGTACATGGCTCTGGTTTTGAAGCTTGTCTGACACATATTATCATCACAATGAGGAGCTTGTTCACTTCAGGCCCAGGTCAAGGAGGTCAGCTGACCCTGGACTGGTCAGCTTGAAACACTTCTGTATCTTCTATTTCTACATTATTTAAAAAGAAACCATTCTACAAATATATCTCAAATAAAAGTGTAATAATACCATAATAAAATGGGAAAACTGTACTTACTATTTCACTCCAGCTTTAAAACAGTCCTTTAGTTCATAGGGAGATAATTACTGGAATATAAGAAGAAAAGTCATTGTCCTGCAGTACATCCTTCTGCTGGCACATTCACATGCGTGCATAGTACTTACTATTAGAGAATCCCAGAGGGTAAGAGCCAAGAAAGAAAGAATTTTAACCTAATCCAGACAAATCATATAAATAGTGTTTGAAGTATAAAAATAGTTATGTCCAAAACCAGGCCAATCAGAGAATGTGGTGTTACCCCTTTGTCATATGATATTTCCAGACCCTGGCTTCCTCTAGGAGCCTCTTTCAGCTATCAACTAATCACCTCTAATGAGGACACCAATGGTATCTTAAAGAAATGTTCTCCCATGGGCATTTCTCCCTCCAGAAGGGTATCTTATTAGACTGACTCATTTCAAGGCCAATGAAATACTCTGGGAAAAAAAAAACAACAACAAAAAAAACCCTCCATTTCTTGTCAGTGACAGTCACACCTATATTTTAAGACTTTAAAACTCCACACCTGCTCTCAAGCTTTGCTTTGTAGTTGTCTCTGTAGTGTAAAGTTAACCCTTAATTATATATGACCTTTCAAAGGGGTCTTATGGCAAAAGCATGCTATGTTGAGAAAAATATATATATATATTGATTTGCATTTACTCCTTTGCAAATATAATGTAGCTAGAGATGTGAGAAAGATTTTTCTTTCTTTCTTTCTTTCTTTCTTTCTTTCTTTCTTTCTTTCTTTCTTTCTTTCTTTCTTTTTTTCTCATTACAATATATTCACTGTATATATATCCCAGCTGTAACCACCTCCCTCATCCCTTCCCAATCTCATCCTCTCTCTCTCCTCTCCTCCCATGTCCTTCCCCCAGTCTACTGATAGTGAAGGTTCTCCTTCCTGTCCATCTTTCCTTTGCCTATTAGGTCTCATCAGGACTGGCTGCATTGTTTTCCACTGTGGCCCCTAAGGCTGTTCCCCCCTCAGGCAAAGGTGATCAAAAAGCCAGCCACTGAGGTCATGTCAGAGACAACCCCTCCTTCCCTTACTAGGGAACAGAACACACTTAGAGATTGAGTTTCATGGCTACATCTGTTCAGGGGTTCTATGTTATCTCCGTGCGTGGTCCTTGGTTGGAGTATCAGTCTCAGAAAAGATCCTGGGGCCCAGTCTTTTTTTTTTTGGGGGGGGGTGTTGCTCTTCTTGTGGAACTCCTATTCCCTCCAAGTCTTTCATCTCCTCCTTCTTTCTTAAGATTCCCTGCACCCTGCTCAAAGTTTGGCTGTGAGTCTCAGCATCTTCTTCCTGTTTGAAAAAAAAATATTTCAAGTCTCTAAAGAAAGAAATTAAAGAAGTTATCAGAAGATCTCCCATGCTCGTCGCTCAGTAGAATTAACATAGTGAAAATATCCATCCTGCCAAAAGCAATCTACAGAGTCAGTGCAACTCCCATCAAAATACCAACACAATTCTTTATAGAGCTTGCAAGAGAAAGATTTTAATAAAGTAGAATAGCATTTATTTTAATGTACAAGATTGAATAAACATTCATATACATACACACATGTGTGTACACAGTTACATATACACACATATATGTGCATAATACATATGCATGTATACATTCACAGACACACACATGTAATAACATACATGCAGGCACACATGTATACATATCCCCAAGTACACTCGTGTATATATGTATCCATATACTCATACACTCATGCATGTGCATATATATAGCATATAAATGCACACACATACCCATATACACATATACTAATATACATATGCACAAACACACACGAGTGTGACTGTACATACACACATACATTCATGCAGACATGCTTAGATAAGCACACATTTACACTTACGCACACATGCACACACACAGGCATGTTCGACTTCACTGAGCAATTTTGCAGACATCATCATTCCTGGGCTGTTTGACCACAAAAGAACTATGCCCTCTTGGACACACAGTGACAGCATGTAGGTGTGTAGCATTAAAGAGAGAGAACAATCTAAGTGGAATTAAAAATAAGCATGCTTACTTTAATATAAGAAACCGGTTTTCTCCATTTAAAATGCACTTTTCGAAGTGTATTTCCATTCCTTATTTTATAGAGCACAGTTGGGTAGAGTGGTTCCTGACATCATGACTTAGAGTGGCATACTGCAGTCTGTACCCTCTGGATTTAGCCATTTCTAATAGTCCAAACACTCCCAGCATGCTGTTCTCTTAGCCCTTCGTGTCTGTAACATTTTTACTCTTCCTCACAGGAAAGCTACCAAGTTGGGCATTCTTACCTCTGTCATCATTTTCTCTTTCCCTTTCACTTTAAGATGACTTTTGCTCATGCATAGCAAGCTCTCATTTGTGAAGTTGAACTAAACTGCATTGTTATGTGTTCTAAGATATCACTGTTGTAAAAACCAAACAGATAAGGACATTGATCTGAACTGCAATTTAAATACATTTTATACCAATTATGTAGTCAGATAAGATTTAGTTTCAAAATTTCTCAGGTCCTGATTATCAAAACATTGACAATGTAAATTCAGTTAGTTCTGATCAGAGTGGAAGAAATGTTAGCGTTTGGTGTCTTCTCTGGCAGTAGATGGGTGTTGTCACACAGATGGATGACTGTGACAGGCTGCTGGCATTTCTGGAAAGAGGGTAAGCATTTCATCATGACCCGCAGGCTGTTCTCCACCTTTTAACTGGCCTAAATCTAAAAAGCTTCTTGCTCCAAAGGAGCACAGATCTGTCATCTAAGGCCTCAGTGCTGAGCTCTGGGCTCTCCAGTGGCCTCTGGTGTCATAACAATCCCTCCCTTCAGAGTACATTTCTTTTGACTAACTACTTTAATGCTTATTCTCCAACCCCACAAGGTGCTCAGTTGTTTTACTCAGAAAATAGGAACAAGGAAAGCAAAAGGACATTTTAAAGCTACCTCATTCCATGGTGTCATAGTGTAAAGAGCCCTGAAAGCCTCATCTTGTTATCAAAGCCATCAAGTCTGCCTTTACAGTTACCCTAGACATAGCTATTTGATGGATTAAGAAGTGCTTGTATCAAATTGACATCTGCTGCTGCGGAGAAAGAATGAGAGCATTTCAGGCATGTATTGAAAAGGGAAATTGGGCTTTGGGGCACTGAAAATAAGGTCCAAGAAATTTAACAGCTACATTTATTTGTGATTGAATATATTTATAGGTAAAAAAATAATAACACTATGATAGTTTCTATAGAGTAAAACTCTGTGTAGTACAAATGATAGTCTTTGACTTCAGCGATTATTTTACACTAGGCAGTCATGTGAGATGGCTCTGTGTCTTAAAGACACTTTCTGCCCACCCGGAACATGTGAATTAAGTTTCTGGGAAGCAAATGGTAGAAGGAGAGAACCAACATATGAGAGTTGTTTTAATGCAGGTCTTGATTTCTTTGCTTTGATGTTAGGTGAAAACACTCAAGTCTGGTCACTTTAAAACTATAAAACTTATTTTATCTCAACTACGAAGCCTGAGAAGTATAAGGTGAAGGTGCTGGCAGGCTAGGGTATAGGGTGAAGACTGTACACACCAGAGAGGAGAGGTAGTATAGCCTCACTCTGTGGGAGGGTATAGAGCAAGATAGCTGAGTACTGCAGTAGGCTTCCCGCATGACTATTCTGAGAACATTCACCTCTTGCTCTCACTGCCATTGTTTTTCCCAGCTTCAGACTGGAGCCAACACATGATGGACTGAACTCTCTAAAATGAACCTAAATGTATGTTTCCTCTCTTTAGACTATTTCTCCCAGCTGTCTACAACAGTGGCAAAAGGCTTCACATACCTTGTAATATTGGACAGTACACTTTCATTCATCATGTCAACACTGAGATTTTGGGAAAGACGTATACCATTACAAATAAAGCTTTTTAAAATTTATTGATTTATTCCCCATGAGCCTAAATGTGTGCTACCTGTGTGTAGATGCCAAGGAAGCCATGAGAGATATCAGAGGCACTGTTCCTGGATATACATATGATTATGTTTGCTGTGGTGGTTTTTCCTCCCAGCCTGAAGCCCCCAGAAAAATGACTCATGAGGCTCCAAAATTGCTTAAAAATACCTAGGCCATATAGCTAGACTCTCTCTGACTAGCTTGTAACTTAAAATAACCCAATATTTATCTATCAATCTACATTCTTTCTATAATACTAATCTACATTCTGTCATGTGGATAGTTACCTATGCTCAGGTGTCATGCGTCTGTCCTCCTCAAATTTTGTTGGGCAATCTACTACATCTGGTTCTATCCCAGAATCCATTTTGTCTGCTGGATGTCCCAGCTCTAATTTCCTTCCTCAACTATAAGCCATTAGCTTTTCTTTGGCAGGTGATGTTTCAATACAGACACAAGTGATTTCTTCTACATATGTGATGCTTGACTTAGTCTAGGAATTGAACTTGGGATCTCTGGGAGAGCAGAAGTTGATTCTAATTTCTGAGCCACCTCACCAGCCCCTGAATAAGCTGTGAAATGTTCTGTTTTTCAACACAATTTTTATTTTCATAAAGAAAGTCAATTATGCACTACAGAATGTTGGTAGTGTACATACATCTTTTTTGTAATGTATACAGTAGAGAGCATCATGTCTGTTCTTTCAAAAACTTGTACTACATTCTATTTATTTTTTTTCCTGTGTCCCTCACATATAATGTGTATATGCTCATGTGTATGCATGTATGGATACATGTGTGTCAACTCATATATGTGGAGGTCAGAGAATGACTTGAAGGAGTTGTTGCCTTTTTCCAACAAATGAATCTCAGGTCTTGAACTAGGGTACGCAAGATTGTTTTTAGTTGCAAAGCCATCTCAAGGTATGTTCATGATCACTTTGTTAAGTGATATTTAAAAATTATTTAATTATTAATTATCATTATATTTACATATTGTATGTAATATATTACATATTACAACATATCAATTATTATTTAATTATATAATCATTAATTATTTAATATTATTGAATATTTTATGTTTAATAATATCGAATATTGATGAAAAACAAAATAGGTAAGTAAGTGGTATTTTAATTAAAAATCCTCCCTATGTCTGGAATTTGAAAAAGAGGTCTATAGTATAAGGATAGACTGATTTCCATAAAAAAAAAAGAAAAAGAAAAAGCACATGGGAGAGAGGCAGTGAAGTCTGAGAAGACATGGCCAGAGGCGGGCTTCAGAAGTAAAGACTGAATCTGAACTCTAACAGCACACTAATGACAAGTGGAAAAGGAAAATTATAACAAGAAAGAACTTAAAAATGAATAAAGAAAGATAGTTGCATGGAGGTAGAAGAGGGGTCCAAATGGAAAACAAAGTAAATGGGACAAAACTTATTTGTGATATAGCATGAAACAAAAGATCTGAAACTGTATGCACAAACCTGTTTGGACCCTGATGAGCAATGTAACGTATTTCTTCATACTGTTAAACCCCAAGGTTTGGGTAAAAAAAATACTAAGGTGTGCCAGACAATAAAATAAAAATGATTTGTATATTAAAAAATCAGTTCTCTCAAAAATATCTAAAGAAAGTCAAATAAACAAGATATCCCCACATTTTTATTTTTATTTTTTATTTTTTTCAATGCAGTTTATTCAGGAACCTTGAACAATCCTCGGACCCTGGGGAAAGCCAGCCCACAGCTTAAATAGCCTCTGGGTAGCCAACCCAGGCGTGCCACGTGGGCAATGCAGATAGGTCCACATACATGGAAGCAAGCCAGATCCTCAGCCTTACCCAAATGTGGAATTGTTCATGACAGAGAGCTCTCACCATCGGGAAGGTGGAAGGCGGGAACCAGCTCCATCTTTAAGGCATAGCATTCAGTAGCTCTCTACAGTTGCCCATTTTTGTTTTAGATGCATCAGGCAAGAGTAGAGGTCTGATCTCTGATATTAGAAATAAATTGGGACTTTGTACCGATGTTCATTTTGGTGTCATCCACCCAAAGAGCATCAGACCAGTCTGATACCTTTTTCTCAGAGGCAGGACCTGGGGCATCAACCCGCATGCAACCAGACATGTTCTTCTCTGGGTCCAAAGCGGCTGACCCTGAGTGCAGTGCTTAGCCTCGCATCCTGAGCGTAACATTTTAGCTTTTTATGGTAGCCAACCATGCTTGGGGAGAATGTCCTGCTTCAATGGCTGTAAAGGCCTGAATGACCATGGCTGCATCACACTGTTGTGAGACTCTAATCTTGCATATATACCACAGGCAAACCAAGGAGACCAACACCAGAAGGCCTGCTAACGCTCCCATGCCCGCCCATTCCTTCAGATGATTCATGGCTGCAGCAATCCATGATGATAATCCTGTGGCTAGTCGGAAGTTTGAAAATACAAGCCAAGGTTTCATGTCAAACTCAGATGCCCCATGTCAAGGACATGAAAGCCAGTTCACAGTTCATGGGATCCTAGGCTCTATTTCTGAGAGTCCCATTGGAAGATGAGTGGAGATCAGCCTTAGACCTTGGGACACTTGGAAAATAATCCTTCTGAGCATTTGTTATTTTAAGTTGTAGATATGAAACTAGAGCATTGTAAAAAAAAACATGAAATATTATTACAAATCATTATGTTCAATGACAAATAGAATGGATGCTCCTAAAATAATCAGTGATCCTGAGCATGTCATACATGCGAGTCACAGGACATTCGATAATGATAACTTCAAGGTTGATCTGGAAGTCACGGCAAACATAAAGATGACCATTAATTCTTATCTATAAATAGACTGATTCTTTTAGAAATCTAAAAGAAGACAGGTGCTAAAGGACACCACAAAAAATATTGAGATTTTTTTTTAATTTTTTTCCAGAAGAAGGGAGGATTGGAATTTTTTTTTTTTTACCTTAAACTATTTTTTTTTTAAGTTTGCTTGTTTGTGGCAGGACTGAACAAATAAAATAAAGCTGGGATGACTGGATAGAGTACGTTTCTCTTCACTGGGAAGTTATTTCACCTCCAACTCTTACACTCTTTAAAAGATCCATAATGGATTGTAATATTCATCACAGTTAAAGATTCTTGCTTAACATAACGGACAAGAATGGAAATAATTCTTTTTCCTACTCAGTGATACAGAGAAAAGCCAATACTTGATTGCACTAAAAAATAATTGTCTAAACTGTAGAGTGTTGTGAGGTTTTTTTTTTTATGTAATGATCAATGATCATTTTTCATTTATTTTTATTATTAGTTACATTTTATTAACTCTGTATCCCAGAAGTATCCCACTCCCTCATTCCCTCCCAATCCAACCCTCGATCTCTCATCTCCTCCCTGCCCTTTTCCAAGTCCACTGATTGGGAAGGACCTCCTCCCCTTTCATCTGAACCTGTTTATCAGTTATCTTCAGGACTGGCTGCAAAGCCCTCCTCTGTGGCCTAGCAGGGCTGCTCCTTCCTTGGGGGGTGGGGAGTTCAAAGAGCCAACCATTGAGTTCATGTCAAAAATAAGTAAGGAGAACTACAGAAACTCACTTTGTTACTGAGCTACCACAGGCTACATCTCAACAGAAGTTATAGGTTAAATCCATACATGGTCCTTGATTGGAGAAACAGTCTCATATAAGACACCTGTGCCCAGATATATTTGGTCCTTATGGAGATCCTATCCTTTCCAGGTCATATTAACTTCCCCTTCTTTCATATGATTCCCTGCACTCTGCCTAAGGTTTGGTTATGCTTTGATACACTGCTAGGTAGAGTCTTTCAGAGGCCCTCTGTGGTAGGCTCCTGTCCTGTTACTTGTTTTCTCCAACGTCCAATCTCCATCCCATTTGTATTTCTATGTGAGGATTGATATCTTACCCTGGGTCTTCTTTCTTGTTTGTCTTCTTTAGATTTAGTTTATCTTCCATAGGTTTCATTATGTTTATCATATCTTATAAGTCTAAATAAGTGAGTATATATCATGTGTGTCTTTCTCCTTCTGTGATACCTCACTGAGAATGATCTTTTCTATATCCCGCCGTTTGCCTGCAAATTTCATGATTACCTTATTTTTATTAATTCCTAAGTAGTATTCCATTGTGTAAAAATACCACAATTTCTGTATCCATTCCTCCGTCGATGGACATCTGGGTTGTTTCCAGGTTCTGGCTATTACAAATAAAGCTGCTACAAACATGGTTGAGCAAATGTCTTTGCTGTGTACTTAAGCAAGGATATATGCCTAGGAGGGGTAAAGCTGGGTCTTAAGGAAGCACTATTCCTAATTGTCTGAGAAAGTACCAGTTTGATTTCCAAAGAGGTTGTACCAGTTTACATTTCCACCAGCAATGGAGGAGAGTTACCCTTTCTCCACAACTTCTCCAGCATGTGTTGTCATTTGAGTTTTTGATTTTAGCCATTTTGATGTGTGTAAGGTGAAATCTTAGGGTCATTTTGATTTGCATCTCTCTGATGGCTAAGGACGTTGAGCATCTCTTTAAGTGTTTCTCTGCCATTCTATATTCCTGTACAGAAAATTCTCTGTTTAGCTCCATACCCCATTTTTTAATTGGATTGCTTGATTTATTGCTTTTTAACTCTTGGGTTCTTTATATATTCTGGATATCAGCTCTCTATCAGATGTAGGGTTGGTGAAGATCCTTTCCCATTCTGCAGGCTGTCGTTTTTTTCTGGCAACAGTGTCTATTGCTTTACAGAAGCTTTTCAGTTTCATGAGGTCCCATTTATTGATTGTTGCTCTTAGAACCTGTGCTGTTGGTGTTTTGTTCAGGATGTTGTCTCCTGTGCCAATGAGTTCTAGGTTCTTCCCCACTTTTTTCTTCTAACCGACTTAGAGTATCTGGTTTTATGTTGAGATCTTTGATCCACTTGGACTTTAATTTTTGTGCAGGGTGATAAATATGGATCTATTTGCATTTTTCTGCATGTAGACATCCAGCTGTACTAGTACCATTTGTTGAAGATGCTGTCTTTTTTCCATTGAATAATTTTGGCTTCTTTGTCAAAACTCAAGTATTCATAGGTGTGTGGGTTTATTTCTAGGTCTTCTATTCAGTTCTATTGATCCACCTTTCTGTTTATATGCCAGTACCATGAAGCTTTTATTATGATTGCTCTGTAGTACAGCTTTAGATCAGGGATGGACAAACCTCCAGATGATCTGTTGTTGTACAGGATCGTTTTGGAGATTCTGGGTCTTTTGTTTTTCCATATGAAGCTGAGAATTCTTCTTTCAAGGTCTGTAAGGAATTGTATTGGTATTTTGATGGGAATTGTACTGAATCTATAGATTGCTTTTGGCAGGATGGCCATTTTCACTATGTTAATCCTACCAATCTATAAGCACAGGAGCTCTTTCCATTTTCTGATATCTTCTTCAATTTCTTTCCTCAGAGAGTTGAAGTTTTTTGTTTTTTGTTTTTTTTTTTTTCCAAACAGGTCTTTCACTCTTGCTTTGTTAGAGTCACCCCAAGGTACTTTATGTTATTAGTGGCTATTGTGAAGAGTGTTGCTTCTTGCCCTTTTGCCTTGGGTATACAAGAGGGCTTCTGATTTTTTTTTTTTTTAGTTAATTTTATATCCAGCGAATTTGCTGAAGGTGTTTATCAGCTGAAGGAGTTCTTTGGTTGAGTGTTTGGGGTCAATCAGGTATACTATCATATCATCTGCAAATAGTGATAATTTGACTTCTTCCTTTCCAATTTGTATCCCCTTGATCTCCATTAGTTATCTTAATGCTCTAGCTAGGACTTCAAGAACTATGTTGAAGAGATATAGAGACAATGGGCAGCCTTGCCTTGTCCCTGATTTCAGTGAGATTGATTTAAGTTTCTGTCCATTGAGTTTGATGTTGGCTATAGGCTTGCTGTATATTGCCTTTACTATGTTTAGGTATGTGCATTGTATCCCTGATCTCTCCAAGACTTTAAACATGAATGGGTGTTGGACTTTGTCAAATACTTTTTGGGCATCTAAGGAGATGATCATGTGGTTTTTCTCCTCCAGTTTGTTTATGTGGTGGACTACATTGATGGATTTCTGTATACTGAACCACCATTGCATGCCTGAGATGAAGCCTACTTGGTTAAGGTGGATGATATCTTTCATGTGGTCTTGGATTCAGTTTATAAATATTTTATTGTTTTTTTGCATCAATATTCATAAGAAAGATAGGTCAGAAGTTCTCTTTTTTGTTGGGTCTTTGTGTGGTTTAGGTATCAAGGTGACTGTAGCTTCATAGAATGAGTTTGGTAATGTTCCTTCTGTTTCTATTTTGTGGAATATTTTGAAGAGAATTGGAGTTAGTACTTCTTTGAAGGTGTGGTAGAATTCTGCACTGAATCCATCGGGCCCAGGGATTTTTATGGAAGGGAGACTGTTGATGACTGCTTCAATTTCTTTGGGGCATATAGGTCTATTCAGTCTTTCTACCAGATCTTGATTTAATTTTGGTAGATGTAATCTATCAAGAATATTGTCCATTTTTTTATATTTTCAAATTTTGTGACATATAGGCTTTTGTATTAAGACCTGATGATTGTTTGGATTGCCTCACTGTCTGGAGTTATGTCCCCCTTTTTATTTCTGATTTTGCTGATTTGGATAGTGTCTCTCTGCTTTTTAGTTAGTTTGGCTAAAGGTTTGTCTATCTTGTTGATTTTCTCAAAGAACCAGCTCTTGGTTTCATTGATTTGTTGAATAGTTTTATTTCTTTCTAATTGATTGATTTCTGCCCTGAGTTTATTTCTAGCCGTCTGTTCCTCTTGGGTGTATTTATTTCTTTTTTTCCTAGGACTTTCAGGTCGGCGATTAAGTTGCTTGAATGAGATGTCACAAATTTCTTCTTGAAGGCACTTATTGCTATGAATTTTCCTCTGAGCACTGCTTTCAGTGTGTCCCATAAATTAGGGTATGTTGTACCTTCATTTTCATTGAATTCTAGGGAGTCTTTAATTCTTTCTTTTTTTCTTCCTTAACCCAGCTGTCATTGAGCAGCAAGTTGTTCAGTTTGCATGTGCTTGTAGGCTTTTTTCTAATTTCATTGTTGTTGAGGTCCAGCTTTAGTCTACGGTGGTCAGATAGTATTCAGGGGAATATTTCAATCTTCTTGTATCTGTTGAGGCTTGCTTTGTGACCAACTATATGGTCTATTTTGGAGAAGGTTCCATGAGGTGCTGTAAAGAAGGTATACTGTTTTAAGTTTGGGTGAAAAGTTCTGTACTCATCTATTAGGTCCATTTGATTTAGGATCTCTGTAAGTGCCTTTATTTCCCTATTTGGCTTCTGTCTAGATGATCTATCCCTTGGTGAAAGTGGGGAGTTGAAGTCTCCCACTATTAAGGTGTTGGGATTGATGTGCGAGTTAAGTTTTAATAATGTTTCATTTATGAATGTAGGCACTCTTGTATTTGGGGCATAGATGTTCAGAATTGTGATGTTTTCTTGGTGGATTTTTCCTTTGATGAGAATATAGTCTCCCTCCTCATCTTTTTTGATTAATTTTGGTTGAAAGTCTATTTTATTAGATATTAGGATAGCTACCACAGCTTGTTTTCTGAGTCTATTTGCTTGAAAAACAGTTTTCCAACCTTTTACTCTGAGGAAGTGTTTATCTTTGTTACGTAGGTGTGTTTCTTGGATGCAGCAGAATTTTGGATCCTGTTTCTGTACCTATTCTGTTAGTCGGTGTCTTTTTATTGGAGAGTTGAGTCCATTGATGTTGATAGATAATAGTTACCAATGAATGTTAGTTCCTTTTATTTTAGAGTTGGTGGTCTTACTTCATTGCTTGTTTTCTTTTAATTTTCATTGGGATATTATCTGTTTGCTGTGTTTTCTTGGGTGAAGTTGTTTTCATTGGATTGGAGTTTTCCTTCTAGTATCTTCTGTAGGACTGGTTTGCTGTGTAGATACTGAATAAATTTAGTTTTGTCATGGAATATTTTGTTTTCTCCATTTATACTGATTGAAAGCTTTGCAGGGTATTATAGTCTGGGTTGGCATGTGTGATCTCTTAACATTTGCATGACACCTGCCCAGGCCCTTTTGGCTTTCATAATTTCTGATGAAATGCCTAGTGTGATTCTGATAGGTCTACCTTTATAAGTTACTTGGCCTTTTTTCCTTGCTGCTTTTAATATTTTTTTCTTTGTTCTGTAGATTTAGTGTTTTGAATATGATGTGATATGATGTATTTCTTTTCTGGTCTAGTCTATTTGGTATTCTGTAGGCCTCTTGTATATTTATGGACATCTCTTTCTTTAAGTTGGGAAAATTTTCTTTTATGATTTTCTTGAAAAATTTTTCTGGACCTTGGCGCTTGGAGTCTTCTTTTTCATCAATTCCTATTTTCTTAGATTTTGTCTTTTCATGGCGTCCTTGATTTGTTGGATATTTTGTGTTTGGGACTTTTCTGATTTTGCTTTTTCTTTGAGAGAAGTATTAATTTCTGTGAGTGTATCTTCAGCACCAGAGATTCTCTCCTCCATCTCTTCGATTCTGTTGCTGATGCTTACCTTTGTGGTTCCCGATCTTTTCTCTAAGTTCTCCAGCTCTACGTTCGCTCAGTTTGTGTTTTCTTTATTGATTCTAATTCTCTTTTCATATCTTGCACCATTTCCTTCATCTGTTTGAAAGTGAATTCCTATCTCTCTACTATGGTCTCTATTTTTCTGTTCATTTTCTCTATATGCCACTAATTGTATCTCTACCTGTCCCTCTCTTTGTTTGCCTAATTTGCCTGTGTTTCTTTGAGAATTTTGTTCATTTCTTCTTTCTTTTTTTCATGCAGATTTTTTTACTTGGCTTTTCTTTATAGCTGAATACAATTCCAGTATGTATACACACATTTGTATTATCTATTTATCAGTTCATCGAAAACAGATCAATTTCATTACCCAGATATAGTGACTAAGGCAGCAATATACATGGATGTGTCTCTCTGGTCAGAGAAGATTTTTGATGCATTTGAATTGATTTTTGTTCAGGATGAGAGATTGGGTCTCAATACACTCTTCTTATGGTATATGTCCAGTTTTGCTAGCATAATTTATTGAATATGCTGCCTCTTTTCTTTTTTTATTTTATTATTATTTTTTTATCAGTTACATTTTATTAACTCTGTATCCCAGCCACGTCCCGATCCCTCATTCCCTCCCAGTCCCTCCCTCCCTCCCTCATCTCCACCGTGCCCCCTTCCCTGTCAGTGGACTTGGAAGGGGGCACGGTGGACATTTCTTCTTTCTTTGCCTCCACTTGATTGTCCAAATCTTTGATATATTTGCTCATTTCCTCTTTAACTGTCTAAATTTGTATGGCTATTGCTCTGAAAGATTTGTTTGTTTACTCTTTATGTACCTCAAAAAATTGGGTATGTATAGCTTTAAAGTCATTTTCCTGTGCTGGTGATGAATTGTAGTATCCATCAATTTTGGGGGTTGCTAGTGAAGTCATGATGTCCTGATTTATGTTGGATGTTTTCTTTTGCCTACCCCTAGCTGTTGGCTTATCTGAAACCTTCCTTGTTTGTTTCTGCATTCTGCAGTTCAGACCTGGTACTGTCTCTCTCTGGCATCTGGAGAGTTCTTCAGGAAGCTGAGAGAGGTCCCGTGGTTTCAGTGTGTGCGTTTGTGCATTATCTGTACCTGTGGGGGAAAAATACGCAGGTGCAGAAGAGCAAATGTAGGCATGATGTGTGTGTGTGTGTGTGTGTGTGTGTGTGTGTGTGTGTGTGTGTAAGTGTGCATGGAAGTATGTCTCAGAAGACAGAGTGATAGAGAATGTTGAACCCTTTAGTGTGTGTGAGGAGCGCAGCCTTGCAGGTGGCTATTTTTGCACGCACTGTATATTTAGCAGGCACTGTTGATGGTCGCTGTGCAATTTCTTGTATTAACTGCCTTAACTCCTCAGTTGGACCCACAGAGCAGGGACTTCCATGTCCCAAGTAATCCTCTTTTTCTCACAGTGGGTATGTGGGAGGGGTCTGACGTCTGGCTTCTATTTTAGAAGGACCCTGGATCTGGGGCTCTGCAGACATTCAAGGACACACTCATTCTCAAACAGGTCACATCGGCAAGGATTGGGATATCTGTGCTCTCTACACTCTGGTTTGGACCTGCTTGGTCTTGTGCAGGAGGACTGACATGCTCTGCCAGCTTAGGGCTGCTGCAGCTGCCAGGTTAGGAAGTCCAGCTGCAGCTGGAGACTGGGATGCCTATCCAGATGCCTTCTGGGAAGTCCTGGGGGACCTCCACTGTGCTCTCCAGGCCAAGGAGGCCCAACACCTGGTGTGCCTAGCTTGTTTGGCAGGTCTGCTGGAATTTGGTGGATATATAGCATGTTATCTGTCCCCGAGGGTTTGGGTGGGGTGTGCAGTCAGTGGATGAGAGACTCTGTGGAGTTGGTATGGCGGCCAGCACACCTGGGACACTCGTGACTTTTTTTTTTAAAGGACAATGATTGAATTATATAATTTAAAAAAATATAACTACGATGAAAATATTTAGAGAGATCAATGCTATTTACTTTGTACATTAAACTATTTTTGTGTCCTTTGGAGGAACTAAACCATCTCATTTCTTTCAGAAACATAGATTACCTTCTGGTTTTCCCCAACCATAAAATTATTTCCTTGTTACTACATTACTGGAATTCTCTGCTGTTATGAATTTTAATGTAAATATATGGTATGTAGGCTATCTGTTATGTTACCTCTGTGAAATAATCATTCAAACCCCAGAGGGCTGAAACCCACAGGCTGAGAACAGCTGCATTCTAAACAGTTGGGAGCTGGAGTTCCTGACTGGGCTAGGTGGAAGCAGCCTTGTCTTCTCCATCCCATTTGAAAGGGAAGCCAGCTTATGTTTGCCTCTGGGGAAAAATAAATATATTTTTAAAGATTATTCTGAGTTACTTTTCTTCTTAGATTGATAATACCACCCTTAATTTTGCATTCTTCTCAGCTTCCTGTAACTGAGACCAAACCAGCAACAAAACCTAAAGAGTGTCCTACATGCAAGCCAACCCAGTCCAAAAAAACAAAAAACAAACAAGCAAAAAAAAAAAAAACGTGCTAGCGAGAATCCCTGGTTCCATAAATAAGAGTTTCCTTGCCAGCAGTAAAAATTTCTAGAAACTCCTGCTGTGTAAGCTGGAAGACTTCAAGCCGAGCTCTTTATTCAGCAGCAAGCTGCCCTTAGATAAATTACACTGATGACCAAGTGAAGCTCAGGTAATGTGAGACCAGAGTATCGCTGACATTCTTCAAGTCATGCACCATTATCAGACTCAATGAAGCAAACCTTTGGAGATCAAAGAGAAGCCTTGTCCTCCCTGCATTTTGCTGTGCTGAAAATTTTAACTGCTGGTTAGTCTATTTTTAACTTATTTAAATGGAGCCAACTGCTTTACTGGCTCACAGGGTGCTGAGCTGAGGCCTCTTGCCTGGCTTGTATGTCTCTGGCCTTTAAGAACTTCATGCCCCAGATTTCTCAATACAGATCCTGTTTGGGGAGTTACAGAGTTAAGATCTGATTGGCATCCCTTAGTTAGGGGAAGTCATCTTGACAGCAATCTGCTTGGAGAGGAAATTGTTGTCAGATGATTCTGAATAGAACCCTAGTAGGAGTAGCAGACAGAATTCAGACATGTCACAGAATGCTCTACTGGACTCTTTAGTTGAATGTAGCAAAATTAAATTCAAAATGATAAAATTAGGCACTACTGCATTTTATAGATCAACTGTGGTGTCTGGATGGTATTGGGGTGGTAACAGACCTAAAATGTTTCTTTGTTGCTTTGTTAATCTGCCCTTGAGGTATCCAGCTTTATGGACGGGGAAAAGTATAGACCCATAAAGTTTGCTCCTGTGTGAATCAAGGGCAAACACAGACCCCAGCAGAAAGCAGACCAAAGCAAGTTGAGAGGTCTTCAAAAATATAACCATGGATCCTTAGGTGAGAAAGTTTAGGCCACTGCAAGACCAAATATTTCTCTGTGTTTCTAGTGTGTGCCTGCCTGACTTTATGGTATGAAGGAGGAAAGGGGAGGGGAAAAGATGCTCTTAGTGCATGTTAAGCCATATGGTTGCAGTTTATTTATTTTCTGTGTATCATGTGCCTGTTTGGAATATCCAATCCTAATTACATTCCTAAATCAAAATGGCTGAGTGATCTGGACAGCAGTAGCAGTATTGGTTTCATATTTTCTTCAGTTGTTCTGTCCTATATCTCAATTAAATCAGGTTCTGGAACATTCTTTCATGTCACTCTTTTCTTATGGCTGGCCTTATACTTTAACACAAGATTTCATAGTGAAGATGTCAGCATCATTGCCATATCACAGCTATCTACAGCAACAAGACACATTCAAGAGAAAAAGGCAAGCCCTGGGTCCCTGCTATGGCTGGCAGTGTACTTATCCTTATAGCAACATTGCAGTGGTCCACTCTTATCCTTCTCATGTGAAGCCTGAAGCGTAGTTCCTAAGAGGGATGATTTCTATGTAAGTTTGGTACTGTGTACCACGTTTCCAGGGATGAAGCTATGTGTTGTAGTGTGGCTGGGAGAGATTATTTTCATTTCCACAACCTATTGTCTTTTTCATGACCTGTTTGGGCTGTCTCCTATCACATAGGGGGGAGAAGCTTCAAGTGGGTTGCACTGTGTCCAATCTTGTAAGTCTAGAATTCTTTCACCTATTTTTTAGCCCTTCTGACAATGTATTCCAGGCTGTAAAATTCTTGATAATTTTATCATGCATACTTTTCCAAAATCATCGAAATTCCATTCTCTCCTGTGACTGATTTTTCTTCCCTCTCTAGCTATAGTTCTTCCATTAACTGCTATTAAAACATAGAAATGATGACATCACTATTTTCAGTCAACAAAAGGCAAATAACTGCAATATAAATGATTTTCCTTGTTTAAAATAAGTCTTTATTTCTTGTGAAAGGCTGAACATCAGATACCCAAACAGCAAGTGACCTAATTTCTGAAGTTCATAAATGTGGTGATTTGGAGATTGGAGAATGCCCTGTTTTGCCCACTTGGTTCTAAGTGCAGTTAAGATGTGTTGACAGGATAGGAGCTCCAGAAGGACCAAATATATCTGGGCACAGGGTCTTTTCTGAGACTGACATTCAACCAAAGACCATGATGGATATAACCTAGAACCTCCACTCAGATGTAGCCTGTGGTAGCTCAGTAACCAATTGGTTTCCCAAAGTGAGGGGAACAGGGACTATTTCTAACAGGAACTCAATGACTGGCTCTTTGGTCTCCCCACCCCCGAAGGGAGGAGCAGTCCTGTTAGGCCACAGAGGAGGGCTTTGCAGCCAGTCCTGAAGATACCTGATAAAACAGGATCAGATGAATGGGGAGGAGGTCCCCCCTATCAGTGGACTTGGAAAGGGGCACGGTGGAGATGAGGGAGGGAGGGAGGGACTGGGAGGGAATGAGGGATCGGGACATGGCTGGGATACAGAGTTAATAAAATGTAACTGATAAAAAAATAAATAAATAAATAAATAAATAAACCAAAAAAAAAAAAGATGTGTTGACAGATAGGCATGTGGACTCTTAACACAAGCGTGGAAAGGAGGGGAAGTGGAATTAAGGAGCCTGAGATGTAAGTAGTGCAGGCACAAGTAGTGAAATCAGGGGAGACAAGGCATAGAAGAGGAAAAAGCAGCTTGCACAGAAATACACACACACACACACACACACACACACACACACACACAGACATACACCAGGGTAGGAAGTATCAACCTAGGAAAAATGAATCCAGGCTGTAACCTCCTATGAGAATAAATAAATGTCTGACGTCTTGAGCCACCTTTTACAATATTTTCTTTTTAAAATTTCTTATTCACTTTACATCCTTGTTGTAGCACCATCCTTCCTCCCCTTCCAGTCCCACCCTCTCTTCTTCCCCCACACCTTCCCCTTTTCAAGGGGAGCTCCCTTTTCCATCCACCCCATCTCATCGAATTGCATCATGACTGAGTATGTCTTCTTCCCCTGTATCCTAGCAGGGCAGTCCTCCCCGGGGGAAGTGACCAAAAATCTGGCAAGTGAGCCCATGTGCAGTACAGTCCCCACTACCCTTACTAGAGAGCCCACATGAAGCTTACACTGCACATCTGCTACATTCTTTTAGAGAGCCTAATTCATGCATGGTCCTTGCTTCAGTCTCATCAAGCCCCTCTGGGCCCTGGTTAGCTATCTCTGTTGGTCTTCTTGGATTGTTCCTGTCACTTCCACATCCTATTTTCTTTCCTCCCACTTTTCCACAAGACCTTCTATGTATTGCGCAATGTTTGTGAGTCTCAGATTCTGTTTTGAGGTGTTACTGGGTAGAGGTTCTCAGAGAACAACTCTGTCAGGCTCCTGTCTGCAAGCTTAGCAGAGGATCATTCATAGTATTAGGGGTTGGCACTCTCCAATAGGGTGGGTCTTTGGTTGGGACATGAATTGGCTGGGCATTCCCTCAGTCTTTTCTCTATCTTTATCCCCGCACACTTTATAGTATTTTCCTATAGAAATCACAGGATATGTCTTTTTTTCTATATTTTTAAATTAAATTTTTACTACTTTTTTACATTAATTACTTTTTATAAGCTTTGTATTCCAGATGTGGCTCCTTGCCTCATTCCCTCTCTTACTTCTTATTATTTTCCTATTTAGAAAACATACGCTTCAAGTGTAAGTACACTTGTTGTGAGTTTAGTTTAGATATATTATTAAAATATTTTTGAATTTTAATAAGTGATAAACGAAATAATTTTCTGCATTAATTACCATTATCTTCCTCTTAATAAAAATATATACACATACTCATACTTCAAAAATAAAGCATATTTGTTTTGAAAGAATAAACTCAAATTAGATATGACATGTCTTTTAGTGGATGTGGTTTATTGTTATTTATATAGAATTTGGTAACCATATTTAAACAAAATAATATACATTTTGTATATAATTATAGTGCATATGATATATTAGCTTGAAATAATTAGTTTGTGAGTGTTTTCCATCATTTTCTTCTTATTTCTGTAAGTGTACAAGATTGATAACAGGGCTACAGAGGTGGCTCAGTGGTTAAAAGCACTTACTGCTTTGCTGGCAACCCTGATCCAGTCCCCTGAACTTACATGTTGGTTCACAGCAACCTGAAACTATAAATTTGAGACAGCCAATGCCCCCTTCTGCCCTTTGCTGGAACCAGATATGCATTGGTATACATACATACAAGTAGGCATTCACACATACACACAACTTTAAAAAAAATCTGTTTTAATGAACAGAAGAAGACAATGCAGCCACTTCTGATGAGACCTGATAGAGTAGGATCAGATGGAAGGAGAGGAGGACCTCCCTTATCAGTGGATTGGGAGAGGGACACGGGTGGGGAAGAGGGAGGGTGGAATTGGGAGAGGAGGAAGGAGGGAGGTTCAGGGGGATACAAAGTGAATAAACTGTAATTAATAAAAATTAAAATCATTTTAAAAATCCAGATATATCACTCCTAGGCATATATTCGAAAGATGCTCAAGTACACAAGGACATTTGCTCAATCATGTTCATAGCAGCTTTATTTGTAATAGCCAGAAGCTGGAAACAACTCAGATGTCCCTCAGTTAAGGAGTGTATACAGAAATTGTGGTACATTTACACAATGGAATACACTCAGCAATTAAAAACAAGAAAATCATGACATTTGCAGGCAAATGGTGGGATATAGAAAAGATCATCCTTAGTGAGGTATCCCAGAAGCAGAAAGACACACATGGATTATATTCACTTATAAGTGGATATTAGACATACAATATAGGATAATCATACTGAAATATGTGCACCTAGGGAAGCTAATCAAGAACAAGAACCCTGGGTAAGATGCTCAATCTTCATTCAGAAAAGCAAAAGGGACAGATATCGGAAGAAGAAGAAAACAGGGAACAGGACAGGAACCTATCACAGAGGGCTTTGAAAGACTTTACCCAGCAGGGTATCAAAACATATGCTGAGACTCATAGCCAAACTTTGGGCAGAGTGCAGGAAATCTTATGAAAGAAGGGGGACATAGAAAGACCTGGAGGGAACAGAAACTCCACAAGGATAGTAACAAAACCAAGAAATCTTGGCATAGGGGCCTTTGGTGAGATAGATACTCCAAACAAAGACCATGCATGGAGATAACCTAGAACGCCTGCACAGATATAGCCCATGGCAGTTCAGTATCCAAGAGGGTTCCCCAGTAATAGTAATAGGGATTGTCTCTCATATGAACTCAGTGGCTGGCTCTTTGATCACCTCCACATGAGCGGGGAACAGCCTTACCAGTTCACAGAGGAAGACAATGAAGCCAGTCCTGATGAGACCTGATAGACTAGTGTCAGATGGAAGGGGAGGAGGACCTCCCCTATCATTGGACAGGGACAGGGAAGCGGGGCATAGGAGAAGAAGAGGGAGGGAGGGTGGGATTGAGAGGGGATGGGAAAGGGGGCTACAGATGGGATACAAAGTGAATAAACTGTCATTAATTAATAATAATAAAATAAAAATTAAGAAAGGAGAAAAAATAGGAGGTCATTTTGCAGGCGTACTGGAATTTATTATTCCTAACTAAGGTGGAAAGTAATGGCAAATAAAAGCTTGAGAGCCACGAATCTTGTGAAGTGTGTGTGTGTGTGTGTGTGTGTGTGTGTTTCAATAAAATGATGGGCATGCATAAGGACTCCAATTGACAAATTAGGGCTAATTTGGAATGTAGATGAGTTTGGATCCTCTTGAGACACTTAAATGACTTCATACATCTCTCCAAGGTTTAATAAATAGACCATTGGTAAGTGACTTTTTGCAGTAATTTCTGGCATATAAAAATTATAATACTGGCTTGAAGTGTTGTCTTCTTTCTGTTTTGGCTTATGTGTGGTGTGGTTGCATCTGTGTATATTTCTCCTCTTGTGTGTTTGTATGTGTGGGTATATGTGGAGATCCAATACTAATGTCAGATGTACCCTGGATAATTTTTTTTCACTTTAATTATAGAGGTAGAGATGGTTAGTCCTGGAAGAACGGAGCTGATAAATAAGGTAAACTAAAATCTCATGCAATAGCCAACTTTATTCAGAGAATCAGGCAACTTACACTCTGATGGTTAAGAGGAGTCACACGAATAAAGCGTGTAATCACACCATGTGGCAGATAAGCCACACTTGGCAAAAATATGTTTTTCCATACAGGCATATAAACAAAGAACAATAACCAGTCATATTCAGCAATATGAAGTAAACTCATTCCTGTCCTGTACATTCTTGGAGGGTCACAAAAATTCATTCCAAGAAAACTTCCATGGTTTTGGATGAACCTGAGGTCTTTTGTTGTTGTTTTCTCACTAGCACTGCTCTAACTCCATACTTTGACCAGCTTCTGACACTAGGGTGTCTTTCTGAACATGTTTGTTCTGATTGTAGCTAGCCTAGTTGGCCAGTATGCTCTCATTACACCCCACCCCCACCTCTATGAGGAGCGATTGCAGGTGAGTTACCAGTCCCAAATAACTTCTTTATTAACTACTTCAGACATTTGTACTCTGGGAAAGACACTCACTCTTGCATACCCTAAGAGCACACCCTAAAAAGTCTGACTCTGTCCACTAAGAGGTAAGATCCTTCTATTTCTTAATCTCTGTGCCACTTACATATCCCCTTTGTGAAGTAGTGAAAATAGGCCTAGAATTTCTCTCATTGGTGGGTTTTGCGACTTAGCTAAAAGACTATGTATAGAACTCAGAGTGTTTGCTTTTATCAAGAAAGAATGTCTCTTAGCTACTGGTGATTTTTTTCCTACCCTACTTCACTTCAAAACATATGAGGTCAGTTTCAAAAGCACTTCTACAAGACAGAACACTCCTTTACAATCAGAACAGTTAAAAGTTGTAGGTCAACTAAGGCATGAGCTACATTGGCTAAATGATTATTCAGAGTCTGAGCAGTCTGCCCAGTATGACTCATGGCTAATGCCCTGGTGGTAGCTCCAACAGCCGTCAATGAGATGGTAGTAACAATGGTGGCTGTAGTTCCAAGATCCCTTTTCTGTCTGAAGAGAGTCATAGCGTGAGGGGCATCAATGGGCACAGGTACCCGGTGAGGCATGCGAGTAATCAGGGCATACCTAAATTTACTAGCATTCCAGCATTGGGCAAAAAAGCAAATATCATTACCACAATTACTTGGCTCTATCTGGCTAATAATGAATAAAAATGGGGGATATAGACAAACAGGTGTGGGCTTATAGGAAATATTATGAGAAGCCTTAACCCCTCGTTGGAACATCCTGCGTCAGTTCTAGAACTAGCAGTGGTGGTGTCCGAGGTCTGAGTAGTTTCAGGAGACCATTGCCCCCAGGGGCGAGACGTGCTCCATGCCAATTGACTAACTCCATGTTTTCCTCCACTTTTGAAAGTCATTTAAGGTTCTTAACTAAAAGGAAGCTTGATGGTGTTCAATCAGAGGATTGACCTCTTGCAGGAACAAATTGATACCCTATGGCAAATCGCTCAACCTGGTTGTCAATGAAAGCATGCGGGACTTTGTGTCACTAGCATACAACATGAGAATTTTTCCTGTGCTGCAAATCTGTCTAAACAATTGTCGAGCTATATTTTAGGTAATTGGACTGGAGAATTCGATACTACGATGGAGCAGCTGAGAGTGGCCATTGTCACAGTAAATTCTACTGGAGCGGACGCAGGACTAGCCACAGATTATCAACATGGATTGCTGCAGCCATGAATCATCTGAATGAATGGGCGAGCATGGGAGTGTTAGCAGGCCTTCTGGTGTTGGTCTCCTTGGTTTGCCTGTGGTATATATGCAAGATTAGAGTCTCACAACAGTGTGATGCAGCCATGATCATTCAGGCCTTTACAGCCATTGAAGCAGGACATTCTCCCCAAGCATGGTTGGATACCACAAAAAGCTAAAATGATACGCTCAGGATGCGAGGCTAAGCACTGCACTCAGGGTCAGCCGCTTTGGACCCAGAGAAGAGCATGTCTGATTGCATGCGGGTTGATGCCCCAGGTCCCGCCTCTGAGAAAAAGGTATCGGACGGGTCTGATGCTCTTTGGGTGGATGACACCTAAATGAACATCGGTACAAAGTCCCAATTTATTTCTAATATCAGAGATCAGACCTCTACTCTTGCCTGATGCGTCTAAAACAAAAAGGGGGAACTGTAGAGAGCTGTGGAATGCTATGCCTTAAAGATGGAGCTGGTTTCCGCCTTCCACCTTCCCGATGGTGAGTGCTCTCTGTCACGAACAACTCCACATTTGGCTAAGGCTGAGGATCTGGCTTGCTTCCGTGTATGTGGACCTATCTGCATTGCCCCCGTGGCACGCCTGGGTTGGCTACCCAGAGGCTATTTAAGCTGTGGGCTGGCTTTCCCCGGGGTCCGAGGATTGTTCAATGTTCCTGAATAAACTGCATTGAAAAAAAAAAAAAGTTGTAGGTCGTTCACCTCATAATAGATACATTAGCTCAAGAGGAAAATCACTTAGCGTCAAGACTCAGCAATAAGCCATTCCTCTAGTCACCAAGTGAACTGCATTTAAAAGCAATACAATTAGGTTTCATCTGTGGTTTCTCTTTTTGTATGCATATGTTTTCTCAGATACTGTCCCACAGTCAGTGTTCTTGCTGAAATTGTTAATGACTAATGCAGGATTGAATTATTTTTCCTTTCTCATTAAAGGTTTAAGTAGAATAAATTTATTTGTAGACAGCTAAAATGGTGGTATAATATTATGTTTTTCTTATGGCAAAACTATCTCATTTCAGTTTTTCACCTTTATTTGTTTGCTTGTTAAATTACCTTTTATAATGAATTGTGTTGGTATTTTGATGGGAATTGCATTGAATCTGTACATTCCTTTTGGTAAATAGCCATTTTCACTATGTTAATACTACTGATCCATGAGCACGGAAGATCTTTCCTTCTTCTGATATTAGACTTGAAGTTTTTTTGTTTTTGTTTTTGTTTTTCAAACAGGTCTTTTACTTGCTTGGTTAGAGTGACACAAAAGTACTTTATGTTATTTGTGGCTATTGTGAAGGGTGTTGTTTCCCTAATTTCTTTCTCAGCCCTTTTGTCTTTGGTATACAGGAGGGCTTCTGATTTTTTTGAGTTAATTTTGTATCTAGCCACTTTGCTGATGGTGTTTATCAGCTGAAAGAGTTCTCTGGTTGAATTTTTGGGGTCTCTCATGTATACTATCATATCATCTGTGAATAGTGAAACTTTGACTTCTTTCATTCCAATTTGTATCCCCTTGATCTCTGTTAGTTGTCTTATTACTCTAGATAGGACTTCAAGTACTAAGTTGAAGAGATATGCAGAGAATGGGCAGCCTTGCGTTGTCCCTGATTTCAGTGGGATTGATTTGAGTTTCTCTCCATTGAGTTTGATTTTGGCTATAGGCTTGCTGTAGATTGCCTTTACTATATTTAGGTATGTGCCTTTTATAACAAGGCAACAGGGCCTGAGACAGACTTCTAATATTATTATCATCAAATAATTTCCTATGAATTAGAAATGGGTCTTTAATTTTGCTATGTGGATTATCTCTTCCACAGTTTTTTTTTCATACATGTCTATGCTGATAATAAGTAGTAACTGATTCTTTAAAAGAATGTGTGGTTAAATATTTAGCAGTTTGAGCACGATCTATCACTTTTTTTCCCCCAAATTTGTATGTTACATTTTGGTAAATCAGGACACATCTGGAAAAAGAATTTTTATGGCACATAAGTCTCACAGCCTCCTCTCATAGTAACCCAACTGATGCTGAATGTCTAAAACTGTACATACAAAATAATTGGCCAAGGAAGTAGAAACGAAAGCTCTGATGTGCTATTTTAAAGACGATGTGAATTCTCACGCTCCTGATATTGCATGGTTAGTTTAAAAACCACCAGATGAATATAATACATGTTATTTCAAATGACATGAAATAATGTACTTAGATTTTATTTATCAGTCAGCATAGCTATTTTCATTAAAAGCTTTTTTAAAAAAAGTAAGATAGGATACAATAGAAGAAAGGAAGAAGGGAGTTGACGAGAAACCGGTTATTGCATCTATAAGAAACAAAGATTTTTTTTTTTTTTTACTTCAAATAAAATTTAGAATAGACATAGAGGAAAACAGTATATTTTGCCTTAATAAGAGTCAAATGAGTGGATACAGTCAACTAGAGAAATAAATTTTGGTGTATGTGTTTGTGTGTGTGAGAAAGAGGGGAGGATCTATTAGGAGAAGGCTTATTGCAAACTTGTATACACCTGAGTGAAAACCTAGAAGAATAAAAGTAATATTTAAGATGCACCTTTCCCAAGTGACACATTATTGTTAGCAGATAAACATAACTCCTACCAACTGTTCAAAATGATTAATGAATGACTTCAATGAAAGTTAACAAGTTATCTTAAAATCAGACAAATTCATCTGGAAAAAGTAAATTTTCCACAAGAAACAATGACCATTGCTAGATTGCAGAACTTAATATATTTTATTGTTTTTAAAATGCCATTAGATTAACACAAATCAGAGAAAGTCTCAGATGAAATCATACTGAGAGTGAGTAGCGGTGTGCAGAGCTGCCAAATTGGTCTTGATTTTTAAGGATAAGTACTGAATGTTTGTCTTCTATCACTTATCTTTGTGAGCATCTTGCCAACATTCTCATGTCATCATTGTTTCAAGAATAAAAAAATATGTCTTTTAAATAGTTTTAAAATCTTTGCTGTGTTTAATAAATTTTCATTTTACTCGGAAAAAGTATGTCCAGTTAATAGTGAAACAGAAAGATAAGTGGTTGAGTTAAAAAGAGTTTTCACTAGGTCTTTTGGGGTTTCAGACAATGATATGGTAATAAGTTGATGCAGTGAGACATCTCACCAACATAGTGTCAAGGCAGCAAGTATACGAAGCAGGAGTTGCAAAAGATGATAAATGATAAGCCTCTTTAACCCTTTTCCCAAACTCCCCTTGGGAACACACACACTCACACTCCAGACATACATACCTTAAAAGCATTGGAAAAGATTTTCTGAGGCTGAGGCACAGACTAAACTTTGTCCATTCTTTTGCTTTCTATTATTTATAGGCGAGTTAGATACTGGCTATAGAAGTGAAATGAAAAGTTGTTCTAAATCACAAAAAATTAAAAGGGAATATAGAGAGACTGCATATATAGATGAAAAATTTCATTGGATTCAGAACAAAATTAATTCATAAATTAAAAGTAGAAGTTGATATTAATATTTGGTATCAGATATCAAAATTAAGCCCTCTATCATAAAGACCTATGAGAGGAAGAGATTGATTTTATTCTCTTCATGGGTAGAAAACTACCTCACATTTTTGTATTTGCTGCAAGTGTATGAAGTCATAATGGTAAGGCTGAATTGATACTGTACTGTTTTTTTTTTTAACAATTATTTATGACATACCCACTGCTAGGGTATGATACTGGGTTTCATGTGACAAAAATAGACCCATGTTTAAAGTTTCTGACTAGGGTAAGTTTAACTAGAGTAGATGTAGTGGTTAGACTTTAATAGGAATAATGGCATGTAGGTGATCAGAGTCAGACAGGAAAAGGAAGAATTACGAAGAGAAGACAAAGCCCCTGCACTTATGAATGAACTGTGGCTGAGGCCACAGGCAAAATCCCTATGCAATATTAATCCAGTCATCATTCCATCATGGGTACCTGAAGGACTCTAGAGACTTCAGCCCTTTCTAAAGAGCGATTGACAGTTTATCATTGCTGTGAGAGAGCCATTTTTTTCAGTAGTCACTGGCAAGCTGCGCATGGTCCAGTAAATAATCTTCAACCTATGCCCCTGCAGATATACTTAATTAGCTAGTGGATGATGAAACAAAAACAAAAGCAAAAAAGACAGCATAAAAATAGGAGTGGGATCATTGGGAAGAAGTACTTCATTGAGAATAAGGGATAATGGGGATTAATATGATCAAACTGTACTGTATACATGTGTGAAATGGTCAATGAATATATAAAAATACTTCTAAAAATACAAGAACCCACATAGTAATCCAATAGGCCTGACACCATGAAGTTCACATACAGAGTAGCTAGTCCAAACTAGAAGAATTTAGAGAGACAAGGATGAAACTGAACTGGCTATGAGGGTCAGGCATGACTGGATTGCAACAGCTCAGCTACTGATGCTGCCCCTAAGACACACTTTACTGCTTCATACACACACACACACACACACACACACACACACACACACACACACACACACCAAACAACAAAGAAAAGCTGATATTCCAACCAAGGACCATGCATAGGGAGGACTTAAAAGCCCTGCTCAGATGCAGCCCATAGACTCAGTCTCTAGGTGGGTTCCTTAGTAAGTTGAGTAGGGCTCTCTCTGGCATGAACTCAGTGGCAGGCTCTTTGATCACCTCGCCTTGGGGGGGGGGGGGAATCCAGCTTTCCCAGGCCAGAAGGAAAGAAAATGCAGCCAGCCCTGATGAGATATGATAGGCGAGGGTCAGATGGAAGGGGAGGAGGACCTTCCCTATAAGTGGACTATGGTAGGGGCATAGGGGAAGAAGAGGGAGGAAGGGTGGAATTGGGAGGAGATGAGGGAGGGGGCCACAGCCAGGATACAAAGTAAATTAATTGTAATAAATAACAATAATTAATAAAAATATATTTAAATTTTTTAAAATATAATTTTAGAAGACACTGAATCCTTAATTGCTAGTTACACTGTATCCTTCAAATCCTACTGGAATGTGTAACCAAAATCTTTAGTAAAAAGAGAATCTCAAGATAAAAAAAAATGAAAATTTGAAACAAAGCCTTCTCAGCTGTCTTGGAGAATGCTGTCCACAGTTGGAATCTAGACATAATTCTCTGAGTCTTTGTTATCACCTTCTTATGCTTAACCAGATTTTACTTCTAAACTCATAGTAATCATGGCCATCCCCAAGATTCTTTAAGTTACCCAAGTGATAAATATGAGCCCCAGAATTCTTGACTTGATGATCAATCCAATACAAACTACTTCCCCCTGCTTGTTTTGCCATTTGTCCCTCTTTATCTGCGATGCTTAGGCTAGACTGCAGGCGGTCTCTGCTTCCTATAGCACACGTGCTAAGTGTGTTCAGCAGGTGCCTTTGAGAGCTGTAATCACTCTCTTCGCAGAGTAGGTTTAGCACCTTCCTCTTGGGGCACAGTATTTGATTGCATTTACTAGATAAGGGTGATGGAGAATTCTCTATGTGGAACAGTCCCATTTGTTTCTTATTTGTAGTCCTTGGGAAAAACTGTTAAATAAACCAGAAGCATAACATTCTGAGACTATGGAAGAGTGAGAATGAGAATCTCCATAGTTCGGTTCCTGTCCTTTCTCATGAGGTTTCTTCTCCACTTTAGCCAACATTGCCTGTTTGATATAAAACCTGTATGCAATGCTTTGCTAGGTCACCTGTTTCTTATTATTGTTTCTTATTATCGTTTCTTATTAGAAACAATAAGAGTATGTGCAGAAATGACTGGCACTGGCAACATTGTTGAGCCTTGGTGGAAAGGCTTGTAGGACCCTGGGTTTTGTTACCCTTTGCTTTCATTTGGCACACAACAAATTCATTCCTTGTAGTTTGTGATCTTATGACTCCAGTCCTGCTGGATTTGGACAGGGTGATAACATGCAGGGTGAATTTATTTAACAGTGGCTAGCAGGAGACAAAGTCTCAGACACTGAGAAACACATTGTCTTAGAAGCCACTTGTACAGTCTTCAATCAGAGCGAAAGTCCCTAACACCGGTCAAAGACAGCAGGCAAGATCCAAAAGTCTGGCATTTCTTGAAACTGGAACTCAGGCTCTTGAGTGTATTAATTAAAACCCACGGGCAAAGCAGGGTGCTCTCTTTATATTAATATAAACAGAAATCTTAATAATCCTTTTAATTTTTTTTCTATTTCTTTTGTAATACTGAATAAAAAGTCTCCATTTCATTGGTTGTATATATTTTTATGCAAATAATTTTATTAATCTGCCTAATTGACTCTCATCTTGACTGTAGGCACCATTATTGATACCAAAGTAGAACTCCACGTTGGAACACGTAAGCGACCACTCCCAGGTCACAGTCCAGCACAGCAATTTCTACTTTTCATCTGTTTCTCAAGTGTGTGTTAATAAGTTCTTTATCTTGTCTGAAGCTGTGTGTGTTATTTCTATATGAAAAGAACCTGTACGTATTTGCTCCTGGACTTCAGCCTAGGATTAGGCTGACAAGGATGATCGATGGCAGCTGGCAGTCTTGAAGAGAACACTCATGTCTTTCTGTAAGGCACCTGCTCCTGTTTTTGTTACAGGCTCTATCAAGAACAAAGTTTTCTGGGAATTGTCAGGGACTACTGCTGTCAGTCTGTGGAGTTTTGGGGATTTGTGGTTCTAATATTCTCATGCTTATCATCAAAATGTTGGCACCATAGATCTCATTATCTCCCCCATTCCCATCAGAGCTTTGATTTTTATGGCAGAGATCTGTTGAATTTAAGTATTAGACCTTTTATCATGTCTCTCAGGTACTGGATCTGATATTGCAAACATTCTGTAAAAAAAAATAAAAAATAAAATGAAAAACTGGAGTTTTCTTAAGGCTTACCACAGACCCCTTCATATGGCTCACTTAAAAACTTGACAGACTTATTTGACAGGTATGGATTTTTTTTTCTTCCCCAAACAGAAGCAACATCCTTTATTTTATTCAGATGGAGTTTATGTAGCCTTATTGGTAAAATTATATTAAACTTGGGATATAAAAATAAATTCTAGATCATAAGAAGGCAAGAACAGAAAGAAAGAAAGAAAGAAAGAAAGAAAGAAAGAAAGAAAGAAAGAAAGAAAGAAGCAAACTTAGAAATTCCAAAATAAATATCTAGAAATAATTGTCACTTGCCACTAATTCAATATTCTACCTGGGATGATAAACTACACCACCCTTACACACACACACACACACACACACACACACACACACACACACACACACACACGGGAGGGGGGGGGAGGGAAGGAGGGAGAGACAGACAGACAGACATAGAAAGAGAGATGAGGTAAACAAATATCTTTTTTATAGTTATAAAGCCTTACTCAGTTAAGAACTATCCAAAGCAGGCAAGTGAGGCCCTGGATTTGTAGTGGAGTGATGGAGGCAATCCTAGAGTGATGTCTAGGTGGGAAATTGGATAAAGGATGTAAGAAATTGATAGATAAAAGAGGTTATGGAGAAGAACTGTCGAAGAAGAGTAGATGATGTAATCCTACTAGGAAATTGGTACAAGGTGGGACTAATGATGAACTTTGCTTTGCTTATGTTGAATGCTGGTAATCAGACTGCTCCATTGAGCTCAATGCCTAGTAGGCCCACAAGAGTCAGTGATGAAGCAGGCATAGATGGGAATCTTCAAAAGGATGGTTAAAGAAAAATAAATGTTCCAATGTTAGTAATTAAAATTAATATAGCTCTGTTCATTAAAGGTCAAGATTAGTAAAATATATTTATGGTGACTAATATGTATCCATGGTAACTACTGGCTATAAGCTTTTGGCATTTTGAATGTGCTCATATGTGACCTGGCCAGGTTATTAGCTAGGTTGATTTGTGTCATAGACAATAATTATGCTGCATTTAATAATATGAAAATATGGCTAATAATAAGCATATTTAGAAAGATGTAACCAGGTTTTTAGATTTCAATACTTTTATTATTGTGTAAAAAATTCTAAGTGTGCATTTCATGAGATGTTTCCATCATTTCAAAGTGGACAACAGAGTCATAGTCATTCCGCTTTCCAAAAGGGCAACTAAAAGCCCAAGCAAGATCCACGACTGGACAGAATTGACACAAAAAAAATACATCTCAAAGATGAGGCAAGATGTCTGAGCCAGGTCCCTGACCTAGGGAAATTTACAAAGACAGCCTATTTCAAGATAATATTTTCTTACTTTGTGTGCTTTCCCGATAATTGGAGCTACGACAATTACTTCTTTCTCTCTGCAAGATGCGGCACATTAAGAGTGAACTAGTGTAATGGGGTGAATATAAGGAAGCTTTGAATTTCAGTATGTGCAGAGGTTTTGGTTAATATTACAATATGCTTCTCTCTTGATGATGAATTTCAGATAATAATGATTATCACTGTTGGAATTAATTTTCTATATGACTGTATTGTAACCATTTCATCAGAGTGATTTGCATCTGTAGCAATTATAGGAGTTCACTATTCACTTAATGAGTGCATGTTTTCCTATTATCCATATAGCTTATGTGATATTCAGAAGATTGGGACATAAAAACTGTAAATGAAATCTATATAAATATCATTAAATTATACTCTCAGTACTGAGAGATCCAATAATACTTATTTAGAATTCTATATCTAAACAAAATGCTGCTCTTTTTAATTTTTAGGATTTTTTTTTTTAAGTAAAAATGATAGACCAGTCACGGTCTATATAATCTCTGTCTCTGGAAAAATCTTCTGACTTGATAAACATTTAGGAGAGGCCCAAGATGCAACATTATTTTGGGGACTAGTGAATCTAATAAAAATAAATCTATGATTCAAACAAGCTCTATTTATAAAAATAAATCTATGATTCAAACAAACATCAGAAAATACATGGAAGGGATCTAATGTATTTGGAGGAAAGTGTTCTTGGACACAGCAGAATGATTTGATTGGCCAGGATTTGACATGCCTTTCTGTAGAGAATAGAGAAATTTTCACCATGGCTGAAAGTGAAAGACTGTGTGTGGTGCCAGGGTTGACGGTGCCATGACTGTGGGTCTATTGCCCTGCTGAGGGCAGGGAACAGAGCCTGGAAAGCAAATCTGTATATTTTATGTGAGTGAAGGTCCTGAACAGCCTAATAATGCCCCTGGTGGTAACCATAGCTAGCACATTGTAGACCCCTAAGGAGGGAGTGGGCAGTTCTTGTAACCCTCAATTTCCTGATTGGTTCTGCAGAAGCTTATAGAGAACTGCTACTTTCCCTATAATTTAAGGATTAATTTTAAAATGCATTTTCACTTTTGTTCTCATTGTAGTCCTGTCCTCAGCCTTTCATACATTATTGTAATTTTTCTTTAATTCTGTTTCAATAATAATGTTTAAATATTTGAGTTTTGGTCTCTGCTGTATGGCTCATGATGCCTCTCAGGGGAATTCAGTCACAGTGAAGAGTGAAGAGATACTACTAGAATGAAAGGTGAACAGTAGATGAAAAGAAATAAAAGATAATGACTGCAGAATATGAACTTGATTTGTAAGGAACCACTCTCTGATCATACATCCATTATGTTGGTGACCTAAATGTTTTGTAAAGAAAGTGCATCTATTGAAATATTATGTATGTATTTCAGTATTTTGCCTGCATATAGTTGTTTACACCACATGCATGCCTTGTTCTTGTAAAGGTCAGAGAAAGGAGCAGATTCACTGGAACTGGAATCATAGACAGTAGTAAGCCACCATGTGGCTGCTGGGAATTGAACTCTCAGAACCTCTGGAAAAGCAGTCAGTGCTCTTAACCCCGTATACAGCACCTTGTGTAAGTAAGCAGTCGGAGGGCTTATATACTGTAGATGGTAGGAATTAATGTATACACAGTTTACCTCTGAAAACCAGAGGGGAAACCCGATAGGTGCAGCATGTACGTCACTGGGAGGTCACTGACAGGGCTTCAACTACTGCAGTCACTTGGGCTGGAGCACAAGGAAGGTTATTAATATTTAGATAATTCAGTGGATAAATCCTTTTCAAAACTGAGGGAAAGAGCATAATAAGGCAAGAGCGAAAGCTGAAGACAGAGCTGACAGGTTTTTGTTGTTTTTTTTTTTTTTTTCTTTTTTTTAAGGCTGAATGAGGTGAATGAGAGAAGATCAGAGATGATGACACAACGTTTGGACTGAGTAACTGAGAAATGCTGACTGATAACATGGGGAGACTGTTTAAAGAGTTGAGGATAGGAAGTAGGGCTTTTTTTGTTTTGCTTTGTTTTGTGGTGTTTTAAGATATTTTAATTCTTAAATGTCATTTAGTCCAAAGGGAGAAGTAATAAAGAAAAGAGAATGAATGGTGTTTGTCAGAGATACAGAAGTCACTAATATTCCACCTTAATTTCAGAGCCAGAAACTAAAAGAGATCAGTGGAAGTTAGATAAATTCAAAAAGGAAGAGAAAGTGGAGAAGGCATGTGAAAATGAACAGGAGGAGGGAAAGGAAGGCAAACAGAGGGGTTGGGGAGGAAAACTAAGAATGTTCACATCACATGACAGTTTATTTTAATATTTAAAAATTCAGATAGGAAAATCCAGTATCCTTGGGAGATGATCAAAGTGAGACCCTTGGTGAGACACACAGGTGTGGGGTGGGTGGTCATGGAGGTAAGGGATGGAGGGGTTTGGCTTCACCTCCCCTGACTCTTCTAGCTTCCAGAGGCTTCCAGCAATTTTTATGATGGATCATGATTCCATCCTCCACTGCAGAACCAGGAATCACATTGCTAGGTGATGTACACAAGCACTTCAGGATTTCTTTCCAATATATTTTCAAGTCACCCAAGACTCCTGTCCACCATTCTGAGTGTGACTTCTACTGTGTAAATATCTTCCATATGCAGGAACACCCATATTATAAAGCTTTCAGATTGACATGGACAAATCCCTCTTTTAAAAACAGTACCATTACAGGAGGATTTTAAACTCTCAACCTGTTCTACCTGAATGTTCCAGCAGCAAGAATTTGCCCTTGGTCTCCAACCAAGCAGTGTTCTCCTGTATCTTCTTGTTTCCAGTTTTAGAGCTCGTAGCGTGCTCTGAGAATTCAATTCTCTGATAGAGTTCAGTGTGTCAATGTTTTGTGTGTTTATGTCTGTGCCTTTGTGTGGGAGAGGGGGGGGGAAGAGGGAGGATGAGAGAGAAGCCAAGACAGAAGTAGAAAAGCAGAGGTTTTATGTTTCTCATTCAATCACATACTTTCCAGAAAGTTTTCTGCATCGTTATAGCTAATATAGTCTTTGCAGTGTACATGAATGGGTGCGTTAAACAGTTGTGCATTGCCACAGAACATGAAAACCTAGAAACTAACATGTATTTATTTATTTTGCTTACTTGCTATTTTTTTGTGAAAAAACATAAAAATTTTCTACCTTTTATAATAAATATCATGGTTGTTTCCATCGTGTGGTATCTCACCTGGTTTGGCTGTGTTAGTGACTTTCAGTTCTGGAGACTTATCTTAGGACAAAGAATGAGTATCTACCTATTTGAAACGTCTTTCCTTTGTTCTATTTCTGCTCTGTGCCTTTTCTTTCATTAATCACGTCATATGATTCTGTCACTTTAAACAACATCTGTGGGATAAAAGCAATGTAATGCATCACACGCCTTAAACAGAAAACACTCCCCATTTTGCTCTGGGCTTTGGGAATGCTCTCCCTTACCAACCTCCAAAAGAGCGGTGTTAGGAGTGACCTATGAATAAGTTCTTCACCGGCTTGTCAGGCCAGGTAGAGAAGTTCAGAATGTGTATCTTTAAGGTATCATTAGCAGTTTAGCATGTGCTTTTCACTAATTAACATCACTACATCCAAAAAGCATTCATTAAGTACTGTGTGGAAAATCTATTAAATATCCTTTCCAGGGTCACAAAGAATATCAGGTTCAAAATCTCAGTGAAAACCCAGGTCTTCCTACTTGGAAAAAAATGACAGGATTTTTTTTTTTTCAGTGTCTTGCTTCGGTTGGCTTCTTCCTTTCAGTATCTGTTATCATGTCATTTGAAAGGAAAAAATAAACCTTATAAACCACCACTTCACTTACTGATTAATGCCAACTCCTGTCAGATGGGCTTATATGACATTGTATTTATTAGAGTAAATTAATTATATTTCACAGTGATTTTATTATGGTGTGATCAAAAATGTTTATGATATACTTTGAACACACTCACACTATCCTCTTTTCTTCCTATTCACACTGACTTCTTTCTTTTTTCCACTTCCATTTTTTTTAAATGTCCTGTTCTGCTTTCATATCTTTTCTTTGTTGTCCTTGGTGAACCAATGAGTTTATTATGGTAAATTGGAAGTGCATGAACATACTACCAGTGGCTACAGAACTGAAGACATTCTCACTCTTCCAGAAACCATTCTGTTTAAATCCCAGGGAGAACTGGTAGCATGAGAATCCCTTCCCTTTCTTTGGTGGAATGTGGTTGGTCCAATCTGATGTGAGTCATGGACAGACCATCACAGCTACTGAGGATTAAATGTATAAGAGTGATGTTATGCCTGGAGAAAAGTGTTCCACCAGGAATCTTCTGATTCAGGGTCTCACATCCTCTCTGCCCCATGGTCCATGGTGCTCTCTGAGCTGGAGACAGGGTGCTAGAGTTGTCTCTGGGGCCTGAGCAGTGGGCAATCACTTATCTGCAGCATTCTGACCAAAGGGACTTGGAAGAGAGGCTGATTTCATCGCATTGCTGTAGGAACTTTATTAAGAATACAGGAAAGAAAGTCAAGGAGTAAGGGATTTGTCATTGAGGTAGCAGATCCCTGGATTAGATGGGCACATTGTATCTGGGTCAGGAAAAAAAGAAAGAGAGATGAATGCTGCTGGTCAGGTTGTTTTCACCTCTTTATTTAATCTTGGTCTCTAGGCTGCTGCCCATGTTATGGGTAGAATTCTGTGATCCATACGTTGAATCTTGCTATGAGTACTCTGCGACAGACACAGGTCTATGAATCCACAGTAACTCTGATTCTGAATGCACTATCAATGAACATCATAGGTCCTACCCCTAAGTCATACTATGTCTCTCAAGGATGATGACAGTTTGTTCTCAGAGTAGCCTTGCACAAACACAGTTTGCTTGTGATTATAGTTTTTGTAATTTTTTATTTGAGAATCATGTGCTTTGATATATTTTATCTTAAAACTACCTGTGAAGAGTACCTTGTGTTTCTATTTGAAAGTAACAGTGATGATCCTATTCATTCTTAGTATCTGAGGCCATAAACTCTTCTCTCTAGCCATACTCTTGAATTACACAAGAGCTCTGATATGGGCACTCCCTCTCCCGGCTCATTCCACTATTTTAGTAATGAGTATGAGGTAGAAAACCTGCCCTCCAACTTACAGTACAGGAATGCCAGTAGCGGTAATGAGGTGAACTGTGTAAAACACTTGAAGCATAAAGAATGACATCAATTATTTCTGCCTATTAATCTCCTGAGATGTAATTCTAGGCTTTATAATGTAGCTCTACACTGCCGTCTCAGGTGTTCAGTGACAACCTCCAGAAACCATTCTCAGCTCTGCAGCTGTTCTGTTCTTATAAAGAAATGATTTTCTGGGGGTGGGTGGGCAGTGAAGAGGCTCTCTGAAAGTTGCAGTAGTAGAGTCTAGAAAACTTACACCCAGTTCCTAGTTCCCATTTCTGCAGTGAAGCAACAGCAGCTTTTCTTGAGTTAAAACATGTCATTGCATGTTTTAACTCTGCTTCATCCTTTTATTGCTGCCTTTGCTGATTCTCCTACTCTAAGCACTCAGGTATCCCACTTCATCTGTCAAGTACTAGGGTTAGAGATGGGCCAGCATGCACACCAAACTTTTACATGGTTGCTAGGGAGCTGAATTCTCATCCTCACTCTTCCACTGTGAGTGATTTACCAATTCAAACATCTTCCTAGCCCTGCCTCTGGCTTGATATATTTTAGTACACTGATACCTATTTATTTTTTTTAATTCATGTCAATTTGATTTCAGAAGTTTAAGTCTGTGAGGCACAGAGTCAGCAGCTTGTCATAGATACCAAAATTTTAAGTTAAAATGGCACTTAACTTAAAATATAACTGACATGCTGTGCCGATGAAGCCAAGTCATCAAAAGCAGGCTGTGGTGGGAGCAGACATTAAACTTGAATCTCAAATGTGAACACAGATACTGTTGCCTCTGTGGAATGAAGATATTGAGTTCTCGATTTTGTCTTGTTCTAATGTGAATAGTCTTTATTTACCTGTTCACTTTACTGTTTTGATTTCTGATCTGTATATCTGCTCTTACCTGTTTATACCAAGTGTAAAGAACACTATCCTGAGCTTCCTGTGAGGTTATTTACCACTGAGGTATGTCCTACACAATCCTGCTTCAACCCAGATATCTGTTAATGGATGTCACATCAGGGTCACAGTCCGCACATATTCCTCAGTTTCTTTGTTCCAAATCCTGCTCTGTCTTCTATAGCATTGTGCAGATAACATTTAATGCTTCCTAACTCCAAGCCCTTGACTTCTATCTAGAGAACACAACTGAAGACAGCATGCCTCCTGCTCAGCCTTCTTATAGATTTTTCTGGCATTTATAAGCAATTAGTCACTATAGCCAGTTGCTCATTTTAAGATTCTAGCATCAAGAACATCTTAGAGTGATATTCTGAAGCCTCATTTTGGTGAGGCAGGTTGGACTGAGATGATCATCACCAGCCCAGATCAACCATTGCTTCTAGAATCTTACTATGTATCTGTATTCGTTATTCTTCTCAACGCTGTGACAGTTCCTGACAATAGCAATTTAAGGGTAGAAGAAATGGTATTTGTGATCCAGTTCCTCCATGGAGGGAAGTCTTGACAGCAGGAGCTTCAAGCAGCTGGGAGCATTGTGTCTAGTCAGGAAACAGAAAGAGGTCAATGATGAAGCTAGTCTTACTGCCTCCCTTGTATTCATTCTCAGACACTAAAGCAGGGGAAGGTGCTGCCTACATTCACTGTGGAACTTTTCCCTTCATTTAATCAAACTAAAAACTTCCTTGCAGATTTGTCCTATAATTGTTCTATGGTGATTCCAAATCCCATCAAATCAACTATCACAATTATTCACCTTAATATCTCTAGGAATTTGGGTCAACAATTGAAAGGGTAGTTTGTATCTGCCCTCAGGTCCTGAGTGATCTCTCTAACTGTCAGACAGCTTACTCTTCTGATCATACCTTATATAACTAATACACGCCTAAGAGTTTTGGCAAGATAATTTAACTTAAGTTCAAGGCCGGTGATCACATTGTTACCTTCCCAACTGCAACTTAAGCTCACTTGCCCACAGCCTTTAAAACACTTCTATGGCTTTGCTCCTTGAATTTATCTTTGAGGACAGTCACAACCTGGAAAAAAAAAAAAAAAACAGACATTTTCTTCCAACCTAATCCTTGCAATGTATCAGTCCAATTTTATTGTTAGATAACCAGAATATTCTGTATGTAAACTAATATTTTCTTCAACTTGTAAAATATATTAATTTCAACTTAAAATATATTTAATTTCTGCCATCAAATCAACAGGACAAAGAGTTTTGATTAGAGTTTGGGTACAGACAAAAAAAGTCTGGTTTACACATTCTACCCAACTTACTTTCTTTTTTCTCTCATTTTCCCCCTAATTATTCCCAGCAGGTATTAGATATAAGCACAAGGACAGTGAAGAACATCTGCCTGCTTAAAAATGTGGATTTCAGCCCCAAGACCTCTAATCATTCCCTTTACCAGATAAAACTGCGAGCTTTGGTGGTGTGAGAGCACCAGCTATCCTGAGGGAAACTTCGGAGGGAACCAGCTACTAGATGGTTTGATAGGTCTTTTGCCCCTAAGCTTAGGTCGGATGATCCATTTGCACGTCAGTTTCAATTTAACCTTATACAATCTTGAGGCTGTATTGAGTCTCTATATTCCAAATTCTCCATGTGAAGAATTTGCAACTGTTTTTTTCTTGAATTTCAAATAAGACTATTTATTTAAGAACCTAAAATGAGAGTTGACAGCATTGTATAATGTTTAGTTTGAGTCTCCACAAAAACAAGCTTTTTTTTTTTTTTTTTCTGGACACTAAGAAACTGTCAGCAACACATCACTTACCCACAATACTAGAGGGCTGACAACTCTCAAGTAGTCCTTATAGCAGTAATTTTGAAAAATTAAAAAAAAAAAACATAAATAAACAGAAGTTTGCACTTTACAATACCATTTTTAAAATCCAAAGGAAATTAATTAAAAAAAAAAAACATACTGGAAAAAGAAGAGCAAAGAAAAATCCAGAGTGCAGCAATATGGTGTCTTGCCTGAAAATAAGAAAAGTATAAAATACAGAAAAATAAGACCACATGAACACTAACTCGGGCATGCCGTTTACTTCTACAGCAGGGTGTCTGTGACTGCAGATAATTTATAGCTCTGTTCAATTAGCAAGTTATACGTGATAGCACCAGCATCTGCCCATGCAGCCTAGAGCTGTAATCGCTGCACTGGGTGTTATTGATGATTACAAAAAGAAAGAAAGAAAAAAAAAGAAAAACCCTCCACTAGCAAGTAAAAGAGAATTTAGTTTTTTGCAGAGCTGTGGAGAAGGATGAGATATGACTCACAGAGAGGAATCTTTGGAGATTCAAGCATGACAAATAAATTTGTGGTCAGGAGAGGGAAGCCGCAGGCACACAGATGTCACGATAGGAGGGGGATATGGGGCAGCAGACTTACAGCTTTGATGTAAATTTGTAGGACTTTACAGAGAAGGGTACTGAGTATATGTTTTCTATTCTGTTCCTATCCTCTACAACTTTAATGAAGGTGGTTTCCTTCTTTGTATGAGAGAGGTATTTTTTGTGACTGGGCAGATGATTTTCTAGATCCAGCTGGCTAAATTAGAGAGGAAATAAGAAGAGAAATGGGCATTCTAACTGGATTTATCAAAGGCATTTATACCATATATTTGAACTTGTTTTAGGGTAAAATCAGGTGACATGTGCCTTTAGGACACATCACCTCTTTGTACTGATTCCTTTCCCACTAGTTCAACATCTCACTATCATGCTTGGAATCCTGGGTATGGAACAGGTGCTTTTCATAACAAGTTCTCTAGTTGAAGAAAGTGCACATGTTTCATCCTTCTTCTTCTCCCCCTATGCCCTTTCTCTAGCTTCTTAAGAGGGGAGGACCTCCTCCTCTTCTATCTGACCCTAGCCTATCAGGTCTCATCAAGGCTGGCTGCATCATCTTCCTCCGTAGCCTGGCAGGGCTGTATTGCCCTTCTCCAGGGGGAGGTGATCCAAGAGTCAGCCACTGAGTTCATGTCAGAGACAGACCCTGCTCCACTTACTAGAGAACCCACTAGGAAACTGAGCAACCCTCCAAGCAGGGGTCTAGGTCCTCTCCATGCATGGTCTTTGGTTGGAGTATAGGTCTCTGCAGGCCCCCCCTGGACCCAGGTTTTTTGGTTCTGTTGGTTTCCCTTTGGAGTTCTGTTTCCTTAAGGTCTTTCTATCTCCCTCTTCCATAAGGTTTCCAGCACTCTGCCCAAAGTTTGGCTATGAGTCTCATTATCTCCTTCAATACCCTGCTGGGTAGGGTCTTTCAGAAGTCCTTGTGCAAGGTTCCTGTCCTGGTTCTTGTCTTCTCCTACTTCCAATGTCTTTCCTGTTTGCCCTATGAGTGAGGTTTTCAGCCTCATCCCTAGGGTTCTCCTTGTTGTTAGCTTCTTTAGGACTATAGATTTTAGTATGTTTATCCTGTATACTCACAAGTGAGTATATACCAAATGTGTCTTTCTGCTTCTAGGTTAGCTCACTTAGGAGGAGAGGAGGGAGGGGGCTTCAGCAGAAACACAAAGTAAATAAATTGTAACAAATTAATAATCTTTTTTCTAAGTAGTTCTAATTTTGGTGTTGTAAGAAGTCTCACACTAATACTTTGTAAGTAATTTTTAAATCAAAATTATATTAAACTTAGAATAAATAAGGCACCTGACACTGTTCAGATAATAGTAATATAAAAAATAAATGCAACAAATATATTAACTAAAAAAAAAGTGCACATTTTCTTAAAATCCCACTCCTCATCTGCTGTATCCCTTGCAAATAGATGCTGTGAGGGATTGAGGCACATGTAGAGTTGTCCAAGCACAGCCCATTCATTTTCTTGGCATTATAGCTTTTCTATTAATTCATAAAACTATTAAATATTCAATGTCTGACTTATAAATTAATAAGTAGAGGATATATGAATTTGTATTTCATTTTACAGTCCCTAGGATAGCCATATGAGAGCCACATGATTATTTTATTAATCATGCAAGGGGACAGTGCTTATGTGTTCAGAGTATAAAACCTTTGTTCCATGCTTGAAAATTATATTTTTACAGGGTATATGGAGAAAAATGTTTCAAGTTAAAATCAAAGCTGCTAACTTTTATAACTGACAACGATGAGCAAGAGCATTTCCCATTCTTCTAAAACTTTGAAAAAAGTTTAGAAGGCAAAATATTCATTTTTCTTCCTGCAGCTTTGCATAAAATTGCTTGGGATTCTCTGACTCTTTATCCGTCCTGGTAAGTTACATACATTTGCAGAAATTCTGTTCACCTTATTCTTTCCCAACTTTTTTTCAGAGTCAAACGTCACAATATAAGCTGCTATTCCATTTCCATATAACTCAAAGTGCTTTCATTTCACCTCCTGCAACTCTTTCCTCCATATGTGAACAATGTCAGTGATGGCAGTTTTTCGATGTGATTTTGGGAAGTGAAGGGTGATAGCTTTTCAACCTTTAGAAAATGATTGTGTAACCATACCGTGAATATTATAAATGGACCATTACACTTTACCGACATGCAGCATTCTTTTCTGTGTGGAGAAGTTGTGCCCCGGTTGAAAGTTTAGTAAAACAGGCTGTGCAGAGTCACTGTCTGAGGAAAGACCAGGGTTTCAAAGTACATCTTTCCCAGGGATTTTTTTTTTCTGAAATGTGTGAGAAAATTACTATGTCATTATTTTAAAATTGCCATCTGAGCAGCGAATCATTAAAACATAACAAGACAGAACTGAGTGGCCACTGGTCCAGTGACAGCTGTAGATGTGCCCACAAGCACTGTGTGCTGTGCTGATGACACAGTAATACAACTGGAATTGTGGCTTTATTGTTCAGTGCTTTATTTTTTGACTCGTGGCCTCCTGTGCCCCATACTGGCTTCTCACTCAGTCTGTATAGATAAAGATGACTTCGATGCTCTGAGCCGCCTGCCTTCCCCTCACGTGCTGTGGGTAGAGGTGCTCACCATCACCCTGGGTTAGACCATGCAGGGAACTGAGTCTAGTGCTTTGTGTCTGCTAGGCAAGCACTCTGCCAACTGAGCCTCATCCCAGCCCCTCACTTAATGAAATTTTATGTTTGTGAATTTCTAAATACATTGAAATGTTGCAAAATTTCTATCTTACTTATAATTTTCCTTTAAGCACGAATGGATTAGTTAATCACAATGTCTGCCAAGTTGCCAAAGAATAGTTTGTTTGTTTGTTTTTAATTTCTTGGTGTAGGCCTTTCTTTTCTAACTCTTTTCCCTAACCAGATTTTTGCATAGTCTTTTTAATTACATTCATACTCATTTCCTATCTTTCACCTTTCCACTCCTAAAATGCAGCTCTTTATTTTTACTCTGTTTTTTTTTATTATTTTATCTCATTTTTATTCTTCCTCAAAATCAAAACTAAGTAAAAAATATAACAGTTCATCCGACCTTTGCAAGAGTGTTAATGATTCTCCCTGAAGGGTTTTTAGTGAGTTTCCAGCCCTCATTGCCTCTATTTGACCTTCTCAAACCTTTTATCTAATAAGATGGGAATGGAAAGCAAAAAGACATAGTTATTCTGAGACTGGCCCAATGTAATTCAAGCATTTCCCCATCTCTCTTTTTATTAACGAAAAAGTGTATGAATGTCAACTCTGGTTCCTTCAAACCATGAAGCAGCTAGGAATAACTTTTGCCTTTGAGATGTTCAAACAGCGATGCCTTCCAGTAATGATAACTAGAGGTGCATTTTTTGGCAGAGGAAAGAGTGGTTGGTCCGTATTGCAATGTGTCAAGTTGTGTGTAATTACATTGTAGTTGCTTAGTTCATTAGGCCTCCTGTCACGGCTGCTCTGAACCACCTTAGCATGCATTTTCCTCTCTGTGTAGTCACTACCCACAGAAAAGTCTGCAACTGTTGAGACAAACAGAAGAACAGGACTGCCCTATCTGGTAAATTACTGTCTCATCCATTGAAAATGGAAAGTTTTTAGAACTGAAATCTGACATTAGTTATTCTGGCACTGAAACCATACCTCATATGATAAGAAGTATTTTTGGTACTTCTAATGTTATTTAAATTAAAATGGCATGTTCTTATTTGAATAAATATAAATATGTTCATATTCCATGCAAATCTCCTTTTCTGTTTCTTACAGTGAGATGACTTGTCATTCCCAGTTTGGGCGAATTCTGGGTTTTAGTTGGGACTATGACCTGGCTTCAGGATTGTGAAGGGGATATCCATTTCTCTCTGGGGCAGCTAGAGCACTTTAGCGTGACGCCTGAGTGCAGTAGGCCAGGGTGTGTAAAGGTTTTTCATGAAGTGTTACAGTTTAGCTCTTCTTAGAATGAGATTATAGATGACAGTGGAAACTCCAGCGTTCCAAAGCCTATGGTCATACCAAAGTGTTACAGCCCTTGTAAGCTGCTGTGCTCAGCATGGCAGAGATGCAGGTGAAAGCCCATTCCTGATTGGCTTGCCGCCAAGGCAGAGGTCTGGCAAGGCCTAGGCCCAGCGAGCCACAGAGCAGGCTCAGGGAGATGCGGCCTGGCAGGGGATATGTGCAGACTCTCAGGCAGTCATGGTGGAAGGCTGATGGTATCACACAGCAGGAGTCCCCAGCACATTTATCTGAAATCAAGGATTTATAAACTTTGGGCAGTGGGAGGGGTTTCAAGGATGAATGTGTTTGATTTGTTGGGGGTCAGAAATATTTAATTTAGATGTAGTGGTACAGTGTGTTTTTCCTTACATGGTCCTATCACAAGAAAGAAAACACATTACTTAATTATCTTAGGGGTGAGGGGGAAATCTCCAGGTACAAATGAAGGTCATTGCTGAATACTAAGCACTTCTTAGCAGAGTGGGGCATTTCTAGGAGTTCCTAGAGGGTTGCTAAAGCTCTTTCCTTATCAGAAAAGGGTCTGTCCTATAAACTTCCCTGAGGGCTGTGTGATGCTCCTTACAAGACCTGGGGTCACCCAGGTCAGGGAAGACTTAGAACCTCACTTAGAAAAGGAAGTCCATCATCATAGACCTAGCTCAAATAAATGGCTATCTGGAAATGTCAGACTTCAACCTAATCCAGCAAAGCCCCACAATGACTCACTTCTTTTTGAAACCTCTGTGATCCTGTGTGTGAGTACAGCAGATTCTATCCAGCAGCACATGTGTGAAGTCAGAGGAAAAGCCTGCTGGTCATTCCTCCTTTATCTTTCACCTCACTTGAGACAGGGTCTTTTTGCTGTTTGCTGTTGAATTTACAAGGACCACTTTGATCTTTTCAAGTAATGACTTTATATCTATGGTGTCTCTGCTCCAATTTGTTGTCTTGTTTCAGCTGGAATAGGTTCTCACTATGGAAAGGTTTTCATTTAATTATCAGCTCAAATAGCCATGAGGACCCCCCTCTTCTGTGAGGACAAAGACAATACATCTCTTCACATCTGTGATGTGGCCAAAGGCCCTGGTGCTTGCTCATGTTTGTGTCTTCTTACAGCATCCAACTTGTTCAGATGAACCTGCATTATTTCTGTGCTTCTAGCATGGTGCCATTTCCTCTCTAATTTTCCCTCCTAGAACACACTCTCTAGTCTCTCTTTCACTGAAGCCACAGTGTATCTATTACACTCATAGTTAAGACTTCAGATAAACTGCTGTTCTTTCAGGGTAAGCTTCTCTAAGCTCCAAGACAAGGTCAGATCTTGCTGAGATATCTTTTTGGACCTGGTACTTAATCTTAACTGAAGTTATCATGCCTTGAAAATATTCCTTCCACTGGGACTTCTTTCATGTTTATATTAAAGTAAATTTAATTTAATGTTTAAATCTCCTATCAGAGTTTTTGCTATCTGTGCCAGCTCTGTAATTTCTAAAAGATCTACTGATAATAACAGATTAGCAGCTACCTAAAAATATGTTGAATGAGAGAATCAGTAAATAAATAGGTGAACCCTTTGGATTGCTAGACTATATTTAATTATTCATTGTTCCAAGTCTATTTATTTATTTTTATTCTGGGAATCAATTCGGAATGAATAGAATTAACAAGGAAGATTAATCTCAAAGAGTTTCTTTTGAAGCAAAGCAATTATTTATTATTGGGAGAGACATGATGGCAACTCTACTTTGATAAGTTAATAACAACTAAAATATGTGTGACAGTAAAATTAAATATTATACAATTATATTGGGTTCTGTTGCTCTCCTTGTGGAGCTCCTATCCCCTCCATGTCTTTCTATCTCCCCCTACTTTCATAAAATTCCCTGCACTCAGCCTAAATTTGGCTGAGACTCAGCCTCTACTTTAATACCTTGCTGGGTAGAGTCTTTCAGAGGCCTTCTGTGGTAGGCCCCTGTCCTGTTCCCTGTTTTTTCTCTCTTCCTATGTCTGTCCATTTGCCTTCCTGAGTGAGGATTGATCATTTTACCCAGGGTCCTCCTTCTTGCTTAGCTTCTTTAGGTGTACAGATTTGAGTATGTTTATCCTATATTATGTCTAAAATCCACTTATTAGTGAGTATATATCATGTGTGTCTTTCTGTTTCTGGGATACCTCACTCGGAATGATCTTTTCTAGTTACCACCATTTGCCTGCAAATTTCATAATTTCCTTTTTTTTTTTTTTTTTTTTTTACCTGTGGAGTAGTATTCCATTGTGTAAATGTACCATAATTTTTGTATCCATTCCTCTGTTGAAGGACCTCTGGGTTATTTCCAGGTTTTGGCTATTACAAATAAAGCTGCTAGGAACATGGTTGAGCAAATGTCCTTGTTGTATACTTGAACATATATTGGATATATGCCTATGAGTGGTATAGCTGCATCTTGAGGTGGCGGCACTATTCCTAATTGTCTGAGAAAGCACCAGACTGATTTCCAACCGAGGACCATGCGTGGATATAACCTAGAACCCTTGCACAGATATAGCCCTTGGCAGCTCATTTTCTAAGTGGGTTCCCTAATAATAGGAACAGGGACTGTTTCTGACATGAGCTCAGTGCCTGGCTCTTTAATCACCTGCCCCTAGTTAGGAACAGCCTTACCAGGCCACAGAGGAAGACAATGCAGCAGGTCCTGATGAGACCTGATAGGCTAGGGTCAGAAGGAAGGGGCGGAGGACCTCCCCTACCAGAGGACTTAGAGAGGAGCATGGGAGGAGATGAGGGAGGGAGGGTGATATTGGGAGGAGATTAGGGAAGGGACTACAACTGGGATGCAAAGTGAATAAACTGTAATTAATAAAAATAAATTAATTAATTATAAATGTATAAACTATTCACATATGTAAATGCTATGCATTATAATGTTATGTATCGATAAACATTAGTTAATGTATGTCTCTATTACAAAATAATAAAAGTGAACAAACATGTACATCTGAAATGGCTTTGCTGCACGTGACAGTTTGATTAAACTCTTCATTGGTTTGGAAGCTCTTGTTCTTGATGATGTTTCAGGAAATGTGATGAACTAAGAACAAACACTTAGAATTCAGGTTTGGTCTGACTTCTGTGTCAAGCACGCTGCCTTTAGGAGAGTCATACTTCTTGTCTGTGACTTAAGAAACTGAGCTACTAGATCTGTCTTTTCCATTCAGCTCTGTAGCATGAGTTCTTTGGAGTAGAATGACAACTCTGTGGATGGAGTTTTCAAGCACCTAGAAGGGAAGTGAGAAATTCATAAAAGGTGATTGGCTCTGTCAAGCATCACAACACAATAGAAAAACTCACCTTTGACACTGCTTCATATTTGATAACTGAGAACTATGGCAATTAGAGCAAATTCTTCCACCCTGTTTAAATGATTATGTTAAAATAGATTAACATAATATGTTAAAATAGATTCCTGGGTATGTATCATAAGTTATTTTTGGGATAATCAGACAGTTTCTCTGATAAAAATAGTGAATGAGAAAGTGGATTTATATGGGGCATAGACTCTCTGTTCAGTGAGTTTCAGAAACTATACAATATAGAGCACCTAGACAATTTAAAAATCAAGCAAATTTATTTTTTAAGAAGGAAATTGGATGTTGTTATATAATTGAAATGAGAGCCCTGGTGATAATCAAATTTTGAGTTTTTTAAAAACATTGGCCAAACCAAAAAAGTTTTTAATTTGATGAAAGCATAAGAAACATGGAAACAGAAATAGCATTAAGAACAACAGTAAATATGAAACTATTTTGGGTGTGTATTTAATTCTCTGTTAAATTTATTTAAATTAGTATGCAAGAGCATGTGGTTTTTCCTTCCACCATGTGAATCCTGGGATCAAACTCAATCATTCGACACGGTGGAAAATGCCTTTTTGTACTGACATCTCACTGGTCCCTGCCTGTAATTTTATGTTTTTAGTAGGTGCAAAGATCTCTACACAATTTTTAGTTCTTTGTACTTTAGAGGCAATTGAAAATTTTACTTTAGATAAATGATAGTCATTTTGGTAGTGTATCTATTCATACCTGCTTATAAATTTATTCTCTTTGACCCAAGAGCATAAATATGACACATTTCATTGTCATTAAGTATATAGTGAAACTTGGAGTGTGACTCAGGTTGTAACAATTGTTATCACTGGTCTTCTTTTTGAAGACATGTACTCATGAGAGCCTGACTCTGCACCTTAAGCAAAGGCTCAGCGCCTGGGATTATATCCAGGTATTTGACAGCTGTATATGTCATATAAATGTTGGAAGTTAAGAGACAGCTCACAGAAATACTGAGTATCTAGATTTCCCACAGTCATCTGAAAACAATTTAGCTAGAGAGAGTCACATGGCAGCCAGGAACTGTAATTGAAGATGTAAAAATTAATGCAGTAAGATAAATGTTGTAAATTGCAAAAATTTGCATATCATTGGCCTTACACAGCAAGATATTAAACAGTGGTTGACAAGTTTTAGGTATTAATATAGTACCCAGTTCAAATGTAAAATCACAAAATGGATTAAAATCCATGTGAATCTTCACACTTCAGTGTATTTAAGAAAAACAGAAGGAGCAAAAAAATAACCCATTGACATTTTAGTCAGTCTGAAAGAGTAAGAGTTATAGATGGAGTAAAATCGAGACTAAGATACTTTGCTTGTGACTTTAAATACATAGTTTTGATACCAGCACATCTGTTGTCAACTCATGTAGTCATTGATCTATAAATATTTCCTCACCCCATTTATGGTCAACATTTCCTTGTTCACCAAAAAGTAGATAAGAAGGAACTTTGCAAATTATTAAAACTTTGCACTTTATATGTTTATTCATATTTTTAAAATTATTGGACTATGTTAAGACAATTGTTTTTCTATGTTGATAAGCAAACATTCAGGTAGACATATTGCAGATAGCCATTCTTGTGCCTTTTCTGTACACCCTTTTCTCTTCATGAAAACTTTACAAATTACAGCCATGAGAAAGGTTCTTTGTTTTTGATTTTTTGAGACAGGGTTTCTCCCTGTAGCCTGGCTATACTGGAATTCACCTCGCAGACCATGATGCTCTGCCTCTGCCTCTGCCTCTGCCTCCTGGCTGGGATTAAAGATTTGTGCCACCATCACCCAGTGACAAAGGTTTCATAAATAAAGTAAAAGTGGAAACAAATTGAATAATGTGTAACACAGCAATGCTCAAGTATCTCTTGGCAAAAGACAAATAGTATCTTGTCTGTAAGCTAGAACTAACCTCAGAGACACCCCAAAGGTTCCCCATCACTGCTCCCAATGGAAATCTTCCCAGAAAAGAAGAAAGAGTTTGAAGGACTCTGGGGTTACACGTTTTGGAGTTCCTCACTGGGAAATCCCGAAGCTGGCTTCTGGAATCCTTTGAGTCTACGGATTCTCTGCTTAGCTGTGTAAGTGCTGATGTTTGTCTCTACCATTAAGGAGATGGGGCAAAATGAGGCACTACACCTTCTTTTTCTGACTATTCCCTACATCTGAGAAACTTATATGTATCTTGAACTGTTCCTTTTTGTCCTGGCAGAAATATAGAAGGTAGCATGTGGTCATTCTCCCATAGGTGATATCAGAAAGACACACATGCAATCTCTTTGCATCTGCTCAGTTTTCACTGGTAAAGTTGAAAACTGCAAAGACATATCTGATTTTAATTTTGATGTTATGCCTGAAAACTTATTGCATTTTCACATGCTTGAGTGTTTCAGTGACATAAACATTTAAACTCTGCAATGATATAGAGCCATAGAGGAGAAACAACTCCACCAACAAAGAACCAATTCACTTTGAAACTCTTCATGATTTCTTCTGTAGGAAAACCCCAAAGACAAATTTTGTTGTTTTATTTAAAAGAAGACTTTCTGGAGTTTGATGTCATTCACTAAAGTAATGAGCCATTCAGTTACTTGACTTTATGGCCTTTGTTTATTCTGTTTTCAGTTGTTATCACCGAATGCAATAGACAAGGTAATTTGTAAAGAAGGGCGGCTGCTTAGCCATTGTAATTTTTGTAGCTGAGAAGTCTACTATTATGCACAGAGGCATCTGGAAATGGCCTGGTTTCTGTGTAACATGAGAAGTTCTGACAGGACAGAAGAGGGTGTTCAAGCTAGTGGTGGGCTGACTAGTTCAGTAACTCCATCACAGCATAAGTAATGCCATATGCAGTTGGGACATGAGTCCTTGACAGAGAAGCCTTGCCCTCAAGACCATCCAGCTACCTAACACTCAAGTTTCACCTCCCACAGGCTGCATTGCAGATTCTAAACTATAGTCAGACTGGAGAATTCTAATATTCACAAAAATTTCCTTTCAGTTTTTTGGTCAGAATTTCATGTAGCTCACTCAGGCAGGCTTTGAAGGTAACAAGTACTTCAAGATGATCTTGGAATTTTGATTGTATTCATCTACTTCCCCAGAGCTGGGATTTCATCTGTAGTCTGAGGATTTTTTTAAATTCTTCATTAATTACACTTTATTCACTTTTATCCCCCCTGTGGTTCTCTCCCTCCTCCCATCCCAATCCCTCCCTTCTTCTATCCTCTGCATGCATGACCCTCCCCAAGTCCACTGATAGGGGAGGTCTTCTTTTCCTTCCTTCTGATCCTAGTCAATTAGATCTCATCAGGAATGGCTGCATTGTCTTCTTCTGTGGCCTGGTAATGTTCCTTCTCCCTTAGGGGGAGGTAATTAAAGAGCAGGCCAATGAGATCATGTCAGAGACAGTCCCTGTTCCTATTACAATGGATCCCACTTGGATACTGAACTGCCATGGGCTACATCTGTGCAGAGGTCTTAGGTTATCTCCATGCATAGTCCTTGGTTGGAGTCTCAGTCTCAGGAAAGACCCCTGTGCTGAGATTTTTTGGTTCTGTTGCTCTCCTTGTAGAGTTCCTGTCCTTTCCAGATCTTACTGTTTCCCATTTCTTTCCTAAGGTTCCCTGCACTCTGCCCAAAGGTTGCCCATATGTCTCAGCATCTGCATTGATAGTCTGCAGGGAAGAGCCTTTCAGAGGTCCTCTGTGTCAGGCTCCTGACTTGTTCCCTCTTTTCTCCTTCTTTTGATGTCCATCCTCTTTGCCTTTCTGGATAGAAACTGAGCATTTTAGCAAGAGTCCTGCCTCTTGATTAGTTTCTTTCAGATTTTAGTAGGTTTATCCTATATTATATGACTATATGAGTGAGTATACTGTGTGCATCTTTCTCCTTCTGGCATAGCTCACTCAGGATGAACTTTTCCAGATCCCACCGTTTACCTGCAAATTTCATGATTTTCTGCTTTTTATGCTGAGTAATATTCCATTGTGTAGATATGCCACAATTTGTGCATCATTTCTTCCACTGAGGGGCATCTGGGCTCTTTCTAGCTTCTGGTTATTACAAATAAGGCTGCTACAAACATGGCTGAGCAAATGTCCTTATTGTGTACTTGAACCAATTTTGGGTATATGCCTAGGAGTGGTATGGCTGGATCTTGAGGAAGCGCTATTCTTAGTTGTCTTAGAAAGCAACAGATTGCTTTCCAGAGTAGTTGTACAAGTTTACATTCCCACCAGCAGTGGAGAAGGGTTCCTCTTTCTCCGCAACCTCTCCAGCATGTGTTGTCTAAGGATCTAACAGCCATTGGTCATTAATTTCTACCAACATCAATGGACTCAATTCTCCAATAAAAAGACACAGACTAACAGAATGGATGTGTAAACAAGACCCAACAATCTGTTGCATACAAGAAACACACCTAAATCACAAAGATCGATATTACCTGAGAGTAAAGGGCTGGAAGACAGTTTTCCAAGCAAATAGACCCAAGAAGCAAGCAGGAGTAGCCGTTCTAATATCTAGTAAAATAGATTTTCAACCAAAATTAATCAGAGATAGAGAAGGACACTTCACACTCATCAAGAAAAAAATCCACCAGGAAGATATCACAATCCTGAACATCTATGTCCCAAATGCAAGGGTACCCACATCTGTAAAAGAAACTTTAATAAAACTTAAACCACACATAGACACCCACACATTAATAGTGGGAGACTTCAACACCTCACTCTCAACAAAGGACCGGTCAACAAAACAGAAATTAAAAAAAGAAACAATAACTCTGACAGAGGTCATGAATCAAATGGACCTCTCTGACATCTACAGAACCTTTCACCCAAACACAAAAGAATTTACTTTTTCTCAGCACCTCATGAAACCTTCTCCAAAATAGACCATATAGTTGGTCACAAAGCAGGACTCAACAGATACAAGAAGATTGAAATAATCCCTTGTATCCTATCTGATCACCATGGACTAAAGCTGGACCTCAATGACAAAAATAGCAAAAGGCCTTCACACACATGGAAAATGAACATCTTGCTACTAAATGACAGCTGGGTCAGAAAAGAAATAAAGAAAGAAATTAAAGTCTCCTAGAATTCAATGAAAATGAAGGCACAACATACCCAAACTTATGGGACACAATGAAAGCAATGCTAAAAGGAAAGTTCATAGACATATCCTTCAAGAATAAATTTGAAACATCTCATGCAAGCAACATAATGGCTCACTTAAAAGCCCTAGAAAATGTACCGCAATTTCTGCATCCATTCTCCAGTTGAGGGGCATCTGGGCTGTTTCCAGCTTCTGGCTATTACAAATAAAGCTGCTACAAATATGGATGACCAAATGACCTTATTGTGTACTTAAGCCTCTTTTGGATATATGCCTAGGAGTGGTATGGCTGGATCTTGAGGAAGCGCTATTCCTAGTTGTCTGAGAAAGCACCAGATTGATTTCCAGAGTGGTTGTACAAGTTAACATTCCCACCAGCAGTTGAGGAGGGTTCCCCTTTCTCCACAACTTCTCCAGAATGTGTTGTCACTTGAGTTTTTCATCTTGGCCATTCGGATGGGTGTAAGGTGAAATCTCAGTGTCGTTTTGATTTGCATTTCCCTAATAGCTAATGACATTGAGCATTTCTTTAAGTGTTTCTCTGCCAATTGATATTCATCTACAGAGAGTTCTCTATTTAGCTCTGTTCCCCGAGCAATGGAACTAGAAAATTTGAACACAGGGGTCTTCCCAGAGACTCATACTCCAACCAAGTACCATTCATGGAGATACCCTAGAACCCCTGCACAATGTAGCTCATGGCAGTTTAGTGTCCAAGTGGGTTACATAGTAATGGGAAGAGGGACTGCCTCTGACATAATCTGATTGGCCTGCTCTTTGATCACCTTCCCCTGATGGGGTAGCAGCCTTACCAGGCCACAGAAGATGACAATGCAGCCACTCTTGATGTGATCTGATAGACTAAGATTAGAAGGAAGGAGAAGAGGACCTCCTTTATCAGTGGACTTTGGGAGGAGCATGAATGAAGAAGGGGGAGGGAGGGTGGGACTGGCAGGGGAGGGGAGGTGTTTATGGGGGGATTCAAAGTGTAATTAATAAAATAAAATAAAATTTAAAAAAATGCATTAACTTCCGAGATCAGACGAGATCGGGCACGCGGGTCTGATGGTCTTTGGGTGGATGACACCTAAATGAACATCAGTACAAAGTCCCAATTTATTTCTAATATCAGAGATCAGACCTCTACTCTTGTCTGATGCGTCTAAAACAAAAAGGGGGAACTGTAGAGAGCTGCGGAATGCTATGCCTTAAAGATGGAGCTGGTTTCCGCCTTCCACCTTCCCGATGGTGAGTGCTCTCTGTCACGAACAATTCACATTTGGCTAAGGCTGAGGATCTGGCTTGCTTCCATGTATGTGGACCTATCTGCATTGCCCACGTGGCACGCCTGGGTTGGCTACCCAGAGGCTATTTAAGCTGTGGGCTGGCTTTCCCCAGGGTCCGAAGATTGTTCAAGGTTCCTGAATAAACTGCATTGAAAAAAAAAATGCATTAACTTAAAAAAGAAACCTAGAAAAAAGAAAAGAAGCAGGCACACCAAAGTGGAGTAGATGGCTGGAAATAATCAAACTCAGGGCTGAAATCAATAAATTAGAAACAAATAAAACAATTCAAAGAACCAATGAAACCAAGAGCTGGTTCTTTGAGAATATCAACAAGATAGACAAACCCTTAGCCAAACTAACTAAAAAGCAGAGAGAAACTATCCAAATCAACAAAATCAGAAACGAAAAGGGGGACATAACCACAGACACTGAAGAAATCCAAACAATAATTAGGTCTTACTTCCAAAGTCTATATGCCACAAAATTTGAAAATCTAAATTAAATGGACAATATTCTTATCAGATTCTACATGCCAAAGCTGACAAAAGGTAAACCTTTTTTTTTTTTAATGTTAAAACATTGAAGCTGGAGAAATAGCTCAATGGATAAAAGCACTTACATCTCTACCAGAAGTGTAAATGTTGTTTTTATTTCCTCAGATGAGGAGATGAGATAAGAGCCATACCCAAGCAATGCAAATACATGGATTTGGCTGAGCCCAGAGTATTTAATTCCCTATTCTAACTATTCCTAGGCCTGGGCCTGAATGCTTCTAGCCTCTGTTCAATCTAATTTTTTGCACACCCGAATCTTGAACGTTTCACCTTCCAGCCTCTTTCTGCTAACCTAGGACTAGAATGTTTCAGCCTCTGAGACTTACTGCTAAAAAAACTCACCTTTTCTAGCTCTGTCTGAACTATCTCTGGCTGGATCAACTCAGCTGTTCCTGCCCAAACTCCTCTCCAAACGGACTGATTCATTCTGGCTTCTCTTTTGGCTTCTGACTGAATTCTTTTGTTTAACCTTAAACTAACTCTGGCAATATGTTCTAATCTTCTGGCTCCTTCTCATTCTCTGGCTTGTTCTCTCTACAATTGTCAAACTACCACACATACTCTCTTCCTCCTTCTCCTCCTCCTTTTTCTCACCCTGTGCTGTGCCTTTCTTTCCTTTGCTGTTCTCATGACTCACACTGTCAAATATTTCTCTGATTCATCACTTTGTCTGCCTCTCAGTTCGATATCACTTCCAAAAATGCCTGCTCTCTTCTATATAATAACCTTAAGCTTTTCTGTATTCCAGCCAGACCCTTCATTGTATGGAATTAATGATGCACACCAAGGGTGTGTCTGTACTCCAAACAGATCCAGGGTGCAGCTACATTCGAGCTGAATCACACAGACCTAGAAAGTCATTAGATGTTATCTCTTGTCAGAACAGCCATGCTGTTGGATTAAAATTCTTCTACACAGAAGAGTTGGATTCACCCACACAAATATACATACATACATTGTTGGTATAATGTTCTTTTAGGATGTATACACCTTACCCTTGTTCATTCAAATGCTGATTTCTCTCCCCAACTCTTTGGTTTCAGTCTAGTCATTGCACTGTGACACTTATTCTAAGCATCACCTGTCTCAGGTTTATGGAAACATGCCACTGTTTGTTCTCTAAAATGTCAATTAAAACAACCAGCCACAGTGTTGAGCAATGGAGAGGGTAGGGTGGGGCATCTTGGTGCAGAGTGGGAGGAGGTAAAGGAAGAGGAGGACAGGAAGAAGTGGAAAAAAGAGGAGGAGAAGAGGAGCAGAGCTGGGAGAGAAAGAGGCTGGAAGAGAGGTCTTGGAACCATGTGGAGAGATGGACCGACCTAAGATATCACTAAAAGCAAGTATAATGGGTAAAATCTGAATGGTAGGAAACTATGTGAAGCGTGGAGGTTTAGGATGGAATAACTATTGCCCAGCATTGTGTTCTAGATTAACCAACTAAATCTTATTCTCCATGTGGTGATTTGGTTATGCATCTGTTTAGGATTAACAGTAGCTTTAGTAAAAAATATATCAATAGTAAAAATTAAATGCCTAATACAACAATACATATAAACAAAATCATGAAAATTTAAAACAACAGCTATTTGATGAAATATATTTACTTTGCTTTCCTTTGAATGCTTCCAAAGAGTAATGCAAACTTCTACAGGACCAATTTATAATGTGTTGTTTTACAAGGAAAAGAAAGTGATAGCTTTGTTTTTTCATGGCTTCATTCATGGCAAAGACAATTATAACAAATGACTGCTGAAAAAGAAAAGAATAAACATTGTATGTGCGAGCTCGTGAATGTGAGTGTGTCTGTCTTGTGTGTCTTTGTGTGTGTTGGGGGGGATTAGAAAATTAACAGGCCTGCTCTTGAGTAAGCATCTCATGTCCAATTACCGAGAAAGGTCAATGAAGATTATGGACTCCTTCAGGGGACAAGGAGTGATTGGATTTCTTTACATGCTTTTTAAGGGTTGTTTTAACTGTTTCCTGGGTGGCTGGGATACATACTTTAAAAAATTCTATCTGGAACCTGGTCAGACATAGGTTGAAAAAACTCACCATGGATGAACTTAACTCTGCTAATAGATTGAACAACTAAAATGTGGAGGAAAGTGTCTCTGCAGCTGTTATAAAGAAAACACTGGGCTGAAGAAGTAGTATGAGAAGTGGTGTTCATAATTTGAAGGCAGGAGGGAAATTTGTTAAAAGCCATTTGCACACAGGTCCCAGGAGCACTTCCTTTCATAGGTGTGAGGGAGGTATTTTTACCATAGCTAAACATTCACTGATTTGAGGCATCATGTAATTGTTGAGGTCCCTTTCTTTCCTCTCAGGCAATGGGTAATACTCTGCTTTTGTGTAGGAATTTAGTTTTCTCACCATGTAGCTTTTTTTGTGACTTAATTTTGAAATGTTGCAAAACATGCTATTTTTATCTGTCACATGAAAAACACCAGCTATCCTGAACTTCTAAACAAATTTTTGACATGTATAAATATACTCCATGGGTGTAGCAGGATTGCATTATGACTTTTGTATTGAGATTTTGATCTACTAATGTATCTCAGAGCTATGTTTTCTACTAATATATACTTGAGCTTATAAATCTAAGTTAAGCCACAGTTTTAGCTGCTGTGTTTGTATCTTATACTAGATTATGATTTTCCTATTCATTGTGCCACTGTCTCAGTAGGTGTAGCTATGCAATGCAAATGATGCTAAACTTCATAACTCGAAGTAGTTAACAATACACTGTGGTCTCTGGAGATATGGCAGCACTATGGAAACTCAGGCTAACTTTACATCACTGGAAGTAGCTAAGGTGATTTCTTCTTCTTAGTTCATAGAGTAAGTGGGCTGCTGTCAGATTTGTGTGGCTGCTTTTTTCAAGAAGAGCCACAATTTAAGTCAGCAGCCACAGGGACTAATCCAAGCCGGCCCATGTTGCAGCTTCCTTATCTTGTCATGACCTCAGTTCTCATGCAACAAGAAATTTGACTTTTAACTTCACCATGGGAAAGGATTTCAGGGTGAACCAGTGTGAGGGAGAGTTAGAGTCTATTAAAATACATTTACACATTTACACATGGGGTAATAGAAACTGTTGTTTGTGCAAGGCACACACCAGAGTGGAGGTGTGGGCTTCTCAAAGGACAGTCACATTTTATTGTCTTTACACCAGCCATGTGTAGGATTTTAGTCAGTTATGAAGCTTGTGCCTTGAAAGAGTTGCCAAGAAATCAAATGATAAAATTGATGGTTCCTGAGGTAACCTAACAGGATGTTGATAAGATAAAACTCTAGATCAGCACAGTAGTAAGAGAAGTTTGGGTATTTACACTGTACATTAAAGTGAGAGTCTGGGTTGCAAAATTTCCTAAGGTTAAAAAAAAATAAGCAGATGTGGGAAGAAGTAGAATCAAACTTAAAGGTATTGTGCTTAAGCTTTAAGCATGGTTTCAGTTGGTATGTTGGTTTTAGTTGGTTGGTATATAAAAGGAATATTTATCAGTTACCTAGACTGACATAGTTATGAACCCAGAAATGGTAAAGAATGAATGCATAGATAGATAGATAGATAGATAGATAGATAGATAGATAGATAGATAGAGAATGCTAGAGAATGCTACCCAGCTGGCAGAGGCCTGTAATGCCAGCACATGGGGAGGCAGAGGCAGGGGGATCTCTGTGAGTTTTGAGGCCAGCCTGGTCCACAAAGCAAATCCAGGACAGCCAAGGCTACACAGAAAAACTCTGTCTCAAAAAGCAACCAACCAAATAACAAACAAAAGAAAACAAAACAAAAATATACTACCCAAACCCAAATGACAAATAGTTACTGTCATGATTAATTTTTTGTAATTTTACAATTGAGCAAGCTGCATTTTTTTTTTCAAATTCCCAGCTTTGCCACCTCATGGGACAGCTTTTTAGTCTATGGTTTCACATCCTTGTTGATATCTTGAATTAGTCAAGCATCTGTTACCCACATGAAATGAGACAGCTATTTCAGTGCTTTTTTTTTTTCTCCTAGCAAGAGCAGCCCAACTATGTTTGTGTAGATGGGAGATATTTCTCCCTTAATACTTTCTGCTAGTTTTCTTATGTCTATGTTTTAATGATGGGTATATAGGAGACAGTTTTCCAAGTTCATCTACAGAGACACAGACCCTCTCAGCATTTTTATTTTCCCACTTTGTTTTTGTTTTTGTTTTGTTTTGTTTTCCTATTGAGAATACTATCACAGTAAAAGCTAGGATTTATTCCTGAACACAACTGAGCAAGTTAGCAGGCAGTCAGGAACTAATGATCGCTCTACTATCACACAGACTTGTGTTTTGATATGGGTACCATTAGATGTGCAATAGTAAACAGAGTCTGTGTCACAGACACAGATAGTGTGTTTGGTCTAAGGAATGTGGACTACCTCTATGTACATAATTTCTGAACTAATAAGATCAAGAATTAATACATAAGTGTATATATAACATGTTATATATATAAACAGAAAGCACATAGCAGTTTTAAATATCATATGTATCCAATAAAGTAAAAATGACGATAAACTTTATATTTGTTTTACTGTGATTTTAATATCATAAAATGGAATATGTAAAGACTTTCAACTAAAGAAAATATATCTCCTAAATTCTAAATAACTAGGTAAGGAACTGTTGAAGGCACTCTCATTTGTTTTAGGTGCAAACATTTCAAATTGTAAAGCATCAGAAGAGTGCAAAAAGGATTAGGATTAATCTTTGATTGTCAAATAAGGGTATTTTGATGTCAATCTGTCTTACTTTTAGTTGTATACAGACACAAGAAATCTTGGACTTGTGAAATTACTCTAATGTTCTGTCCTCAAAGGTAATAAAAGGTAGCTTATTCTAGAGTCAAACTTGACGGATCATTCACCAAGAACACAGATTTTGGTTACCTCAAATACCATATCCCAATGTGACAACAGTTTGATAAAGCCTTTATAGTTATAAAACAGAGAAAGTCAGAAATCAAAACACTTTTCAAATCCATTGAAAGAGATGTCAGGTCATATTAAACAAGGAAGAAGTCTGTTTGCAGATTCCAAAAGGCTTCACCTATTAGTTATAAGGCTGTATGTTATAGGCATCAGAAAACAGCTATTTATAGGGGAATCCAAAGATAATTTGGTTTTGGACCTGCAGGATTTTAGCTATCCAGGCATGTGAAATGTTTAACATTTATGTAGCATTTTTTTTCAAGAAGTATTAGTTAACATGGAATGTGCAAATTAAGAATATATTGATTGGATGAAAGATAACTTTAAGACAGAATTAAATAATATCTATGGTCTCTGAATCCTAGGAAAAGGTAATGAATACATTCAAATCAATCAAAATGGCTATTTAAGAGGGTAAGAAAACAAATAACAAATGTTTAGAGCTTTACGCCAAGACGATATGCAAATTCTAAACACAGCTAATTCTTCACAATTCAGTATCTGTGGGAAAGAAAAAAATACATTTGTTTTCCAGGTTTTACTGAAGTGACAAGACAAGCAGCAAATTGGGGAAAATGAGTGTCAGAGCAGAAATGTTTCTGTTTACATAATTTTAAATGATCAGTAAAAACTTATTTAAAATCATTTTAATTGTCGAGGAAAGAACCATCACTTTCCCATGAGTACATGATCAAATCCACTGACAAGTTATGCTGGAATCCAAGGCACACACATGAGCATTCATGTGCAACCACTCAACAGAGAGGCAAAAAGGAAATACAAGACAGAAAGGGGCAGAGGTTGTTAAGGAACTTTTCTCCTGTCTTATATGGGCATGTAGCTGTGGCAAGGCGGTTGCTGTAATGGGTAGAAAAGCAGTTGTTGTGTTTAGTATTCTCAGTAAAGTAGTTTCTTGAGGAAATAAAAAAGAACATACAGTGGGGAGAGTGCAGAGACAGCAGAGGGACCGTGGGGAATCATTAAACATAGCTCCATTAGTCACACTTGGCGTGTTCACTGGAAGCTTTGTAGGAAGAGCTCATTCATCTTACAGGAAGTCTCATTTCTTCAAGGTTCATGGTGTCAGTTTCCTGGATGAGGCCTGATATTTGCATACCTTAGAAGGACACCTTGTGGGGAGCGTAGGAACAAAGAAACTGAGAACCAATCTCAGCTCACGTTTGGTATTTCTATTGCTTGGTGTTGTTAGATAAGCTTGGTAGGACAAATATTTAAACCGATAACATGAGAATAAATTCTAAGGTTTTATTAACATCCATCTTGTTTTCCAATTCTAGCACATCTTCAAAAAGTGACTGAAAGGTGCACAGATTGATGCTGACATGGATATGCCTGTCAGACACTCATATTTAAGCAGCACTGAAAATGATGAGACCATCAAAGGCCAGAAGAAGGGATGAATTCATTGCTGTTTGTCTACAAGATGAGTCACCCTGGAGTGATAATTATGAATCATGACTATATACTGCTGAGCAGGAGCTACTTTTAGTGTGTTAGTTGTGAATGATCTCATGTATGGATCCCTGGACTAAGAAATTTACTATAGATATTTAACCACGGAGACAAACATGACAGGGAAGGTGCCTTTTACTATATAATTTATATATATTCTGGGTGTAAAAAAGCCCTTTATATAAGAGAAAAGACCTGGGAAATGGCAAGAAAGGTATCTTCTGGAATGTGGAACTGTAAAAGCATAGACAAAATTTCTACATGCTGTTTCTAGATATTTCTCTTTGATAAGGCTACGCTATATCCCTCATTTTGTTTCCTGACATACATATAAAAAATCAGTAAAGTGTTACATAACATTAGAGATTTATAGGTTTTTTTTCAGATAAGGAAAAAATTAGAAGCATGGAATTTACCGTTGCCTTTCTTCATAATTGTCTAACATGCTTTCTGTCGTCATGCTTACTAAGAATTCATCTTGCATGCAGAGTGGTGGAGGAAGGGAGTGATTGGAACAGGAGGAGGGAGGGACCCACAGGGGGATACAAAGTGAATAAAGTATAATTAATAGAGAATAAAAAAAGAATTAATTTTGCAAGCATCAGAGTATCATTCAATGCTAAGTTTATCAAGGGATGTCTGGTATTTTGCTCGTTGTTTTAAGATTGGCTATGGAAAAGTTATATACAGCCATAAACACTGTGGATAAGTGTATTTAAAAATCACCTGTTTTGCTTTCATGAGATCTTGTCATCAGGCCTGAGTCTTAACCTTTTAGAAATCTATTTCGGCTTACTAGCACTGTCAGATTAATAAATCCAAATAGACTCAAGTTGAGATACATGGTTGAGATGATCTGTGTTTAAGGCTTCATAAAACAAAGAGTGTTGTAGAGTTGCATCATCTCTATTGTTATTTAGACGGTTACACTTTCATTAGTTTCATCCAGGAAATAGATATTAGCATGTGTCAAATCAAATAGTTTTCAGAGCAAAGTCCTAACAGAATGTAGTAGATTGAACTGTCAAAATGTCATGCTTCTGAATTATTGAACAAAATATCCCACTCCAGTCCCACTAATTATGCACTTTAAAACAGAGAAACAACTAAGAGTCTTTGGCACATAGAGTAGTGTGTGTTAATGCCATTGTATACTTGCAAGTTAACTGGATAACTATTTATCTCTCAAGTTTTTTTTTGATGGTGTGTGTGTGTGTGTGTGTGTGTGTGTGTGTGTGTGTGTTGTGTGTATGCATATGTATTGGGGGGGTGACAGACAGAAGAATACATTATGTATCTTGTACTGCTGTATTGACTCTCCAGATCTCTCACTGATTATGGAGCTAGGCTGTGCCAGCACACTTCACACTTGAGATCACGCTACCTCTGATACTGAAGTATCAGGCAGTGCACCATTACACCTGGCTTTTTACTTGGGATCTTGGGATTCAAATTCATGTCTTCATGCTTGGGTTGCAAATGCTATTTCATGTTTGGCTACCTCCTAGCTCATATTAATTTCTTTCCATTCAAAATTCACTAATTTCACACTAGCTTAAAACACTCCAGCTGACAGTGTTTTGTCAAAGACAATGGGACACCATGAGTTAAATTTTATTTTGAGCTCTGTCTGCACAGTACATACCTGCATGTTTTTGGAAGGCAGCTACTGGTTAATAAAACCTCAGTTGGTCTATTTGTATACAGTAAGATCAGTTGAGAAGGTAGCATTCCCTTCAACTTTGAAATGATCTTGACAAGATAAGTTCTTTTATGTCATTTTATAAAATTGAGGACACAGCTAACCTGGAGGATGATCTGATTTTCTTTCTTTTTTTTTTTTAAGAGTTTTTCCTTTCAAACTGTAGTCATTAGGATTTCTAAGACACCTAATTGCCATGTAAAAGCTTTAAACTTGACTGTTAAGACAGTAATTGGTATTTACCACTTTTACCTTTTTGACATCAAACGAGCTTCTTGGTGCTTTATGTTTGTGTATCTAGCATAATTTTCATGCTGGAGGTATAATCTAGCCAGCCTATTACATTGGTGACAATGCAATTTGTTTCTAATTCATCATGCCTTGTGAACTTTCATGATAGAATGTGTGATTGGAAGATGTTTCCTTTGAAAGAAATAAGAGGGCTTATGCTTTATTGGCATTCGTTCCCTGCCTTTGTGCTATAGATCTAGCTAACTTTCCCTGTCATTTACAAACTTTTTAAGGCCGCTGAAACACTTAATAGAATGTGAATCCTTTCACAACAATCAAGACTGAAATGCTTTTCAATTTAACTGTAAATTATGCAACTTCTGTTCTGCATAATGTATCAGTTTAACTGATTGAAAGGAAAACAGCCCCTCTCTGTGTGTTGAGTGATAGTCACTTAGAACCTCTGTTAAATATCTGAATGTGGGTTTCAGGACCAGGTCTAGCAGCTTGCCCTTTAAAACAATTGTTATATTATCATTAAGTAAATTCATGGAATGGTTTTAAATTTAATAGTATTTCAAAGAATATACATAAAGTGATACTATTATATGGATAATTCTGACTGATTCTCTGTATATGAGAGTTCACAGTATAAGCTTGAACATTTTACTAAAAGCATAATATTCTGATTAAAGAATTTGTTAGAGTTCTCCTGAGAAACAAAAAGTTGAATATGTGGAAAAAACAAACAAACAAAAAAGAAAGAATTGGCATTCATTCACAAAGCCTACAAAAAAACTGTAGTATCTACAACATGTACAGTATTAAATAGTTGCATAGCTTAGTAAACTTCTATTTATCAAGCATAATTTTATCCTTGACTCAATACTGGATGCTTTATTATGCTCAACAACTCATAGAAGGCACTGATTGATATAGTCTTGAAGTGCAGTTTTAATGCCTCATTTATCAAGAATAATTTTAAATCCTGTCTTTTATTAACCTTGATTTTAAGACAGGACAGAAATTATTCACAATCTTATCTTAATTTAAAAGTATCTTTGAAGACCTGTTTTTTCATCTGGCTCATACCATTTGTCACTGCCTAGAGATGGCTCCAACTCTAAGTTATGAGTTTAAGCTAACTTTTTGTTATAGATGTTACAAATTTTTAATAATATGTACTAATTTATAAGTGAATAATCCATGCTCAAGATATACAGAACATAGTAAATTTATAAATTTAAGACAGACAAGATTTTTCTTACATTTTCCAGCTATAATATCTAGAGAGGAGCATCTTGCTACCTGTTGAATTCAATTCTCCTGGGTACAGAGGTTTTAAAGCAGTACTAGCCATCAGCTTTCTTCCCAGAAAAGCTGAGAAGCTGCTAGTGCCCCTTTAAGAACAGCTTATACAGATAAAGTTGCCCTGGTTTTGCTGACAGCTTGATCCAGGCAGGAGACAGGGCTTTTTCAAGAGTGTTCCTTGCTTTTACGCTGGCCTCTACCCATTGTGTTATCTTAAGTGTTTGGGGTTATTTTCTGGTGGTTCCTGGGGATCCTGTGGTAGAGAGAATCCCAGGATTATCATCATGGATTGCTGCAGCCATGAATCATCTGAAGGAATGGGCGGGCATGGGAGCGTTAGCAGGCCTTCTGGTGTTGGTCTCCTTGGTTTGCCTGTGGTATATATGCAAGATTAGAGTCTCACAACAGTGTGATGCAGCCATGATCATTCAGGCCTTTACAGCCATTGAAGCAGGACATTCGCCCCAAGCATGGTTGGATACCATAAAAAGCTAAAATGTTATGCTCAGGATGCGAGGCTAAGCACTGCACTCAGGGTCAGCCGCTTTCGACCCAGAGAAGAGCATGTCTGATTGCATGCGGGTTGATACCCCAGGTCCCGCCTCGGGCGGGTCTGATGCTCTTTGGGTGGATGACACCTAAATGAACATCTGTACAAAGTCCCAATTTATTTCTAATATCAGAGATCAGACCTCTACTCTTGCCTGATGAATCTAAAACTAAAAGGGGGAACTGTAGAGAGCTGCGTAATGCCATGCCTTAAAGATGGAGCTGGTTTCCGCCTTCCACCTTCCCGATGGTGAGTGCTCTCTGTCACGAACAATTCACATTTGGCTAAGGCTGAGGATCTGGCTTGCTTCCATGTATGTGGACCTATCTGCATTGCCCACGTGGCACGCCTGGGTTGGCTACCCAGAGGCTATTTAAGCTGTGGGCTGGCTTTCCCCAGGGTCAGATGATTGTTCAAGGTTCCTGAATAAACTGCATTGAAAAAAAAAAAAAAACCACAAAATCTTTACTTATACAACTAACATTTATTTAATACAAAAGCATGAAAAGAAGAGATGTTTTAACAATTCTGAAACAAAAGAATGTTCCTTGCCTGCAGCTGCAAGGAACCAAAGACAGAGGCAGTTAGAAGTTCAGCTTATATCCCATATGGGCTGATGAGTAGAGGAAGAAGAGAGAAGTGAGGAGACTAAGGGGAACTGAGGTAGCGGTATTTTCCTCAGATTTGGTTGTAAACAAAAGAAGACTCCTGGTAGAAAAGTTGGGAGGGCAGAGAGAAGAAAACCACCTAGATAAGACATAGAAAGGAGAAGCAGCACACTACACAGTGAGCCCCCTTGAGGGGTCTCCTGCAAGCCTGGATGGGTAGAATGGGATCACACTCCCTTCACCAAATGGAGAAAAGGGGCATCCCTTAGTTTTCTCCTGATTCAGGGATTAGTGACCATGTCCAGCCCATCTCCATTGAGTCACCTAAAGTATGGACTACCAAGGAAAGAGAAACTAGACAAAATAATAATAATAATAATAATAATAATAATAATAATAACAACAACAACCTACTTCCCTTGTGGAAGTGGTGCAGAGTTCACTAAGGGCAGGAGGGCTATCTGGGACCAACCCCCAAATATTGTATTTCAGGAATAGCGGCACAATGACAACTCAGACATCAGACTCGGGTAGATGGAACTTTATTGAATGCTGAACGAAAACTCATGGGTCAGAGGCACATAGTGACTGAGGGGCCAAACTGTGACACTGGTCTGTTTCTAAGGCAGGCTTTTTATAAGAAAAAACTATAACCAGGTAACCAGGTATAGGAATTAAAGGGCATCGGTATGGGACAGCATTACATCATTTTGACTAGCTAAACAAAATATTTTAAGTTGATTGGCTAAGATATAGGGTAAGGGAACAGCCTGGGAAGTTTTCAGGTCCCTACTGTTCTAGGAGAAAGGAACATAGAATGGTATTTTGTTTAAATAGAACATATATCATTAATTCAAGCAGAACACTCAACAAATAATGAATTGCAAGTAAAAGGCTATTGAAGTTCTCAGGCCAGCAGAGCACCTATGATCAAAATTGCATGGTCAGGGAGATCTCTTCACTCCTGGGTTTACTGCAGCACTAATGACAACCAAGATATGTAGTCAACTTAGGGACCCACTACTGTGTGAAAGCAGAAGATGAGAAAGGTGGCACGTAGAGGACTAGTCCTCAGCCGCAAAGGGAAGGCAGAGTCAAGGAAATGCTTCAGTAGATAAAAAATGAAGAACAAAAGCTGGGTTTAAATTAGCATGAAAGCTGGCTATGGCAGCCCTTGTCTGCAACCCTAGAGCTAAGGATTCTACATAGATTCCAGAAGCTTCCTGGCCCACCCATTGGTAAGCTGCATTTACGCAGAGACCCTATCGCTAAAAGGTACAGAGCAATAGCAAAAGGCATCCAATGTCCTCCTCTGACCTTCTGATGTATATATTAGGTATGCACACTCAAACAAGAGAACCAAGCACCTCCTCATCCCTGACTGTAACAGCTAGCTATGGACCTTACATAGTACAAAGAAATATAATAGCACATATTGAACTGGTGACAGGTGGAAACCAAAGCAGTGAACAAAAGAGGGTTCCACCAAAATCTGAAGTCAACGTGAATCTCATAGAACTCAGGGAACATAATATCAAACATCCATAGACAGCTAATAAGTCTTCACAAGCCTTGAAAAATGACACACAAATTTTACTAATTTTGTTTACAAAGCTATTTCTGACCTTATATCAAGGAGGATAGACACATTCATAGAAAATACAGAACTTCACACTAATATACACTTTATAGGTATGCAAAAAATCAAGTTAGTGAACTAAACTGAACTGAGTAGCACATAAAAGTTATATCCAGTTACTCCTCATTGAAGAAACCAAATAAGGTTCGAACATTAAAAACTGACCAGTGTGTTATAGCATGTAATAAAAAGAAAATGCCACAGCAACGTCTCAAGAGATAAAACCCTTCTAGAATTTCTATCAGTTTTCATGATGAAAATTCTCAACATAATATGAATTTTAGAAACTGTCTGCATAGTGACTTGAAGATGCATATTTTAAAATTCCCAAAGGTAACATTATATGTGATGATAATAACACAGGCTCCAAGGCAGCCTACAACAGAGATGAAATAACACCCAAGCACTAGTTACAGTATCAGAGCTATGAAATTACCCTAATGTCCAGCTTCAGATTCAAGTGAAAGGAAGATGCGGTATATGGAGACAATGGGGATGTATGCAGCCATGAAGAAGGATGACAATTGACTTTTCCTGGAAAATTAATGCAACAAGAGATTTTATGTCTTCAGAAAGTCAGATGGAGCAAGACACATCTTTCATGTTTTCTCTCTTTTGTAGATCCCAGGGTTCTTTATTTTTACACAAAACAATTTAGTCACAGATATACAAAGAAATATATAATGCAATGGGAGATTAGGAGAAGGCATGAAACTAGAGGGAGGGGGTAAAGGGAAGGCTCAAATTAATTGTGGGATTGCACAGGTGGCTTAATGTAGTCAAAGCTTCTGATACACTTGAGAGAAATGAATGTATGAATACCAGTATTATGTACAATGAATGTACACCAATAAATGCATTGAAGATATATGTGAAATTGGCACCTTATTTTTTGCTCTGTGTAGGAAATTTTTTACTTCTTTTATAAGATTTTACATTCCATAGAGAGACACAGTATGTATCTTTGCTAGCAGGACCACAATAAAACTCTCAGTGAGATAAATTCAAGTAAAAGAGGCTTACTGTTTTTGAAGTTAGAAGGCAATAGAAAATACCCTGGGATTTTCCGAGATTGTTGCACAGACATATTTTAAAGGTCTACATATAATATCAGTCAGCAATATTAGCCAAGTTGTAAGGCCAAGAATCTTGTAATCAACCTTTCTATGTAACCCTAAATACAACCTCTCAGATACACTAGTCACTACAGTGACTAATAGAGCAACTGTTGTCAGTTGTGGCTTACGACCCATTCACACGGGGTCACATATCAGATATTTTCATTCATAACAGCAGCAAAATTACAGTCATGAAGTAGCAATGAAATAATTTTATGGTTGGGGGTCACCACAACACAGGAACTGTATTAAAAGTCTGCAGTATTAGGAAGGTTGAGAACCACTTCAAGAGAGGGCTTCCCAGCTCTCATGTAAGCCATAATGGTCATGGGTTTTTGTCAAAGAATCCAGGTTTGAGTCGTTAGTAAGAAATGTCTCACATGTGAAGACCTGTGAAGCACCAAGACAGAAAAGACTCCTCCTCTCCTGCCAGGGCACCACACACACACCCTGAAATAATGTATAGAATATTGCCAGTCAGAGACGTTCATCTGAGCAAAAGCTGAGAGCATACTAACTGGTCTAGGTTATCTCCACACAGTTGACTCTCACATCACTCCAGAGAACCAAGAGATATCTGTGGTCAGCAAAAGTTTTCATGCATTTTCCAAATGAGCTGAAGACAACAAACCTTTACTGGGGCTGCATCCATCCTTCACCATGCACCGGTGAAGACAAGAACAGCACTCGGGAGCAGCAGTAACAATCGCTACCACCTTCACAATGTATTTATACTCCACAGCCCTCGGTCACATCTATAACTCCTATAAGAGAAAGATGATGTTACGTGGTCTTTAGAAAAAGATGCTGTTTGTGTACAGATGTTGTCTGGTCCACAATTGGACTCCTATCATTATGGGAACTTACCAAAAATTGAAAATATAAGGCAAATATATACTTATCCCAAGTACCATACTGAACATTGCTATGATTTAGCAAAGTCTTTAAATGATCTCAAACGGTTTACAGTTGGTCACCTATTAGGATATATGCTGTTTTAATAAAGTACTGAATGTCTAATATATATCAATGAATACCTGTAAGCAGATGACACAGGCAACACAGAATACCATGGATTGTGTTTTTTTTCTTTATTACATTCAATACATGTATATACTGTGTTTTGATCACATTTAGCTCCCATTTTCTTTTCTTGTTTTCCAACTCTTGTTAACCCCATATTCTCAACCAGTTTGTCTCGTCATTTCATGTCTATTTCAGTGAGCATGGGTATTTAAACCCTGTGCTTGTGTTGAAGCATTTTCTCAATTAAAGTTCCCCCTTTGGACTCAGACAGTCCTGATGAGACCTGATAGGATAAGGTCAGTAGACTAGGAGAGCAACATAAGGAGGGAAAAGGGAGGGAGGCTGAGAATGGCAGGGGATGAAGAAGGGGCTACAGCTGGGATACAAAGTGAATAAATTGTATAATATAATAATAATAATAATAATAATAAATGAGAAAAATAATAAAGTTCCTTCTTCCCTGATGAACCTAGCTTGTATCAAGTAAACAACAACAACAACAAAACAATCAGTAAACAGAATATGATTCGTTTTATTTTTTTAAGGTCAATTTTCTGAATATTTTTGTACTAAAGTTTATCTATTATATTTTCATATTCTGATGTGTTTTTCTGTTGTATTGCTCCTTGGAGTCTACATCATTTAATAAAATACATATATGCATTGACCGAAAATTATTTTAAAACACAACTATTTCAACAGAAGTCTTATTTTTAATGAGTTCACTTTCTTCTACTACTCATTACTGTTACTCAGTGGACTCTGTGGTAGCTGGCAAATCTTTGGAGGACACTTGTTATTTGTTATTGTACATTTGCTGAAGACATCTGGAATTTTTCAGGTGATATTAATAACGACTGCTCTTATGTATTGACATAGTGATTGTGAACATGGTGAGAACTGTAGTACACAGCTCTGACTATAAACAGGGAGGGAAATGTACTGCCCAGTTCTCCTTGAAGGACTTTTGCTGTTTATGCCAGGGTTCTAACCATGAGATACAATGAGGGGTTCTGATTACCAGTGTTAGGCCAAGTTGTAACATTTTAGATTCCATCCCACTCTTCTACTGGAAACTCCAAAGCCATATGGCTCCTGCAATCTTTAATGCATACAAAAAGTGTCTACTAAACCATGGGGGATCATGGAGTCTCATTTGCAAAAGTGATGACTGATCAATATGAGATAAAAACTAATCATGTTCTGTTGTTGAATATTTGAGTATACTTACTACATCTGTACTGGCTGCTAAAGAGTGACAGGTCTAAGTCCAGACAAATTAAAAATATGAATCTTTCATGGTCATTCATAGGTAATTGTCATCATATATATGAATATTTATATATATGAATATATATTCACTTTATATTCCGATTGTAGCCATCTCTCTCACCTTCTCCTTGTCTCATTCTCCTTTCCTCTCCCTACTCTTACCCTCCACTATTTCTCAGATAGGGGAGACCTCCTCCCCTACCATCTGACCCCAGGCTATCTAGTCTCATCAGGACTCCCTGCACCTTTTTTCCTCTGTGGCCTGGCAAGGCTGCCCTGCCAGAAAGAAGTGATGAAAGATCAGGCAATAAAGTCCATGTCAGAGAGAGACCCTGGGGCACCCACATGGAGACTGAGTTGCCTATTGGCTACATCTGAGCATGTAGCATGCTTTCCACACATATTTCTTGGTGGTGGGTTAGTCCCTATAGGTCTCCCATATGCCCAGATATGTTGGCTTTGTTGGTCTTCTTTTGGAGCTCCTGTCGCCTCCTGGCCCTTCTATTACCCCACTCATCCCTAAGAATCCCTATATTCTGTAAAAGTTTAGCTGTTAGTTTCAGCATCTGCTTCTATCCACTGATGGGTTGAGTCTTACAGAGGACATCTATGTAGGTTCTCTTCCTGTCCCCTCTATTTTCTATTTGCCCTTCTGAATGAGCATTAAACATCTTTCCTAGGGTCCTCCATGTTATTTAGCTTCTTGAGGTCTGTGGATTGTAGTATGGTTATCCTGTATTATATGGTTAATATCTGTTTATAAGCAAGTATATAGCATATGAAAATTTATGATTCTTGGTTACCTCATTCAGGTTGATTTTTTTTTAGTTCTACCTATTTGCCTACAAATTTCATGATTTTATTCTTTTTAATAGCTAAGTAATATACCACTGTGTAAATGTATCGTATTTTTTGGTTGAGGGACATCTACATTGTTTCCAGATTCTGGTTATTATGAAGAGAGTTGCCATGAACATAATTAGTAAATGTCCTCAAAGGGACTGAGAAAGAAAACTAGGGGAGCAACACCCTTCACAATAGCCACAAAAACAAACAAAGAAACAAACATAAAGTATCTTGTATACCACTCCCATGTTCATGGATTGGTAGAAGTAAAAGAGTAAAAATGGCCATCCTACCAAAAGCAATCTACAGATTCCATGCAATTCCCACCAAAATGCAAACACAATTATTTATAGACCTTGAAAGAACAATTCACAACTCCACATGAAAAAACAAACAAAACAACAACAAAAAGAATACATAAAACAGACCTATACAATAAAATATCTTCTGGGGGTATCTCAATCCCTGACCTCAAGCTGTACTAAGAGCAGTAACTCTTAGTCCAATCATAGAAACATAGTGGTGGATCAAAGGAATTGAATAGAAGACACAGAAATAAACCCACATACATACAGATAATTGATTTTTGACAAATAAGGCAAAACCATATGAATGGAAAAAGACAGCATCTTCAACAAATGGTGCTGGCCTAACTGGATGTCTACCTGTAGAAAATGCAAATAGATCCATATTTATCACCTGCACAAAATTAAAATCCAAATGGATCAAACATTTAAACATAAAACCAGACACACTAAATCTATTAAAAGAAAAAGTGGGGAAAAGCCTTGAACTCGTGGGTACATGAGACAATTTCCTGAACAAAACACCAACAGCACAGGCTCCAAGAAGAACAATCAATAAATGGGACCTCATGAAACTGAAAAGCTTCTGTAAAGCAAAAGACACCATCAACAGAACAAAATAACTGCCTATAGACTGGAAAATGATATTTTTCAAACCTATATCCAACAGAGGGTTAGTCTTAGAAATAATTAAAAATATATTTAATTTAAAAACTCAAGAAATCAAACACCAGCAAACCAAGTAATCCAATTAAAAATGGAGTACAGAGTTAAACAGAGAATTCTCAAAAAAGGAATATTGAAAGGTGAAGAAACACTTAAAATACGCTCATTGTCATCAGGAAAATGCAAATCATAATGACTCTGAGATTCCATCTTCCACCAATCAGAGTGACTAAGATCAAATACTCAAATAACAGCCCATGATGGTGACAATGTGGAGAAAGGGGAACACTTCTCTATTGCTAGTTGTAGTGCAAACTTGTACAACCACTTTGGAAATCAATCTGGTGCTTTGTCAGAAAATTAGGAATAGCTCTACCTCAAAAACCAGCTATACCACTCCTAGGCATATACCTGAAAGATGTTCCACCATACAAGGTAATGGTCATCTTTACAATGAGCTACTGGTTACCTCCCAAGCCACCAGAGGGAAGCCTACTTTACAACACTGGATATATGGACAGGTGTGCATTTTTAAATTCTGGAAGAAATTTTAGGCTTTAAATCACAAATTCACTACTGTGCCTGTGCTAGACTGAACAGTTTCTACTGTAGCTGGTAAGAAGAAAGATTCATATAGATTTAGGCACTGACAAATACTTGTGTAGTAATGTAGGGAGCCATTTGAAAAATTCTTGTCCTCTTCTAATTCTTTCTTCAGAGACTTTAAAATTTTTTTCATACAAGTCTTTAACTTGCTTGGTTAGGGTCACACCAAGGTACTTTATGTCTTTTGTGGCTATTTTGAAGGGTGTTGTTTCCCTAATTTCTTTCTCAAACCTTTTGTCTTTTGTATACAGGAGGGCTACTGATTTTTTTTTTTTTGAGTTAATTTTGTAACCAGCCACTTTGCTGAAGGTGTTTATTAGCTGTAGGAGTTCCCTGGTACAGTTTTTGGGGTCATTCAGGTATACTATCATATTATCTGCAAATAGTGATACTTTGACTTCTTCCTTTCTGATTTGTGTCCCCTTGATCTCCTTCAATTGTCTTATTGCTCTAGCAAGGACTTCCAGAATGACGTCAAAGAGATATGGAGAGAGCGGATAGCCTTGCCTTGTCCCTGATTTCAGTGGAATTGCTTCAAGTTACTCTCCATTTAGTTTGATGTTGGCTATAGACTTGCTATATATTGCCTTTACAATGTTTAGGTATGTGCCTTGTATCCCTGATTTCTCCAATACTTTAAACATGAATGGATGTTGGATTTTGTCAAATGCTTTTTCAGCATCTAAGGAGATTATCATGTGGTTTTTTTTTTTCTTTCACATTGTTAATATGACAGATCACATTGAAGGATTTCTGTATATTGAACCTCCCCTGCATACCTAGGATGAAGCCTACTTGGTCATAGTGGCTGATATCTTCAATGTGTTCTTGGATTCTGTTTGCAAGTATGTTGTTGAGTATTTTTGCATCAATATTCACGAGGGAGATTGGCATGAAATTCTCTTTCTTTGTTCCGTCTTTGTGAGGTCTGAAGATGGAAAGATCTTCCATGCTCATAGCTTGGCAGGATTAACATAGTAAAAATGGCCATCTTCCCAAAAGCAATCTACAGATTCAATGCAATTCCCACCAAATTACCAACACAATTCTTTACAGATCTTGAAAGAAAATTTTTTAACTTCATGTGGAATAACAAGAAACTCAGAATTGCTAAAACAATCCTCTACAATAAAAGATCTTCTGGAGGTATTGCTATCCCTGATCTCAAGCTCTACTATAGAGCAACAGTAATAAAAACTTCATGGTACTGGCATAGAAACAGGATGGTGGATCAATGGAACCAAATATAAGACCCAGAAATAAACCCACACACTTATGGACACCTGACCTTTGACAAACATGTCAAAAACATAAAATAGAGAAAAGATAGCATCTTCAACAAATGGTGCTGGTCTAACTGGATGTCTGCATGCAGAAAAATGAAAATAGATCCATATTTATCTGCACAAAACTAAAGTCCAGGTAGATCAAAGACCTCAACATAAAACCAGACACATTAAATAGGTTAGAAGAAATTGTGGGGAAGAGCCTTGAACTCATTGGCACAGGTGAGAACTTCCTGAACAGAACACCACTGTACAGGCTCTAAGATCAACAATCAATAAATGGGACCTCATAAAACTGAAAAACTTCATAAAGCAAAGGACACTGTTGTCAGAACAAAACAACTACCTACAGATTGAGAAAGAATTTTCACCAATACTGTATCTGACAGAGGGCTAATATCCAGTATATAAAAAGAATTCAAGAAGTTAAACAGCAACAAATCAAGTAATCCAGTTTAAAAATGGGGTACAGAGCTAAACAGAGAATTCTCAATAGAGGAATATCGAATGGCAGAGAAACAAAGAAATGTTCAACATCATTAGTCTTCAGGGAAATGCAAATCAAAACGACCCTGAGATTTCACCTTACACCCATCAAAATGGCTAAGATGAATAACTCAAGTGACAACACATGCTGGAGAGGATGTGGAGAAAGGAGAACACTCCTCCCATTGGTGGGAATGTAAACTTATACAACCACTTTGGAAATCAGTCTGATGATTTCTCAGACAATTAGGAATAGCACTTCCTCAAGATACAGCTATTCCAGTGCTAGGCATATATCCAAAAGATGCTCAAGTATACAATAAGGACATCTACTCAACCATGTTTGTAGCAGCTTTACTTGTAATAGCTAGAAGCTGGAAACAGCCCAGATGCCCCTCAGTTGAGGAATGGATACAGAAACTGTGGTACATCTACACAATGGACTATCACTCAGTGATAAAAATACAAGGAAATCATGAAATTTGCAGGTAAATGGTGGGATCTAGAAAAGATCATCCTGAGTGAGGTATCCCAGAAGCAGAAAGACACACCTGGTATATCCTCACTTATAAGTGGGTATTAGTCACATAATATAGGATAAACATACTAAAATCTGTACACCTAAGGAAGCTAATCAGGAAGAAGGACTCCGGCTAAGATGCTCAATCCCCATTCAGAAAGGCAAAGAGAATGGACATCTGAGGAGGGAGAAAACAAGAAACAGGACAGGAGCCTACCACAGACGGACTCTGAAAGTCTCTACCCTGTAGGGTACGGAGGCAGATGTTGAGACTCATAGCCAAACTTTGGGCAGAATACAAGGAATCTTATGAAAGGAGTGGGAGATAGTAAGATCTGGAGAGGACAGGAGCTCCACAAGTACAGGTACAGATCCTAAAAGTCTGGGCACAGGGGTCTTTTCTGTAACTGATACTCCAGCCAAGGACCACTCATGGAGATGGCCTGGAACCCCTGCACAGAGGTAGCCTATGGCAGTTCAGTATCCAAGTGACCTCCATAGTAATGGGGACAGGGACTTCCTTTGACATGAATTGACTGGTCTGCTCTTTGATCCCCTCCCCCAGAGTGGGGAGCAGCCTTACCAGGCCACAGAAAAAGACAATGCAACCACTCTTTTTTTCCCCTTGTACTTTTAAAAAATTCATTTATTTATTTTTATTATTAGTTACATTTTATTAACTCTGTATCCCTTCTGTATCCTGCTCCCTCATTCCCTCCTAAACCCTCCCTCCCTCCTTCATCTCCTACCTGCCCCTTTCCAAGTCCATTGATTGGGGAGGAACTTCCCCCCTTTCATCTGACCCTGTTTTATCAAGTATCTTCAGGATTGGCTGTAAAGTCCTCCTCTGACACCTAGCAGGACCGCTCCTCCCTTGGGGAGTGGGGAGGTCAAAGAGCCTGCCATTTAGTTCCTGTCAAAAATAGTCCCTGTTCCCCTTACTATGGGAAACCAATTGGTTACTGAGCTACCATGGGCTTCATCCAAGCAGAGGTTTTAGGTTATATCCATACATGGTCCTTGGTGGAATATTAGTCTCAGAAAAGACCCCTGTACCCAGATATATTTGGTACTTGTGGAGCACCTATCCTTTCCACATCATACTAACTCCCCCTTCTTTCATATGACTCCCTACACTCTTCCGAAGTTCTGGTTATGAGTCTTAATATCTGCTTTGATACACTGCTAAGTACTTGATGAGACCTGATAGACTAGGATCAGAGGGAAAGGGAGGAAGAGCTCCCTTTTCAGTGGTCTGGGAGAGGGACATGGGTAAGGAAGAAAGAGGGTGGGATTGGGAAGAGAGGAGGAAGGGAGGAACTGAGAGCTACAAAGTGAATAAACTGTAATTAATAAAAAATTAATTAAAAAATCCTTGTCATTTGCTTAGAAATTTCCAATGAGTGCAGAATACATACAATGGGCAGCAACATGAGGATATGTTTGCTTTCGCTGTAACTTGAGTGCTGTTTAGTATTTCTTACAAAAAAAAATACCTTGGGTAATATGCTTGTCATACAAACCTGAGTTGTGCAGTTCAGTTCCTAGCACCCCGGAAAATGCCAGGCATGATGGCCGGCAACTTCAATCCCAGAGCTGGGCATGATTCCTCACGCTTTCTGGCTAGCCAGTTTACCTAAATTGGTGAACTGTTGGAGAGAGATCTTGATTAAAAAAAATAATAATGAGGTAGAGAGCATTAGAGAAAGATGCCTGATACTGATCTCCAGTTTCTACTCATGTATGTGTACATGCACACACAGTGCCTATTGTGTCTCCAAACATGAAGATAGAAATAGATGAGTCATCAGGTGTGTAAATATTTCTAAATCTCAAAAAAGTTTAAAAGTGTAGTGAAAGGTTTTTATATTTCAAAACACATATATACTTGCTGTACATCTTTCCTTGATTTGACTGTCCATGTTGTCCTCTGTACACAATATAACATATTGTACTTTTATATAGCTACAGTCTAAAATACGCAAAAAAAAAATCTATCTTCAGCTTACTTGGGTTATTTTGTTATGATGACTGAGAAATTAGTAGACTGGGGAAATGAACTTGCAATGATGTGCTGGTTAGACCTGGGCCTGGACAGATAAAAACAAAAGCTTTTAGTCTTATGAACCATGTCTAATGCTGAAATAGTGTGACTTCAGTGTGAGCAGTTTCCTCCCATTCACAACCTTCCCTGCCGCCCATGAGCAGCACATCAAGCCTTAACTATAAGACTAGTGAACCAGAGAGAGACAGAGACAGAGAGAGAGAGAGAGAAAAAGTCATCGAAAGTTTTGTCAATACGTACTTTTCTGAAACTTCATGAAACATCTTAAGATGCTGTCTGTGCTAAGGACTGGGACTCATCTTTTGGTCGATTTTCAAGTCATAATATACATATACATTTCTTACCTGATATCCACCGAGCATCCTGTCTATGGCAACAGTAGTCAACTTTTGTCCCAGCATTTTCCAATGTACTCTGGGAGGCAGAATAAACAGGAAATAATTAGCAGAGTGAAAATGTATGATTCTATCTTCAGTACATCTGCACATACTCTATAAGTTGAAAAAATAAATACACAATGGAAGATAAAAGAGCTATACACTCCAACAGACTGTGCTATTGCACTTTGTCAGGTCCATATCTCTTTGAAGTAGATCTAGACACAGTATTTAGTTTCCAGTAGTTTTTATGGTTTGTCATTACCGATGAAGGGAACTTGAAAAAAAATCAGTGTTTACTGGGAAAAAAAAACAAGAACAAACAATCTAAACTAAACTGTGTAATTCATGTTCAGACATTGGCCAATAGCACTGGGGGACTATGAGCTAAGGTAGACCATTTGTTAATTGTATTAGATACAATGCCTAGATGTTCGTCCCACAACCTTGCTAAGTTACTGAGTGACGGCCTACGTAGGCCCTTGCTTCGAGGGTAAAATGGTATCTGTATTTGAGGCCAGCTATTGCTGTGGCTCACTAATGAAGACACCTGTCACAGCCTCCTAGAAGCCACTGCATGCTCTTTCCTTGAAGAAGCATCTACATGTCTCATTGCTGCATGTGTGAAAGTCAGGCCCTTTCTCTGCTTTAATGCATTTCTCCACATGCTACAGAGCAATGATGTCTGTTGAACTTAGGCAAGCTTCATTTCTTACAAGAGAAGCTTACACCAGAAGTAAATTACAAACAGTACTGCTTCAATCTATCCCATTTTCAGCTGGTATGTTATTCATAGAGAGTAGCATGAACTTGTTCTAAGTATGAGGATGTCAGATATGTAGGCTTCAGCTTGCCATGCATGTCCTGATTCAAGGTGAATTCTATTCCTAGAAGTTACTACCATTGTTTCATCTTTAACTTCCAAACTGCCCTAAGATTCTGTCCACTGAGTTATGTGTTATGATCAATGAATTCTGTAATTAAGATAGAATTCCTACATTTTTTTGGTTTAAGTCATATTTAATATGATTACATAATATAGGGTATTGCATTATGCTTGTAAATCATTAAATAGTCATGTTGGCTGAGGTTAGACTAGCATAAAAGAATTTCCTGTGTGACAATGTATTTCTAAAAGATTAGATCATTGATCTGCCTTGTTCTGATCGGCTTATTTGTCAACTTGACACCACCCAGAGTCATCTGTACGGTTCTCAAGTGGTGTGATTCATTACTAACCTTGGTCTGTGGCCATTTCTGTAAGGAATTATCTTAACTGATGACTGGTATGGAATGGCTCAGCCTACTGTTGTCAGCAGCATCCCTAGTCAGGTGAGTTACAGTCACATGAGAAAGCTAACTAAGCATGAAACAGAGACCAGTAAACTGCTGCTCTGTACTTTCTGCTTCAATTCCTTCTTGAAGTCCTGCCTTGAAGTTTCTAAGCAGTGGATTCTGTCCTACGTGAACGCCACTTCCCTTAAGTTGCTCTTGATTATGGTGTTTACCACAGGAACAACAAATAATCCAGAACAACCCTCCTCAAATGAATTAAAGTATAAAAGACAAAGAAAGACCAAGAAACTAAAGATTAAAAGTAATAGTGTCCTCTGTTAGTTCATGTAATAAAAGGACTTGAAAGAAACCTACACAAAGTAAAAATGTCCATTGTTTAATTATATTAAACAATGCTAATTCCTTAGTGTTTTAATTGCACCATGGCTCTGTTTACATTGAGGGAAGCTAGGTGAATAATTCATGAGAAAATCTGCACTATCTTTGTAATATTCTACACATAAAAAATTAATACAAAAGTAAAGGTAGTATGTTTGGGGACCATTCTTTTCAACAGCTGCTGTAGGTGGGTTTTCTGTGCAGCAAAATTTGCATCAAAATTTAATGTGCATGGTGTCTATTGACAATTACTATAGGATTGACACCTGTGGAGAGAGAGGAAGGAAGACAAAAGGACAGGAGAAATTAAACTGTAGTGGTAGATTTAAATTAACCATGTCCATAACTGTGTGGTGTTCTGGAGACAGACAGATCTACTGCTGAAAGACAATAGATCGTGTTGAGCTTAACCAGCAGAGCCATTATTCCTCCAGCACGCATGTAACTGAATATATCCTATGTGGGGGAGGTGCACATCATGTAGTTGAAGCTTCTTCAACTCAGGCTATCACTAAATGACATAACAACTCAGACTTGCCCTATGTCAAGACTCCAAGCAGATGCAGTAGGAGTGGAATTTCCCTTATTTAAATAAATGAAGATAATCTATATGTACATGGATACTCTAGTCACACTTTAGAAAAGCTATAGAGCTTTTGATATTTGGTTCATATTGTTAAATTGTATTTTTAATCTGTACCTGAACCCCTGCTCTTCCATGGGATACTGGTTTTTAGAACTCAGCAGGCACTAAAGTCAATATGTGCTTGTAATGTTTGTTTGTTTGTTTTTCTACACATGACCTGAGGAATCTAGGACAAAAGAATGTTCAATCAGAGTGTTTTACTTACCCATCCGGTGAGGTACTAAGCAGCTCTGTTCCTGTGTTCTCTGCAACTGCACAGGTTGAACATACACATCCTATATAGGACCACCGCACTTTGACACACACACACACCCACACCCACACACACACAAAGAGCCATCATTACATTTTAATTAGGAAAGTTACTTCAACCCCTCCCCCCCCCGGCTTTTTTTAAATTCTAGGTTAATCTGAAGGGATGTTATACTTTTGATATCCTGTGGCATTGGCATTGCACAGAGCTGCAGAAAGAGGAGAATGGGAAAGAATAAGTCAAACATTTAACCATTTTCAACTCTGTAACCCATTATATAGAATTTTCTTTATATTGTGTTTCTTATGAGTAAGATGGGGAGTGCTTGACTTGAGCACACTTGCTTCTTTATAGAAGATAAGCCTAGGTTTGGGAAGACTGAGAGCAACTGTTTTTGTTCATCTTGGTTGTCAACTGGATGGATATAGAATCACTAGGGAAACAATCACTAGCGGGAATGTCTATAAACTCCGCCTTGAGTGTGATTGGTACTATCCCCATGAACTGAGAGGTCCCAGGCTGAGCAACTATGAGAAGGTGACCAGAATCTCAGTGTTCATTTCTCTCTAATCTTTTTTTAAATTCTTTATTAACTACATTTTATTCACTTTTATCCCCCCTGTGGCTCCCTCCCTCCTCCCATCCCAATCCCTCCCTTCCTCCACCCTCTGCATGCATGCCCTTCCCCAAGTCCACTGATAGGGGAGGTCTCCGTTTCCTTCCTTCTGATCCTAGTCAATTAGGTCTCATCAGAAGTGGCTGCATTGTCTTCTTCTGTGGCCTGGTAATGCTGCTTCCCCTTAAGGGGGAGGTAATTAAAGAGCAGGCCAATCAGTTCATGTCAGAGACAGTCCCTGTTCCTGTTACAATGGAACTCATTTGGATACTGAACTGCCATGGGCTACATCTGTGCAGGGGTCTTAGGTTATCTCCATGCATGGTTCTTGGTTGGAGTATCAGAAAAGACCCCTGTGTTCAGATTTTTTGGTTCTGTTGCTCTCCTTGTGGAGTTCCTGTTCTCTCCAGATCTTACTGTTTCCCACTTCTTTCCTAAGATTCCCTACACTCTGCCCAAAGGTTGCTCATAAGTCTCAGCATCTGCTTTGATACCCTGCAAGGTAGAGCCTTTCAGAGGTCCTCTGTGTCAGGCTTCTGACTTGTTCCCTCTTTTCTCCTATTTCTGATGTCCATCCTCTTTGCCTTTCTGGATAGGGATTTGTGAAGAGCTGCCTCAAATGCCTGCTGCCATGATTTACCTAAAATGATGGACTGTACGCTGTAACTGTAATCCAAAAGAAAAACCAAAACCTGAAAACCAATCTTTCATTTGCTTTTGTCTGGTAATTTACCGAAACAAGTAAGAATTCAGTAGCAGATACAGTAGAACTTGGGGAAACGTTGTCACAAACAGTATGGGGAAGCAGCTGGTGGTATCTCAGTTTCTAAAACTGGTCCTTTCCCAATGAAATGTCAGTGTCAATTAAGTCCCAAAACCAAAATTCCAGATCAGTGAACTCTCATAGAGCCTCCATGCTGGACCACTCCTTGTGGCTCAGCTTCCCTCCGGCCTCTGCAGACCCATGTTCTAATACACCTAGGGTCCAGTTTTCTATCAGTAGACACCAGTGTTAACTGACTTCCAAGACAGATGCTTCTGGAGATATTCTTTTATATTGAGGTTCTAGGATGATCCCAGAAATCAGTGTATTCTTTGAAAGACTGCCTTTTCAGTTCCAAGTGGGGAAATCTTCCTACCTGAAAAATAATCCCTTATTGAAAGAGATTCTATATGGTTTTAAAAAATTCAGACTCATCGTGACAAGGAGCCAGGCCAGTACAGACAATCATAGGTTTTAAACAAAATCTTACGTCCCCATTTCAATATTCTTTCCAGAAGTTGTATGATCTCCATTTGCCAAGGCTCTAATGGATACGGTGACAAAGTCCAAATTAGTAGACTTTAGTAGACTTCAAGCTTGGGCATGCCCTCTGTTCAAAGAACCAGACTTAGCTAGAGTAGACTTAAGACAGCCCATCCCTGATTCATTCGGTCTCCTGGCTCATCCCCTCACCTAGTCACCCTTTACAGACTTAGGCTGTAAACCCATGGGAAAGATTACATGATTAGCATGGATAAATCTACATGTCCATCTTACAGATGCTGGTGCCAAACTTAAACTTGCAGATTCAATCAGTGGAGCTCATATTTTGAATGCTCACATTGTCCTGAGCTTGTTACCTATGTTTGTGATCTTCTCCTGTGATACTGGAAGCAGCATATATTCAGCTACTTGCTAGTCATGGCATCACTTGGCTGAAAATAATGCTTTTCAGGTCTCTGAGTTGTTAACACTTTCAATAAGAAGTGTAAGATTTGTATTCTTTCCAAAACGGATGTCTACCAGCATTTGCAAAGTATCTGTTCCTTTGTTAAAGATCATCTGAAACAAAAACACACACATGGAAAGGCTATTCTGTTGAACCAATTAAAATCTGGCACACAGCCTGTCTTGCAAACTGACACTGAAAATACCAAATCTGATTTCAGTTCCTTCCCCTAGTAAAGAAGGGAATTTGTTCTTAAACTATCACCCCATATGATTCTTTTTGTTTGTCTTTTCCACCAACCACTGTGCATAGTTCTATTTCTATGAACACAATGCAACCATCAAAAATAAGATGAGAGACAGCACCATGCAGTTTTTATTACAATTGCTCTGTAGTACAGTTTGATATTAGGGATGGAGATACTTCCAGACAATCTGTTGTTGTACAGAGTAGTTTTGACAATTCTGGGTTTTTTGTTTTTCAATATGAAGTTTAGAATTTTTCTTTCAAGGTCTGTAAAGAATTGTGTTGGTATTTTGATGGGAATTGCATTGATTCCCTAGATTGCTTCTGGCAGGATGACCATTTTCTTTTTTTTTTTTGTCTGAATTTATTTATTTTTCTTTTTTTCAATGCAGTTTATTCAGGAACCTTGAACAATCATCTGACCCTGGGGAAAGCCAGCCCACAGCTTACATAGCCTCTGGGTAGCCAACCCCAGCATGCCATGTGGGCAATGCAGATAGGTCCACATACATGGAAGCAAGCCAGATCCTCAGCCTTAGCCAAATGTGGAGTTGTTCGTGACAGAGAGCACTCACCATCGGGAAGGTGGAAGGCAGAAACCAGCTCCATCTTTAAGGCGCAGCATTACACAGCTCTCTACAGTTCCCCCTTTTTGTTTTAGACACATCAGGCAAGAGTAGAGGTCTGATCTCTGATATTAGAAATAAATTGGGACTTTGTACTGATGTTCATTTAGGTGTCATCCACCCAAAGAGCATCAGACCCGTCCGATACCTTTTTCTCAGAGGCGGGACCTGGGGTATCAACCCGCATGCAATCAGACATGCTCTTCTCTGGGTCGAAAGCGGCTGACCCTGAGTGCAGTGCTTAGCCTCGCATCCTGAGCGTAACATTTTAGCTTTTTATGGTAGCCAACCATGCTTGGGGAGACTGTCCTGCTTCAATGGCTGTAAAGGCCTGAATGGTCATGGCTGCATTACGCTGTTGTGAGACTCTAATCTTGCATATATACCACAGGCAACCCAAGGAGACCAACACCAGAAGGCCTGCTAATGCTCCCATGCCCGCCCATTCCTTCAGATGATTCATGGCTGCAGCAATCCATGCTGATAATCCTGTGGCTAGTCCTGCGTCCACTCTGGTAGAATTTACCGTGACAATGGCCACTTTGCTGAAGGTGCTTATCAGCTGAAGGAATTCTTTGGTTGAATGTTTGGGGCCACTCCTGTATACTGTTCTATCATCTGCAAATAGTGATACTTTGACTTCTTCCTTTCTGATTTGTATCTGCTTGATCTCCTTTTGTTGTCTTATTGTTCTAGCTGTAACTTCAAGTACTATGCTGAAAAGATACAGAGAGAGTGGGCAGGCTTGCCTTGTCCCTTATTTCAGTGGGATTGCTTTAATTTTCTCTCCATTTAGTTGGATGTTGGCTATATGCTTACTGTATATTGTCTTTAATATGTTTACATATGCGCCTTGTATCCCTGATCTATCCAAGACTTTAAACATGAATGGGTGTTGGATTTTGTCAAATGCTTTTTGAGCATCTAAGGAGATTATTATGTGGTTTTTCTCCTTTAGTTTATTTATATAGTGGATTACATTGATGGATTTTCATGTATTAAACCATCCCTGCATGTCTGCGATGAAGCCTACTTGGTCATGGTAGATGATATCTTTTATGCTAGAGAGGATGTGGAGAGAGGGGAACCCTCCTGCACTGCTGGTGGGAATGTAAACTTGTACAACCAATTTAGAATCAATTTGGTGCTTTCTCAGACAATTAGGAATAATGCTTCCTCAAGATCCAGCTATACCACTCCTACGCAGATATCCAAAAGTTGCTCAAGTACACAACAAGGACATTTGCTCAACCATGTTCCTAGCAACTTTATTCATAATAGCCAGAACCTTGAAACAACTCAGATGTCTCTCAACTGAAGAACGGATATAGAAATTGTGGTACATTCACACAATGGAATACTACTCAGCAATTAAAAACAGGACATCATGAAATTTGCAGCAAATGGTGGGATGTAGAAAAAATCATCCTCAGTGAGGTATCCCAAAAGCAGAAAGACACATAAGGTATATACTCACCTATAAGTGGGTATTAGTCATATAATATAAGATAAACATACTAAAACTTGTACACCTAAATAAGTTAAGCAAGAAGGAGGACTCTGGGTAAGATGATCAATCCTCACTCAGAAAGACAAACTGAATGGACATTGGAGGAGGGAGAAAACAGGGAACAGGACAGGAGCCTATTACAGAGGGCCTCTGAAAGACTCTACCCAGCAGTGTATCAAAGCAGATGCTGAGACACATAACCAAACTTTTGGGAATCTCATGAAAGAAGGAGGAGATAGTAAGATATGGAAGGGACAGGAACTCACACGGAGAGCAACAGAACCAAAAAATCTGGGCACAGGGGTCTTTTCTGAGACTGATAATCCAACCAACAACCACTCATGGATATAACCTAGAATCTCTGCTCAGATGTAGCCCAGGACAGCTCAGTCTCCAAGTGAGTGTCCTAGTAGGAGAAACAGAGATTGTCTCTGACATGAACTCAGTAGCTGGCTCTTTGAACACCTCCCCCTCGGGGGGAGGGAGGAAACAGCCTTTCTAGTATACAGAGGAAGGCAGTGCAGCCAGGCCTGATGAGACCTGATAGGCTAGGGTCAGATGGAAGGGAAAGAGGACCTCCCCTGTCAGTGGACTTGGAGTGGGACATGGGAGAAGATGAGGGGGGGTAGGATTTGGATGGAGTGAGGGAGGAGGCTACAGCTGGGATAGAAAATGAATAAACTGCAATTAATATAAAACAATAAAAATTAAAGTAAAACAAAAGATTAGAGACAGACACAGAACACTGACCATAGTCAGGCATGTATATAAACCAGCGGATCTCAACCTTCCTATTGCTGTAACCGTTTAATGTAATTCCTCATGTTGTGGTGATCTAGAACCCTAAAATTCTTTTTGTTGCTACTTCATAACTGTAACATTGTTACTGTTATGAATCATTATGTATAAAGCACAGGTGATAAATAATTTAAATGAAGTGATCAGAAGTAAGCGCTTTGGCTTGTAGTATTATCTATATACATATTAGTTATTAGCCATTTATTTCTACCCAGAACTATGTAACTGTTGTCAACTTTACTTTATCAAACTTGTGTATCACGAAGACCTCATTTTAGGACTCTCTCATTTTAGTATAGACTGGCTTTACTCATGGCTACTTAGGAAACCCAAAGTGCCACATCCCAGTGGGGGAAAAACTGTCAATGTCTACTTTCATATGGAAAAAACTTATTTTTCATCATACATTCTTATAATAAATAGACATTTTAAAAATTACTTATTTCCTTTTATGCATATGAATGTTGAGCCTGCATGCTTTTATCAATGAGTATGTGTGCCTAGTGCTGACCAGGTCAGAAGCGCTCTTTGGCTCTTCTGTACTTGGAGTTACTGACTGTTTTCAGCTACCATGTGGGTGCTGGGAACAAAGCTCAGATTTTCTGGAAGGGCAGCTTGTGCTTTTAGCTGCTGAACCACTTCTCATGCCCTAGAAAATACTACTTTGACTTGTACAACCACTCTGGAAAGCAATCTGGCGCTTTCTCACACAATTAGGAATAGCGCTTCCTCAAGATCCAGCTATACCACTCCTAGGCATATATCCAAAAGAGTCTCAAGTACACAATAAGGACATTTGCTCAACCATGTTTGTTGCAGCCTTATTTGTAATAGCCAGAAGCTGGAAACAGCCCAGATGCCCCTCAGTGAAGGAATGGATGCAGAAATTGTGGTATATCTTCACAATGGAATATTACTCAGCAGTAAAAAACAAGGAAATCATGAAATTTGCAGGTAAATGGTGGGATCTGGAAAAGATCATCGTGAGTAATGTATCCCAGAAGAAGAAAGATGCACACGGTATATACTCACTCATATAAACATATAATATAGGATAAACTTACTAAAATCTGTACACCTAAAGAAACTAATCAAGAGGGAGGACTCTTGCTAAAATGCTCAATTCCCATCCAGAAAGACAAAGATGCTGGACATCAGAAGAAGGAGAAAAGAGGGAACAAGTCATGAGCCTCACACAGAGGACCTCTGAAAGGCTCTGCCCTGCAGACTATCAATGTAGATGCTGAGACTTATGGGCAACCTTTGGGCAGAGTGCAGGGAATCTTAGGAAAGAAGTGGGAAACAGTAAGATCTGGAGAGGTCAGGAACTCCACAAGGAGAGCAACAGAACCAAAAACTCTGAGCACAGGGGTCTTTTCTGAGACTGATACTCTAACCAAGCAGTATGCATGGAGATAACCTAAGACCCCTGCACAGATGTAGCCTATGGCAGTTCAGTATCCAAGTGGGTTCCATTGTAATGGGAACAGGGACTGTCTCTGACATGAACTGACTGGCCTGCTCTTTAATTACCTACCCCTGAGGGGGAAGCAGCATTACCAAGCCACAGAAGAAGACAATGCAGCCACTCCTGAGGAGACCTAATTGACTAGGATCAGAAGGAAGGAAAAGAAGACCTCCCCTATCAGTGGGCTTTGGGAGGGGCATGTATGCCTACAGTGCAGGAAGGGAGGGATTGGTACAGGAGGAGGGAGAGAACCACAGGGGGGATACAAATTGAATAAAGTGTAATTAATAAAGAAAAAAAGAAAAGAAAATACTATTTTGAAGGTAGAAAAGATTCTCTTCATGACTCTGACTGAATTATTTTATGGGGTTCCTCTGCCAACAGGGTGTGAGTTCCAGGGATGGGAGAGGAGGAGCTGGCTGTGTGGGATCAGCACTAACAAGGAGAGTTAACTATGTTGTGATTTCCTCAAAACTAACATAGGACATAACTATGTGTATGTATGTATGTAAGTATGTTAAAAATGCAGTTGTTTCTGATTCACTAGGGAACCCTTGCTAAGATATTCCTTCATTTTAAGTTGAAGAAACTTTAACTTTAAAATAAAGGAATTAGCATTAATTTATTTAGCTATTTGAAAAGTAATATACTAAATAGTTTAATCTCACCTATTTCAACTCAAAATGTTACTATAATTTTATTAAATACGTATTAATGTTTCTTTAATGTATTTTTATTTACATGTATGTGCCTGCCTGTTTGTCTGTATGTGCACCATGTGTCTACCTGGTGCCAGCAGAAACCAGACCAAATGCACATCCTCTTGCAAAAGCAACAAATGTTCTTAACCATTGTGCCATGTCTTCAGTCCTGAAATTTATTCCTTTAGTTTCAACAAACCAAGATGTACAAAGTGCAAAAGAAGAAATACATTTAAATGAACTTCAAGGAGATGGCTTCAGAATAGAGGAGGCAGACATCAGCAAACAATTTCAAAGAGTGAAATAAGAATAACCTCCAGGCTCCTTCTGAATAGTTTTAGGAAGGGCTGTGATGATTTCAAACAGCCTTCTTTTGAGGCAGGGTGTTTGAACTGGCTTGAAAGATAAGTTTCATGGTCCAGATGTTCAGCTTCTTTCTAGCGCATGTCCTGCTGTTCTTGCTTGTCATTCAGCAATGCACTGCATATTGGTCCAGCTGGAAGGTGAATTGCAGATCTTGGGCCTCTCAATCGTATGCTGAGCTGCTTGGACACATTTCTCCTGGGTGATGGGTGGCCACTGGATTGCTTTTAATCAGTAAAGTTATAAGAACCATTTTTTCCCTAGAACAATTGCTCTGTCAGAAGCGTATAAAATGGAGTGGGATGACAAGAGAGACATGCTCACACTTCTCTTTATGTTACTGAAATTTTATTTATTTTCTTGTTTTCCCCGACAGTTTTAGAGAAAACAAGAGTCTGTAGGTTCTATAAATACTATAGTCAGAATGAAGCTAAGCTTGTGTACGACTTCAATTGAAATAATTTCGTATAAATGATCTCTGTTAAACACATGTTCTAAACTAAAAAAGTCTCAGATGAGAGGAAGTAGTGTATTCCTGTGTTCTCATATGAAAACAAAGCAAAATAAACAAAACAGCACATTTCTAGCAGGCAGCCACTTCAACGAGCTGATGTAAACTGTGTGGGCAAGGTTACAAGACAGTATTAGCCAAAAAGAAGAAGCCTTTGTTTGCATATGTATGTCTACATACAGCTCTACTGGTGACCAGAGCTCCTTCTGAAGAGAAATAAAAATTTTCACTTTAGGAAGCAATTTTATGAATATGAAATACTGTTTGGAGAAGGGTGGTTTTATGCAGTCAAGTTGTAGCTCCTACAGAATTCATGACACATGAAATGGTGCATTACTTTGAGAACAAAAAAGCATTGATATGAGAATAAGTTGGAAAATGGCAGAATTTTAGATGAGACAACAGCTTAAGATGCTTAAAGCAGTTTGCTGTATTGTCTTGATAGGGGCTTGTGAAGAAATGCTTAGAAATGCCCAGCATCCATGTCCCTGAACTCAAGAGAAAATGCAGCTGGTGAAGGTGATTCCTCTTGAACTTGTTGCCAAAGGCACCTGCATTGTTAAGCCTGTTTGTGTTGTATTGCATTTCCTAGTCAGATGAATAAGGTACAGAGGAAAAACATGCTATAGACACATTTAACTAGAAAGTGTTTTTACGTGCCCCTTCTTTAGTATCCACCCCATTTACGTGTGCTCTGCAGTTACACTTGAACCTTGTACAAGGTAAAAGAAATTGTTTAGATCTGAATATTGAACTTTGGTCCTGTGGGAGAACAGAATTTGTTTTCCTTCTAAATATATTATCAATTAGCAAAACACACTTCTTTGTAAATATTTTCATCTGGGTCATCTAAGAAAAAATGTGCTCTGTGTACACAGTCTTTACAGCTTTCATTATGAGTAGTCCAGGAGGAAATGTAAGACTGTTGCAATCTGTGTTTAGATATTTCATGATATTCGTTCAACCTAATTAAATACTCCCATCTTCCTTTGATACCTATAATGTGTAGGTATGCGTTGATAACTTGTGAAGTAGACCACAGGAAAACAACAATAATAAAAATAAATCCACAAATGCAGGCAAGCATCTACTTGAATTCAGCTATGGAAATACTCCTCCATTTTAGTTCTTGCATACCAAGTATTTGTATTCTTTTTTTAAGCTCATATAAAAGACCTGCCATTGTGTGGGCATTTCTGCTTTCCTAAGGGGAGATCAGAGGCTTTACTACCTCAGAGAGTTACACGGTTCACAAGGCTCCTCTACAAGGTTATAGAAACAGTAACGCTTTTCTGGAAAAAGTAGATTTTCCCAAGAGGCTGCCTTCAGATTAGTCAGGGAGCTCCAAGGACACAGGTCACTAGCTGCTGTATGACAGGGGTGTGCATAGCAGTGGCACAGCTACCTTTGAGTAGCCCATCCTTCTGTAAGTAATTCCTGTAAGGGTTACTATCTGGGGTGAACAGACATTTACTCACATCTTTCTGAGAAGAATTACATAGGTCTTTGTGGTGGTTTGGAAAAGAATTACCCCTATAGGCACATATATGTAAATGCTCAGTCATCAAAGGGTGGCTCTATTTGAGAGAGATTAGGCAGTCTGGCGTTCTTGGGGTAGGTTGGCTTTGTTGGAGGAAGTGTGTCACTGAGTGAGGGTTTGGGCTTTGAGGTTATGAAAGGCCAAGCCAGGCCCAGTCTCTCTCTCTCTCTCCCTGTTACTGGTGGATCTGGATTTAGAGCTCTCTAATACTGCTCTAGCACCATGTCTGCCTGCATACCACCATCGCTTCCTGCATCATGATATTAAACTAAACCACTGAAGCTATAAGCATGCCCCCAATTAAATGTTTTCGACAAGTTGTAGTAGCTATGGTGACTCTTCACAGCACCAGACTGCTGATTAGACAGGTAAAGAGATGAGTTATGTGATGAGGCAATGCAAAGGTTTCTCATACAGCTGCTGTTTTGGTCTGTAGTGCTTTTGTTTTTATTTTTTATTTTTTCAAAAAGAAAATGATTATCAAGTCTTTTAAACATAACCACATCAGTGGCATGCTTCCTCTGAGCTTGCTAAATGCAGTGTTTCTCAACCATTTGCATGCTCACATCTGATTTAAATGTTCTCAGTATTTTCGTTTGTAGTGTTGTCCACTTGTTTAGCCTTACACCTTGAAAAGCTCATAGCAAGTACATTCAGGAGTACAGATGACTAAACCTGGAGCCTTTGAATGAAGTGACAAGTTGACCCCATATTGTGAGTATGTTTACACATTGTCCCAGTTTGCTTTCTATCGCTGTGATGAATAACCAAAAACAACTGAGGGAGGAAAGGGTTTGTTTAACCTCAATACTTACGTTTTATCATGACAGGATGTTAAGGCAGAAATCCAGAGGTTGAAACTCAACCAGAGGCCACGGAGGAATGCAGCTTCCTGGTTTTGTTCTCCATGAACTAGCTTTCAAGGTGGTACTTTTATACAACCCAGGACCTGATAACTCCCACATCAAACATTTTAATCAAGTAGGTGCTTCACAGATGCATTTATGGGAAATCTGATGGAGGCATTATTCACACATGATGTTCCCTCTTCCCTGACAACTCTAGATTGTGAGGAGTTGACAGAACCTAATGAATATGCACACTGTAGTGGTTTCAATAGGTATGGCCCCTAAAGACTCATGTGTGTGAATGTTCAGATCATAGAAAGTGGCACTGTTAGGACGTGTGACCTTGATGGAGTAGATGTGGCTTTGCTGTAGGAAGGGTGTCACTGTATAGGTGGGCTTTGAAGTCTCCTCTAAGCTCAGTCCAGTATGGCACACCATCTCCTTCTGTTGCCTATGCATGAAGATATAGAACTCTCAGCTCCTGCAGGTAGTCTGTACACCATGTCTGCCTGCATGTTAGCATGCTTCCTGCCATGATGATAACGAACCAAACCTCTGTAACTGTAGGCCATTAAATGTTTTCCTTTGTAAGAGTTGCAGTTGTCATGATGTCTCTTTACAGCAATGGAAACCTTAAGTAAGACAAATACCACACCAGTGGTATGGCTGTGTGTGTGTGTGTGTGTGTGTGTGTGTGTTATACCAACAAGTGTGTAGAGGTGCCATGTGTGCATAGAAACCAGAAGAGGATGCCAGGCATTCTCCGATGTTACTGTCAGCCTATTCCCTTGAGACAGGGTCTTTCACTATACCTGAGTTGAATCTGGATGTCAGCCAGCTCGAATGTTTCTCTTATTTTCACCTGTCATAGTAGAGTTACAGGTGTGTGTGTGTGTGTGTGTGTGTGTGTGTGTGTGTGTGTGTGTGAAAATTCTTGAGTTTTTACAGTTCCTGGGATCTGAACATGGATGATCATGCCTGTGACAAAAGTACTCTGACCCTGTGACAAAAGTGCTCTGACACATTGTATTATCCCATAAAACTTGAAATGTATAGATGGCCATTAAGACTTGAGTACATGCCTCATTTTGACCTACTTGTGCAAGCTGTTTATCCTCTGCAAACACAGAAATGAAGGAAGGCAGAGAGTGTCTATAAGATGAAGCCTGCTTCAAAAAGGTGACAAGAACCATAACGTCAACATAGCCTGGTCCCTGGACTAGACTAATCTTACACAAACTTAGGCAGTCACACCCTTTTTTCTATCTGTGATGGTGCCAGCTCTTACTTATTTTGTTGCTCCATTGTGGACTCTCTAATACAACAGTGGCCCCAGCTCAGGAGCTCCTTGTGTAATATCTGCTCATGGAGGATGGTCTTGTTCACTAGCCGCATAATTTATAAATTCTTCTTCTTTTCCTTAAGCACAAAAGGATGAAAGGAGAAGAAACGGAGTTTCAGGGAAACAAATGGTCCATAAGGCAAATGTTGATCAAAGAGAATCCTGGAAGGAAAGACAGAAAGAAACTTGTTCCTTATTTTGAACACAGCAGGACACACTGCTTTCTGAAGACGTCTCAAGTGGTGCCTCAGTCCTATGCTTTGACAAGCCCTGAAACATAATATTAACTGTTCTGCTTCTAGTCTAGGTGATTCCAAAGCAAAGTACTGTATAATCTTTTTTCATATATAAGAGGAAAACAAATAATGATAGTGAAAAAGAATAGTGTTGGCTTCTAGCTTTCGGGTCACAGAACAAAGCTCACTGTGTTTATCTCCAAGCTCACTGACTTATGAGTCCAGTTGTAGGTGATTCAAACCTCATTTTTTCATCTGTAAAAGGATAGTGATTGTTTATTGTATAAAGTTGCTAATAAAATAATAATTGTTGAATCTAAAGAGATGGCCCAGAGATTAAGAGCACTTGCTGTTTTTGCAAACGACATAAGCTCAGTGTCTAACACCCATGTCAGATGGCTTACAAAAGCCCTTAACTAATTCCAGCTTCAGGTGAGCTGACAGCATCTCCTGGACTCTGTGGGTATCTGCATACTCACACACACACACACACACACACACACACTCACACACACACACAACATAAATTGAGAAAACAATCTAATATTCATTATCCTATTGAAGTATTATAAAATATTCCTGTATGATTATTATTAAAGAATCATTAAAATATCCCTTGCAAGATGTTAGCAAAGAAAAAAAAAAGGGCCTTGGTATAGACTGAGTGTATAGATGCTTTAGTGAGGCTATATGTAGGTGATATACTTACTTTGGGAAATAAAATTTGTAAGTTAATAACTATTTGAGCACAAAGGGTCTCTTTCAAAGGGCTCAACAAGTAACCACACAAGTAAATTTTATAACAATCCTACAAAAGAGATGTGGAAACTAAGAGATACTTCTCTACATGACATTAGCTGAGATGGTTGGGTCTCAGAAGAAATGCAAAGATCTCCTCGCATTGTCAAAACAAACGAAATGTAATTTTTTAAAAAGAAAACAGGACTATAGTAAACTATGACAAAACTTGTCTAAAATGTGTTTATGAATTAAGTCACCATTCTATGCTAATTTAGGATTGCTATTGCACTTAATTGTAAATCTTGCTTTATTGCATACATCTATACTGTAAATGTTGATATCTTTATTCTAGGATAGCTCAGAGCAAAGAGACATTTTACTGACAAATATATGCAAAAGAAGTTCCTATAAGCAAAGGTAAAAGGTTGGATGTACTTATTAACTTGATACTTTGATTCTGGGCTTTTATTCAAGATGATGGACATTTTTGATTAGTGTTCAGTTTTTATACAATTTATGCCTAAGTGCTTTTAATTTTTATTAGAATAGAACTGAGTGCCAACATATAGGGAAGGGACCCTCTTTTTGAAGTTAGTGTACTACTTATTATTCTTAAAAGTCAGCTCTGAAGGTTGGGCTTCATATACTCTTCATTAATTATAATGATATAATTTGTTTTTATTTTGGAAGAAATTGATCTATATACACACACATATATAATTGTATATCACACAAAGCATAAAATATTACTATCTAAAATTATGCCTTCACTTTTGCACATTTCTTTTAAGTAAATAAGAGCAATATTAAGGAATAAGTATTTTTCAGTGTGTAGACACTGGGAGAAAACCAAAAGGATAGAGTATGTCCAGGATATATGACTGACCTGTATCTCAGCAAATAACTAGGGCAAGTCAGGGCAAATAACTAAAAATAACAAAAGGAAAGGAGTTGAATCTTTGCTTTTCCATAATGTCTCCTATGCCTATTTAAGTGAAGAATATTCTGGGCTGCATGGATGATTAATGACTAGTGCAATTTTGTCCACTACTGGTATGTGAGTGTTGGAATTTGGAAGACAAAATGAGGTCAACTTAACTCTTACATCTGTGCCAAAGTTAAGGAGAAGAAACAGTGATAGGGGCTGAGGGGAGGGAACATGGGTACTAAGGTCATATGTGGAGAGGCTACCTCATGTCAAGTCTGATAGTTGGATCCCATGCACATGGCCCCAAAAGATAACTAACAACATTAGACTTTTCAGCATTAGAGTTATTTATGCTTCTAGTATATCATTACAGAAAACAAAATGAATGACCCCTATCCCATTTAAAATGTACTTTACGTTAATTTATTGTGTGTGTATGTACACATATGTTTATGAATGTGTGTATATGAACGGAGGCACACATGTAGAGACTGTAGGGTAAGGGTTGGTCCTCTGTTGTCTGGGTTCGAGGGAACAAACTCAAGCTATAAGGCTTGGCAGCAGCCATCTCTACCAACTGTGCCATCTGACTGTTTGTAATTATAATTTATATCAAGGCAAAGAGAAGTTCACCATTCTTTTGTTGTTTCATGCTGTTGCAAGGATTACATGTGTCACACAGAATAAGTTTTTCTAATGTGAGAAATTGGATTGAGAGACTCTACTCTTACATAGAGAAAGCAAGCTGAGAAGTCAGTTTAATTTCAGGAAGACTTCCTTTTTAATTTTACCTTTAATTTTATTATTTTTTTACAATTTGTTCATTATATATCCCGATTGAAACCCCCTCCCTCAACTCCTCCCACTTCCACCCTACCTCCCCTTTCCCCCTATGCTCTTACCCTAGTCCACTGAAAGGGGAGTTCTCCTCCTTTGCCATCTGCCCATAGCTTATCCAGTCACATCCGGACTGCTTGGATCCTCTTCCTCTGTGTCCTGGCAAGGTGGCATAGCCAGAGGCAAGTGATCAAAGTCCAGACAACCAAGTTCATGACGGAGGCAGCCCCTGTTCCCCTTACTCGGGATGTAAACTGTGCTTCCAATCAGCTACCTCTGAGCAGGTGGTCGATGTCCTCTCCGGGCATAGTCCTTGGTGCATCAGTGCAGGACACGTGGCTCAGGATTTTTAGCTTTGTTGGTCTCCTTGTGGGTTTCCTGTCACCTTCATGTCTTTCTATCTCCCCCTACTTTTATAAGATTCCCTATAATCTGCCCAAAATTTTACTATGAGCCTCAGCTTCTGTTTTATTATCCTGCTGGGTAGAGTCTTTCAGAGGCCCTCTGTGGTAGGCTCCTGTCCTGTTCCCTGTTATTCACCCTCTTCTTATGTCTGACCCATTTGCCTTTCTGAGTGAGGATTGATCATCTTACCCAGGGTCCTCCTTCTTGCTCAGCTTATTTAGGAGTAGAGATTTTAATATGTTTATCCTAGATTACATGTCTAATATCCACTTATAAGTGAGTATATACCATGTGTGTCTTTCTGTTTCTGGGATATCTCACTCAGGATGATCTTTTCCTGTTGCCATGATTTGCCTGCAAATTTCATGATTTCCTTGTTTGTAATTGCTGAGTAGTATTTCATTGTGTAAATGTACCACAACTTCTGTATCCATCCCTCTGTTGAAGGACATATATGTTGTTCCCAGATTCTGGCTATTACAAATAAAGCCGCTATGGGAAACTTTCTTCTTATCTAAGATTATCTGATCTAAAAGACAGGAGAATATTAAAAAATAAAATTAAAACCTCTCAGTTTTTCCAAGTGCTAACCCAGATGTCTGCTAATGAAAACCAGTGTGCAAATGAAGCCACAAATATTTTTTAAAGTCTTTCCTATGGCCTATGTTATCTGTTAACAACATAAAGATGTTGAGCTTTTGTACAAAGACTAGAGTAATCACCATCACATACCCTGACGCTAAGACAGAAGTAGCCACAACTACACACTCTAATTGACACTGTTTGATTGATTTCCAGGGGGAATCAATGATAACTGATTTCTGAGGCAGGCCTTAAGCTCTTCTTCTTTAATTACCCACTCAATTTGGGATTTTAAAACCTCGTTATTATTAAAGAAGTTAGAATTGTTGGGATTGTTTAAAAATAGTTAGCACCTATAAAATTGGTTACTTGTTTGTTTTAATGAAAAGTTAATATGTCATATGTTTTAGTTGTTAACTTTCCAAACCATGTTGGCTCCTAGAAATAAGGAATCTCTAAAATACCACCGTTTTTTCAAGGTATTTACTCTCTTAATTTGATTTTTACTTCTTTACTTAATATACAATATGTATAATATATGATAAATATCACATGTATAAAATGCATACAATGAATACATGTATGTTCAAATATAGCAAATGTCCACATACAAAACAGGTGACATGGATTTGGCCAGTAAACTGTGGTTAACCAGGAATTTGTGTCTTCTTTGAATGCCTGCTTATTCATAAAAAATCAAACAAAAAACTAAGGATGCTGGTTGAGATTATCTGAGATCTGTATCAGTGATTCATAGATGGAATGATGTCAAACTACAGGAATTATGAATTGTGCAATATGTAAGAATTTCATATTCTAATGATTTTGTTTCTAGAAGCCCTTACTTATAAACTCTGCCTAAGCATGTGTAGTTGACAATGATTTTTTTTTCTCAAAAAAATATAAGTAAAATGAAGAAAAGGAATGTTTGTAGCCCTGGTTTATTACTAGCTCCTGCAGTTGTGTCTATTAGAGTTCTGTGCATACAATAAAATTTTATTCCATTTTCTAGTACATTGAGGACATACTGTATTGCCTTCAGTACCTCCTCTGGTAGGAAGCTCAGCTGATAATAGAAACAAACAAGTTTGTTGTTAAATCAAAATTGGTAGCTGAGTAATGGAATTTTCCTGACTAGTGATAAGCAGAAGGAGAAAGAAAATCCTGATACCGTGAAGAGCCTGTAATAAACATTCTTGAAGAACAGCAGTGCACCTGCCTCAGCACTTTGTTTTGTTAAGTAAATGCCTGCAGAAGCTGTAACCCTGTGGCTTGGCCTATGCCTCTTCATCTGCAGTCTTCCTTGCTCAGTGAGTCTCTGTGTTCCTGGAGTATTCCTTTTCTGATTTATTACTACAGGACCTTTTCAGGCAAATTGAATATGAGAGCTTAAAGAGTATTTAATATAATACAAGCAAATTTTTTAAAAGCCTTTATTATTGAGGAGAAATCTCTTTAATGTTCTTTGGTCAGACTGACTGTCTACATTGATTGGCTTTGATGAAAAAGAAGAACCTGGCTGGCTACTATCTACAGCAGAGAAAGGATGCTAGCAATTACATTATCCTGCTTAGATCTCAAAAAAACAAGCTAATAGCTTCTAATTTGACTAACTGGCTATTTTTTGATTCCAGGCCATTAAAGGCATCATGCAATGAAAAAAGAGCTTGCTCAAAATTTTTCCATGTATATCTCAACACTGCATGCTAATGAGTCAAGTTCAGTTTACTTCTTTTCATGCTAGAAACTGCAGGAAATCAATGTTTTAAGTCACAGTTAAGAGTAAATGATTTTTCTGATCCTCTGGCTCTTAACAATCATTCTGTCCTGTCTACTGCAATGAACACTGAGTTTTAGGTGCAGGATTGGTCTTGTAGTTGTATCAGTTGGGGCTAAGACACACATGACCTCTTGTTGTCTGTGTTTTGATTAGTTGTAATTTTCTGTAAAGGTCTCTGTCTTTATAGAGAGAAGTTTCCTTGATGAGGGGTGAAAAAAATGTCAGAAACTACACCCATAAAGTTTCATCAACATGGCAAAATAACAAGACTTAAAAGAGTGAGAGAAACAGTCTTCCACACTAGATGGTTATCCAGTACTATGTGGTCAGTCCTGAAATCTAAGCATAACAGTGTCAAGCAACTTACAGACTGAACAGGTTATATTTATATATGCAGACATGGTTGTATGCTTGTTTGTGTGGGGGGGGGTATTTGTCTGTGTGTGCAATAACAATTAAAGAAACAGAGGCCACAAATTTGGGACAGAACCAGGAGATGGATGAGACATTGGAAGAAGGAAAGGGAAGGGGAAATTATACAATTATAATATCAAAAAACAAAACAAAATTTTAAAAAATAAATGATTTCCTACATTATGTGATGAACTTTTCATTCCCTCAGTGAACATCACTGCTCCTAGTCAAATGAGGACTGAAGTCACTTCTGAATCCCAACCCCAGTTAGTAGAAGTAATGCTTGAGCCATCCTATGACTTTGCTTTGCTAACTTCTGACCCTTGATAATACACACAAACTCTCATTTCTACCCTTGTGTTTCTTTGTATTAATTCTTATCTTTAATGACAAGCCAGAGACACATAGCTATGTCTGCTGGAGATGTGGCTGGATGATTCTGCTGTTAGGAGAGTAGCAATCGCTCCTTCACTGCAGGCTCAAGAACAGAAATAGTTCACGCAATGCCGAGGACACAGCTGTGCCCAAGCCTCCTCCAGGGACAAAAGCCCATATCTAGTTGTGAACTGATTGACATAGCTATGACTACTGCTGACTTGGAGAAGAACTGCTCCTTTTAGATTTTTAGGAACCTGTTTTCAACCTCCCATTAGGCCACTTTTTCTAGTGAGAAACTTTTTATTTTGCTTATTAGCATTCATTTTTTTAATTAAAAGCCAGAATCTGAGTGTGGTTTGAAAACAAAAATTGTATTCCTGCACTTTTCAAACCATTTTACTTTTCATTTGTAGCTTAATATTCTGAGTGCTATATCTGCTAAACAAAGATAACTAAAATTTCAAAATCAAAGACAGATATTTTATAAATACCACAGTGTTTTGACTGCCAACCTAAATAGGGAAACTAAACCTCCTGATATTTGCTTTGTGTGAAAATTAAAGCACACAAGTGAATAAATAAGGATCTATGCAACACACCCTTAATTATTCTTCAGTCATGAATTATTGGGGAAAGGGGCAGGAAGGACAGATAGAAAGAAGGAAAAAAGGAAGGAAAGAAGAAAAGAAGGGAGGGAGGGGGAAAGTAAAATTTTAGAATATCTGCATTGGTAAAGAAAATTTGAAAATGTATTAGGATCAGCAACAAAGATCTTAGAAATTTCATTATAAGGGAGAACCTAGCATGTCCATTAATAGCTGCGGTGTGTCTCTCACTGGGGAGATGTAGACAAAGATAAGTAAACTCTGAATGTGGCACAGACAGTAGGGCAAGAAAGCGATTCCATTAAGATGATGCTTACTGAATTTGTGTGTCTACTGGAGTTACTTAGAGGAGTGTGTGTAATTCAAAGGCATCTAGATCATCTTAGAATGGGTGAGAGCTCAATTAAGGTGCACACGGGAGCTCATGGAGGATTTCCAGGTGGTGTCTGGACCTGGCATCTCTTTTTCCCAGGCAGCTGTTATTATTTGTATAACCCTGCTAGGAAGGGAACTTGGTGAATACCATGAGTTTCAATATTTGCTATTTATTGCCGTGGTCTGAAGGGTCTTCATCCAGAGAAGAATGTTTCAATTAGACCAAGTAGTTGCATAACCATCACTGTATTTCTTACAAAAGGAGAGGGACTGTCAAGAATAGATATGGCATTTCCTGTATCATCGGTGTTTATTTGGACTTACATTTTGTATGTGTACATATTTTTATGCTTTTTAACTCACTTTGGAATTGTGTATAACTAAGACAGAGAATGCCCAGAGATTAGACTATGAAAAAAGAAATCTATAAAAAAGAGTCAGAGAGTGAGGCAAGACAGAGACAGGGAGGAGAAAAGAGACTGAAAGAGGAAAGCAAGCGAATAAGTTCTATATAGTAAATTACTACACTGTAACTCTGATATATTCAAGACTGATATATTCAAGCTTGGTAGATCTTAGGCTATAAACATTATGAAAACAAATTACTTTCTGAATGGAAAACAAGCACACTCCGATCCCTGCGACTTACTACAGGCTAGCTTGTTGGTGTGCTGATTTCTTCACCTGCTTTTAAATGCTATATCAGTAGACACAGGAATTTGTTCCTGTTTTTTGAAGAATAGATATCCCAGTAGTGGTTTCTTGCTTGAAATACTAATATTTTACTAATATTTGACTCTTCAGACACTCATGTTTTAGGTTATACCTGAAATCCTCAGATCACTTTTGTCAACTACGTATAGGAAATGGATTAAAATGCATTAATGATTCACAGCTATACCTGCTGGGTAAATTAAGAAAAGGTGGATATGTGAATAGCAAAGCTTTATAAGAGAGACACATGTGACATGTGTCTCATTGTTCCTCATTCCTGTTCCTCATTGTTCTACCTGCATAATTTATCCTTGGTATCACTCTAACTTTATATAAGCCATGGATAATGTGGCTTGCTAGCTAACTAGGAAGTACATCAGTGATGTTTCTATCACGTTGGAAATTGTTAGTATTGTCCACTGAGTAATAGTATGCTGTGTGGGTTCACTGATAGTTCTTTGCCTGTAACTATCATTTGGGAATCATGAATCTTCGCTAACAGTGAACATTCATCGCCTAATGCATTGGTTTCCTTACGGAATTTGTTCACAGATAAACAAAACAGTAATATACAAGGTGCTTGTTGTAAATACAACTTGAAAACATCAAGCTTGCCCCCCCCCCCAGAGATTTCATCTGTTGGCTTGAATGCGGTCTGACCTGAACAGCAAAAGTAGTTGTTTCCACTATTCATTAGGTGGTGCTTTCAACCAACAACCCCAGCTCTGCGTCTCTCCTTGGACCCCTTTGTGGTAACTGTCTTCAAATACACATTTGAAAACAAAGCCATTGAGAAAAGTCATTGTTTTTTTCATGGACAATCTTAAACTACTTTATAAGCAGAATAACAGGATAAGGACAATAATGAAAGCAATAAATAATTCACTAAACAGTAGTACAATATGAGTGTGGCATCCCTTCCTTGTTATTGTGTTTCCTCCACTATTATATCTTTACTCCTTTTGCAAGAAATACAGTGATGGTTATGCAACTGCTTGGTATGAACTGAAACATTCTTCTCTGGATGAAGACCCTTCAGACCAAGACAGTAAATGGTAAATATTGTAACTCATGGTATTCACCAAGTTCCCTTCCTAGCAAGGTTATACAAATAATAACAGCTGCCTGGGAAAAAGAGATGCCAGGTCCAGACACCACCTGGAAATCCTCCATGAGCTCCCGTGTGCACCTTAATTGAGCTCTCACCCATTCTAAGATGATCTAGATGCCTTTGAATTACACACACTCCTCTAAGTAACTCCAGTAGACACACAGATTCAGTAAGCATCATCTTAATGGAATCGTTTTCTTGCCCTACTGTCTGTGCCACATTCAGAGTTTACTTATCTTTGTCTACATCTCCCCAATGAGAGCCACACAGCAGCTATTAATGGACATGCTAGGTTCTCCCTTATAATGAAATTTCTAAGATCTTTGTAGCTGATCCTAATACATTTTCAAATTTTCTTTACCAATTCAGATATTCTACATTATGTCTAAATAAAAATAGTTTAGATGTCAACTAACTTAATTTTATGGTCATGTTGATGACCTTGTCTGGGGTGTTTAGGAGATAGTGCTTTGCTGAAGGAAATGTGTTACTATGAGTTGACTTTGTATGTGTATAATGTCACCAAATGCTATGTTCTTTCTCTGTATTTTGCTTAGGTTCAGGATGTCTATGATCATTTTCGTGTTATTGCCACCATTCCTGCAGCTTGCGGCCATGATTTCCTGCCACTATGGTCCACATATCTGGATCCATAAATTGAAAAAAAAGTCTTTCTCAATCCTGATGTACTGGGGTCGGTTAGTAGGAAGCTCCTCTTTTCAGAAAGGTAGGCTAGAGATGATGGGGGAAGAGAGAGGGAGAGTGAGATGCAGAGAAGATGAGGGAGGAGGCTACAAATAGTTTGTAAAGGAACAAATAAATTAGTTAACTTGTGAAAAGAAAAATAAATAAATAAATTGCCTTGATGATGGTGTTTTATCACAGCAACAGTAAAGTACCTAATATACGTAGTGTATGCTTTTGGTCTATCCTTAAATGGCTCTTGTTGGAAGACAAATATTCACCTCTTTAGGAAGTCCAATTATCATTTTTATCATTTACTACCGATTAAAAAATAATGAGAAGCGTTTCATAAACATGACCAAGAACCTGGATACTGTCAGCACTCAGAAAATGACAGCCCAGACCAGAGCTTCACAGTGCTGATGACCTCACACTGAAGGGAAGCAGAAAGACCTTGGCAACAAGCTTCCTCTGTCATCCTTCTCCAGGGCAGGCTCTGAAAAGTGAGGTTACCCCTCACACACACCAAATTCTCCCATAGAACTTTGACTCCTTTCCCCAAAGCCAACCACAGACTGAAAAGTATCCGTATGACTTTACTCCACATTTCTGTGTTACAGCTGGCATTGAAGAAACCTCTGCCCTCTATCATTTTGATAGTAGATTCTAAAAGCCTCATTCTAGAAGGTTTGCCTTATTCCCAGGAGCAAGTAGAGAGCTACCAGGGGAGTTGGAGGAGGATTTGAACAGCAAGCCTAGGCTAAATTTCCTCTCTGTTTATTGGCATTACATCACTTTCTTTATCCGATCATACTTCCAATACAGTTGTACATTTACCCTCAAAACCAAACATAAAAAGGGACACTTCCCTATGGGTCATTGTGTTTTTGTTTATGAAGTATCCTTTTCCATGCTATACAAAATATTGATTAAAATTTTGGCATTCTGCTTGTCTTGTTAACCTATCATTTTGTGGTAAGGACATTATCTAGGACCTTACTGATTACTAAAGGAACGCTTAGTGCTCCTTTTGTCTTACATCACTTTTAAACTATCTTGTATTGTGAAATACAAGATTTAGTTAAGAGCAAAAAATTAGAACAAGGGAACAAGGTACATTTGTATTTGATCTCTATGTTATTACTCACCAAATGCCTATACTTTCTGATCTACAGCTTTAGATCCTGATTCTGAACCTATAACTACAGAATTCATTTTGAAGATGGAGACAAATTTCCTAATTTTAAAAACTGTGTATTGTACTTTTCTCAACAGTATTTTTAATGGATATTTGCAAGTGGTCAGATTTATGATATGCTAATGGTATGACAGTCCTGCCCACTCTCAATGGCAGTGATTTAAAATGGAATTTCTTTAGTTATTCAAGTGAAGAGAGTGCTTCTACCCTGACTCTCTAAACTATCAACTTAGCTATGTTGAAATTATAAAATGAGTAGCATATATTACAGGTAGAGTATCATTAATGTACAAGTGTATTTTTTATTAAAAGAGAAAGAGCATTTCAAATTAAGTAACAATGTCTTTTACATGAAAACTTACATGTGTTTCTGAATAAAGTATCGTTGAGAGATATGTCTGATTAATTTTGCTTCTTTCCAGCTCTATTCCTTTATCCTTGATGTTTAGATTTTTTTGTATTTTCACATGAATGCCAGTTATAGCAGATACACATTCTACTACAAAATTATAAAACATTAATGATTTAAATTAGCATATATCAGTGCATGCCTTAAAATACTGATGGATAGTATACATTTATAGGATCTGCTTGCCTCAAATCTTGGACTTATTAAACATTGAATGTTCCATCTAATGCAAGTGAGGCAAACACAAAACATAAAGAATCAAAACAAATTTACATTTCCACCAGCAATAGAGGAGGGTTCCCCTTTCTCCACATCCTCTCCAGCATGTATTGTCACTTGAGTTTTTGATCTTAGCCATTCTAATGGGGGTAAGGTGAAATCTCAGGGTTGTTTTGATTTGCATCTCCCTAATGATTTAAGGATGTTGAACATGTCTTTAAGTGTTTCTCTGCCATTCTATATTCTTCTACAAAGAGTTCTTTGTTTAGCTCTGCACTCCATTTTTTAATTTGATTACTTGATTTGTTACTTTTTTACTTCTTTAGTTCTTATGTATTTTGGATATTAGCCTTCTGTCAGATAGAGGGTTGGTTAAGATCCTTTCCCAGTCTCTAGGCTGTCATTTTGTTCTGACGACAGTGTCCTTTGCTTTACAGAAGCTTTTCAGTTTCATGAGGAACCATTTATTGATTGTTGCTGTTAGAGCCTGTGCTGTTGTTGTTCTGTTCAGGAAGTTGTCTTCTGTGCCAATGAGTTCTAGGCTTTTCCACACTTTTTCTTCTAACTGATTTAGTGTGTCTGGGTTCATGTGGAGGTCTTTGATCTACTTGGACTTTAGTTTTGTGCAGGGTGATAAATATGGATCAATTTTCATTTTTCTGCATGTAAAAATCCAGTTAAAGCAGCACGATTTTTTGAAGATGCTGTCTTTTGTGTATGGTTTTGGCTTCTTTGTCAAAAATCAAGTATCAAAGAAACAGAACAAAGCTGAATATTCTGGTTTGATTCCATATTGTCTGTGCCTTGATATTGTGAGAATCTGCAGAATGACTCTAGACCCCAACCAACAGCATTCTTCATCACTAAGCAGCTTTGATAATTAATAAAGTATACAAGAAAAGGGCAGGCTATGAAGATACATTAATCAACATTTACTTTGAGGAGACTAGATGATATTTGTGGATAATTAGTCTTACAACATTGGATCCTAGTATTAGTTGCAATTTCATACCATACAATAAGTATATTGTGGACAAAAGAGGGAGAAGCATGCTACAATACAAACTTCAGTTTTCTTTCTTCAAACTTCCTACTCAGTCTTTAGACACTTTCCTCAATGAAACCCCAAAAAGGGTATATGGAACCCTACTAAAATGGAAACAGACTAACCAGAAGAAAAGAGCTCTCCAATAGCAGTGTAAGTATCTGTTCTTACAATTACGACACTCCATGGTCAACCAGCATAAAAACAAAATGAGCAGTTTAACAGAAGAGAAGTCTGAGCCTTGTTCACCAGTTTAATTCAGAAATATGTCTTAAAAGATCTTAATTAAATCATTCTGGATCCAGGGCTTAAACATATTCCATTTTTCATTTCTAATAAAAATTATGCTCAATCATATCACCACAAAGAACCTATCAAGGATCGTGCCGTAAGTAAAAACTTAACATTATCTTTCTGAAATAAGATGCCAAAAAAAAAAAAAAAAAAGAATGTTCCGTGGTTAATATAATTCCCCATTTCTAAATTCTCAGGTAAAATTAAAATTGAAAATAGTATCTCCTCATAAATTCAATTGCTGTGACATTAAATTCCTAAATAATTCTCCCTAAAGTCAGAGTCCTCATGTCGAGAGTAGAGTCAAAGTCAATTCCGTTCTGATGCACTTTCTTTTCTCTCCATGAAGTATTGACAATGACTTAGTTTTGTTGGTTTCCACTCAACAAGTTTCCTTCTATTGGCATCTAATGAGTATTTGGTTGTAAGGTTCTAAAACTATCGTTTTAGTACATTTCTACTTAATTTCTAAGGACTTTTTCCCCCTTTGTACTCTAAGTCAAAAATTCTTCAACAAAACTCTTTCCAAAAAAGGATGCAAATATCATATACTTAAATTTTTAAATGGAATATATTTGCCATCATTGATTTATGTTTAATATATAGTTACAAACCAATACTGGTGATGCCCAACTTCTGACATCTAGTCAAGAACTAATACCTGAGCTCCTTTCAGTCTTTACATTAACTTAACCTATTCCTCAACTCCTTGAGGCTCCAGTGTAATTTGAGGTCTGAATTAGAGTCACTCTTTATAAATATGAGATTGCACTATTCTCATTTTAAATTAGAAAATATCCTCTTCAGTGCCTCTCCCTCTCATCCACTCATCTGACCAATTTCTTTGATTACATGTATTTTTCTTTTCATCTTGACTTTTGTTCCTTAAACTCATCAGCCTGTAGGCTGCTTTTACCCATAAGAAGCTTGGCATATCAAGTGGTATTTCATTATTCTAGAGCTCCTTCCATTAACCACTGCAGGTGAGCTCTCTTCTTCAGCACTGGGCCACAAAGGTTGCTGTGCTCCTTGCCTCCATGTTGTCAGTCCAATGATCAGCTGTACCTGGGAACTTCACAGTTACTCCTTTGTCTCTCCTGATACCCCAAATCACAGCAGTGTCAAATTGTATTTAACATCTAAAATGATGTGCTCATCTAAGTCACCATTACCTCATATGCTTTGTTATATCAACCTGTCGACCTTCTTGTTCTTATTCTTGAATCCTAATCTAAATGATAATTTTAGAAATTTGTTTTGAAATAATTACAGATACATGGGAATTTGCTCAGGACATTTAGAGAGATCCCATGAAATGTCACCTATTCTTGACCAATAATTTATATCTAATAAAAACACATTTTTTTTATCAAGGCCAGGAAACTGGAATTGGAAATGTGTGTTTGCCTCATTCATCACACATAAGGATATATGCTTTACACTGACAAGAACAGAAATACAAAACAGAGACATTTAATACTATGTCATGTCACTTTCCCAAACCTTGCAACCACCTCTCCTCTCTCCACGTTTCCTCTTGTCCCACCCTCCTGCAATTTCTTCTGTCGCTGGTACACATCAGATGTCATTTCCTAATGCATAGTTACTTTTATTAGAATATATATTCTTAGCACTCTGTCAGGTCACATCAGTATATCATAATTTTAAAAACTGCTTAGCTAAAACAAGTTAATAATTAAATAATAATCTAGTGAATTCAGTTTTCTCAAAGCTTCCAAATTATTAATATTTTTGATCAGAAACTTTGATCACAGTTTGCTTCCAGATTCGTGTAATTAGGTGTACATAATGTTTATAAGATGGAATTCCAGCTTCTTGTCCCAATACTAACCCCACTGTTTTTGTAACATGTGCCTTATGCCTGCAACCCTGGACCATCAGGCATTCCCAGATGTGTTTCATGATCTTCTCTGAATAGTTATCACTATGTGTTTCTTTCCACTTGTGGCACAAACTCCTCACTGTTCATCTTTTTTTCTTTTTTTATTATTAATTACACTTTATTCACTTTGTATCCCCCATAAGCCCCTACATCCCTTCCTGATCCCACCCTCCCTCCCCCTTCTTCACCCATGCCCCTCCCCAAGTCCACTGATAGGGGAGGTCCTCCTCTCCTTCTTTCTGATCTTAGTCTATCAGATCTCATCAGGACTGGCTGCATTGTTATCTTCTGTGGCCTGGTAAGGCTGCTCCCCCCTCAGCAGGAGGTGATCAAAGAACAGGCCAGTCAGTTTATGTCAGAGGCACTCCCTCTTCCCATTACTATGGAACCCACATGGACACTAAACTGCCATGGGCCCACTGTTAATCTTTTAATGTTCTTTATTATATCTAAGTGTCGGTGTCACCTAGCAAAGCTGCACTAAGCACCAATTTGTTCATATGTTAGCAGTCTGTAACTCTAATGATGAAATAATTATGTATGTGTATTAGGAGTCTATGACAAATTTTAATGCTTCATTATAAATCAAAGCTCCTTACTTACTTAATTCAAGCAAAAATAGCTCACAACACACAATTAGATGCTTAAAACCAAATATCTATAGCAGATACATAATCTCCCCAGTGACTCTAACATTTAAAATAACTATGATACTCTCCTTGCAGTGCTATGCCTTGTCTATTACAACCTATCCCAGAAAACTGTATACAGCTTGCCTGAAAATGTTTCCCCTACTCACTCTGGGATCCAATTAACTTCTGTATGACTACATTTGACTTAAATCTCTGTTGACATGTAAATACCCATCATTAAGAAACAATTAGAAATGTATCTATTAGTTTCCTAACTCTCATATGTAAATGAAAAAAGTATACAGAAGAAAGCTTCAGTATAGATAACTAAATAACCAACTATACTCTTTATATTTCCTTTGCTATTTCTCTAATCCATTATAAATGTTGCTAATTTTTCTCATTATTATGTTGTCAGCATAAAATAGAGTACCTTAAGTACAATGTGTTAATAGATAACAGAAATTAAATAAATCAGGATTTCCCCTCATTTCTCAGAGCAAAAAATTTATACACAAATTTCACAGAGTAAGAGATTAGTAATTAAAAATAACTTTTGATCTTTACCAGCAAATGGCTACAAACTCCAACAGGAATCAGTGAGAAGATCTTAGTCATCACGCAGCTTCTGACAAGATCTCTTCACTACTGCTCCAGACATTAGTCCTTTTGCAACAGAATGGCAGTGCAGAATTAGTGGAGAGAAAGTTGCCACCTTCACTTCCAGAAGTCATGTTGCTGTGGTTGTTCGGCAGTGTGTCAGACTGATTCCTATAGACAGCTCCATTTGAAAAGATCTCTGAGACACTTGCCTTTTGCAGGTATCTACCATCAACAAGAGGAGGGAGGGAACCATAGGGAGGGATACAAAGTGAGTAAAGTGTAATTAATAAAGAAAAAAGAAATTTCACCTTTCAATCATTTTTCTTTTGCTTTGGTCAATTTGGACTTTATGAAATCTCTATTGGGTAATAGCTTCTTGACAAGAGCAAGACATTCATCAAGTTTCCTTGATATTATAGAAAACATTTGCTGAAATTTGAAAAAACTCAAGGTCCTTGGTTGGAGCGTCAGTCTCAGAAAAGATCTGTCTGCCCAGATTTTTTGGTTCTATTGCTCTCCTTTTGGAGCTCCTGTCCCCTCCAGGTCTTTCTATCTCTCTCTTCTTTCATAAGATTTCTGCACTCTGCCCAAAGTTTGGCTATGAGTCTCAGCATCTGCTTTAATATCCTGCTGGGCAGACTCTTTCAGAGGCATTCTGCAGTAGGTTCCTGTCCTGTGCCTTGGTTTCTCCCTCTTTCAATGTCTATCCTTTCTGAGAGAGGATTGGTCATCTTACACAGGGTCCTCCTTCTTGCTTCACTGACATGAGTTTTGAAAAAAAATTGTTAATTGAATTTTTGTTTGAGATTGGTAAAGAATTATTAACAATTTCTGAAATGACCTCAAACAGAATTTTGCCATTTTATATTACATATTTATGTAAAGTTGTAATCTCAGCACTTGCAATTTTTATTATGAATATCTAGCACCTCTAAAAAACATTGAAGATAGTCTGCTTTCCACAATAATAAATACATAAAATGTCTTTCTGTGAAAAGAACATCTTTCATTATTATGCAATTTTGATTTCATTGTATTAATGTCTAAAATCATATGTATACTGTATTGTTTTAGAGTAAAAATTGTTTGTAAATCATTATAAATAAATATTTTATTTGCATCTGTATTTTATATGCCTATGTATATTCAATATCATATAAAATTTTATTGGGCAAAGGGGGATTAAAAGTAGTAAATTCTATATTTAGTTAAACACAAAAAATTACAACATTTTAGAGGTTTTGAAAAAGAGAGCTGACATCCTTAACAAACAGTTCAGGAGAGAATTAACAGTGCAAAATCAAAAATGTGAATCTCTTCTATTGTTTTAATTTAATCACCTAATCTTATCTTTTAAGGTCAGTGATTAATTTACAAAAGAAAATACAAGTTTATGGAATACTTATGCTTTGTATTTAAAATTATTTTGTAAACAATCATTAAAATGCTTTCCCTTTCATTCCGTGAAGGAGAAATATCTTTCAGGATAACTTATTTATTTAATGAAGTTGAATTTTACCATTCAGAGTCTCTAAATAACTCTTGTATTGTTATGTCTTCTCTCCTTCACCCTCAAGTCCTCTTTAGTGCCACTATAGGAATGGCATCCTTCTACATGTTTTTTCTAAAACTCCTTTCACAATGAATTTCATTTTTTTTTCAGTGAATTCACTAGAAATGGGTTAATTCACCAGATACAATTTCTCATAGAAATGTAAGGTATGTGGTTGGAATTTGCAGTTTCCCATATTAAGAGTCAACACCCTGTCATCTCATCACTATACTAACTCTCCTTTATTGAGTTGCTTTTTGTCTCAACTTTAGCCTTTATGAAGCACCATTAACAAAAATAACCTCATGAAAATACATTCTGTGTCTGCTCTATAAAGGTGCTGAGAGCCTTCTATCTCCTCACTAGTTCGGATGTTCTATATTTAGTTTCATGAGAAAAAATGCTAGAAAGAATGAAAATATTTCCACTGAAAAATATTATCCTTCCTACCTTCAGAAGAAATAGAATATTTGTTTATGTATTTAATATTTTGCTAAGATTTTTCACTTGACATTATTCTGTGAAACAATATTTTTCATTATGGTGGCTTGAATAGGTATGACTCCCATAGACTCATGTGTTTGACTGCTTGGCCATAGGTAGTGGCACTATTGGGAGGTGTGGCTTTGTTGGAGAAAGAATGTCATTGTGGGCATGGGCTTCGAGGTCTCCTATTCTCAAGTTATACCCAGTGTGACACACAGTCTCCTTCTGCTGCCTTCAGAACAAGTTGCTGAACTCTCCTTCTCCTGCGCCATGTCTGCCCGCGTGCTGCCATGCATGCCGCCATTATGATAATCGACTAAACCTCTGGAACTGTAAACATTAATTAAACATTTTGTTGATTTTTGCATTTTGTTTTGTTTGTTTTAATAAGAATTGCCATGGTCATGGTGTCTCTTCACAGTAAAATTAGTTAAAAAAAAAAATCCTAAGACAATCATGTATATAAGATTTTGATCACAGACTGTTTTAGGTCTTAAGTTCTGTATTTTATCAACATGGGGATTTGGATTGGGAATATATATAATAAAATGAACTTCTGAAGTTATCAGTCAATAGACAAATGGAATACTAAGGTTGGTAAATATATGGTATCACTTTAAGAGATGACATTTGAAGGTTTGTACTTGAGTGAAAACAATAAATACGAAAGAAGGACAATGTCTCCAACCATCTTCACTTTGACACAACCCTGCTATGGTTTTGATGTGCAATGCCTAGCGAGGCTTATGTGTTTGAACATTTGTCTCCAGCTGGTGGTACTGCAGAAGAAGGTTGTAGAACCTTTGGGAGTTATAGCTTAGTGAGGAAAGCAGATCCCTAGCGTATAGACCTTGAGCTTTGTAATCTAGCTTCACTTTCTGCCATGACTGCTTCCTAGTCCTACCAGGTGTAAGGGAGCAGCATCATGCCAAAGCTGGGAAAGATCTGGACCACTGGTGTATGGGTACTTACGATGGAGTAATATTTAAATGGGAACATTTTATATATTCATTTAACGTCTTCTTGAGAGGTAGTACAAACAATGATGGGGTAGACGGAGGACATTAAAAAAATAAAAGAAAAAAAAAACACTAAGAGCTTTCTCAGTTGACACAGGTATGACCCAATAATATCTGACCTTTAAAGAGTTTTAAGAGAGGACAGATTTACTTTAGCTCACAGCGGCCGACATTTCGTTCTAGGCTCTCTCAATTCAGAGCCTGTGTACAAGCAGAAAATACAGACAGAGGTGCGAGGAATAAAGGACTACAAAGTACTACACTGAAAACATGAAATGGGAAAGGGAATGTTCAAAGGCATGTCATGAAAGACTTAGTTTCTCTAACATACTTTATTTAACGTTCCTAGTGTCACCCTAGATAGCATCAGCAGATAAAAGGAAGCCAAATACGAATTACCCATGGGCCTTTCATACCCAAATCAAGCATCTTTTCCCTGCTCCCATGACTGTCTCATGAGACAAAGCATTAACATTCCAATTGCTTGTCATGCTTCTATTTTTAGCTAGCAGGTTATACATGGAAGGGAACAAAGCCAGGCAATCATTTCAGAATTTCATCTGACCCATCTGTTCAGGGTTCAGTGTCATTTCTGAGATTGTGGTACAGGGAAGTTTCTTCTTAACATCTACCCTCTGTAGCACAGGGAGGGTTTGAGAGTAATAATCTCCATGGCACTGAGACAGAAGTTTAGTTTAGAGCACCAAATCCTGAGCGGAGAGTTCACGTAGATTTCTTCCTACAAAATTAAGTACAAATGTGTGTGTGTGTGTGTGTGTGTGTGTGTGTGTGTGTTCTGGTCCTGTCTTTGTGCTTCTGTCATTTCTAAGACACAATGACACAGGAAACATTGTTCTTTAATAAATGGGTAATAGGAGCGAGGGAAGGAAAGTCCATCAGGGAAATCATTCTATCTTCTTTGCATTCGGGACTGAGGGCATAGGGTGTCTGTCATGACCGTGGCTCTAGTGCGTTTGGAAAGTTCTAACAGTAACTAGCAGTCTTGCTACTTGGGGCAGATATTGTCTCTCAGACTTCACTCTTTGCCTGTGGCTCTCCACATTTATAGCCTCTCCAGCACTCTGATTTATCCATCAGAGCTTAAGGCTTCATCCTCACATCGTTAGAAAACCACCCTCTCAATCACTTCTTAGAAATCCTGACCCTTGTATGCAATGCCTCTTCTTATAGCAAATCCTGTGAAATTTGAGTAGAACCCTCCTGATAGCACGGCTTTTTCATTTGGCATGTCTGACAAAACATCACATGACTATGCCAAAATCTGCCAATAGATCAAACAATGGCAATTCCCCTTAAACTAAAAAAGACTGGCTAAGGAAGACCAGGTGCTCATGGTGGAAGCAAACCTTAGAAAACACTTTCTTGTGGGAGGAGAACAGGCTGGAGGCTCTGTAATCCCAGATGAAGATCATTCCAGTAAATCTACTCTTCCATACCTTTAGGCCTGGGGTGTGTCTTATATGGTCAGTTCCTAAAATGCCACCTTTTATATTGTCCCCATGTTAAATGTTTGTTTGTTTGTTTGTTTGTTTTTTTCAGTGCTCCTAAACACTGAGCCATCTCTCCAGCCCCTCTTCATGTGTTTTTAAGAGAACATTCTTTTGTTTATTATTATTAGTTACATTTTTTATTAACTTTGTATCCCAGTTGTATTATGCTCCCTATTCCCTCCCAATCCCACCCTCCCTCCCTCAACTTCTCCCTGCCCCTTTCCAAGTCCACGGATTGGGGAGGACCTCCTCCCCTTTCATCTGGCCATGTTTTATCAGGTATCTTCAGGACTGGCTGCAAAGTCCTCCTCTGTGGCCTAACAGGACTGCTCCTCCCTTGGGGGGGGGGGGGGTAGGGAGATCAAAGAGCCTCCCATTGAGTTCCTGTCAGAGATAGTCCCTGTTCCCCTAACTATGGGAAACCAATTGGTTATTGAGCTACCACGAGCTTCATCCAAGCAAAGGTTCTAGGTTATATCCATACATGGTCCTTGATTGGAGAAATAGTTTCAGAAAAAAACCCTGTGCTCAGAGATATTTGGTCCTTGTGAGGCTCCTATCCTTTCCACATCATACTAACTCCCCTTCTGCCGAATAATTGGTTATGAGTCTTAGTATCTGTTTTGTAACGCTGCTTGGTAGAGTCCCAGCAATCAAAAATGAGGAAATCATGAAATTTGCAGGCAAATGGTGGTATCTAGAAAAGATCATCCTGAGTGAAGTATCCCAGAAAGAGAAAGACAAACATGGTATATACTCGCTTATATAGACCTACAAGATATGATAAACATAATGAAGTCTATACACCTAAAGAAGATAAACAAGAAAGCAGACATGGGGTAAAATGATCAATCCTCACTTAGACAAATGAGATGTGCATAGGACGTATGACAGGAGTCTACCGCAGAAGGCATCTGAAAGATTCTACCAAGCAGCATTTCAAATAGTTGGTTTAAATGTGATGATCTCTTCAGAGACTTTCTTAATTCTAGCTTTAACCATTTTCCTTTATGACCAAAGTGCATGTTTTCTGAAACTTTTGCTACAAATTATCACTGCAAGTCTATCAAAAAGACGCCAGCAATACCCATACCACAGCTTGATTGCTGGCTGCTCCAAATCTCCTCAGCCTGAGTAGTTTGTCCATTACTTTAAAACTCTGTCTCCCTCAACATTTCAGAATATGGACAAAATACAGACAAACTCTTTGTCACAATAGTGACCTTGGGTCTGAGTCCCAAGGAGTTCTGGTTTTGAGATTTCATGGGTTCATTCTTTATTTTCCATTCTGTCTGGTGTTTTGCTGTGTTGAGCTCCTACCAAAAAAACCCCACTAAGTTCTGCTCAAACATCCTTGGCTTTCTCTTATGTTTGGTCCTACTCTTCCAAATTCTTTCCACAGAGCAGTTCCAAAGGCTTCAGAGTAATGGGGTTTAGTCACAGGAACAAGCCTGCATCAACTTTCTATGCTAGTCAGACTCTCCATTACTGTGAAAAAGTACTCGATAAAGGGGATTTTGTGCCATGTTATTTCAGCTCAATTTCAAGGGCATCATCTTTATATTCTTGGTGTGTGGCATAAATGAAGGTGATGAAGACAGTGAAGTATCGACAGAGAAGAAGGATTCTACTTTGCAGTACACAGGAAATTGTGAAGACTGCACTCAGGACCAGATACTTTCTTTAAGTAGGCATCAATCCTAATGTTTCTAGAAGGTTCCTAAATAGTACCATTACCTGAAAGCCAAACTATTTAGCTGCACCTTTAGGTCCGAAGATAGATATTTAGATAGATAGATAGATAGATAGATAGATAGATAGATAGATAGATAGATAGATAGAAAGATAGATAGATATGGATGGATGGATAGAAAGACAGACAGACATCTGCTTTGATGATCTTGTCTTACTTTTATTATTTACTTAATAAAAGTAGTTGTTGGATACTGTCCTTACTCTAGTTTTAGGGATTTGTGTAAAGCAAATAGTGAAATTAACAGTTAGCAATGAAATTCTGAGCCAATTCTCTCTCTCTCTATTTTTTTTTTTTTTTGCAGTTTTTCAGTGTTGTTGTCATGTTAGGGCTTCACAAATAGTGTTAGTTTAAAAAAATTCATTAACTAAAAAAACTCCTGTAGTAGTTTGAATGAGAATGACTCTTATATGTATCTGAACACTTGGTCCTTAGTTGGTATTACTGTTTGTGAAGGTTAAAGAGATGTGGCCTTGAAGGAGGAGGTATTTCACTGGGGTGGTCTTGGGGTTTCAGAAGACCATGCTATTTCCAGTTAGCTCTCTGCCTCTTGCTTGTGGAACAGTTGTGAGTTCTCAGCTATGGAACAACTACCATGCCTTCCTGCCTGCTTCCATGGTGATCATGGACTCTAACCTTGAGGAACCATAAGGCCCCAATTAAATGCTCTGAGTTGACTTGCTCATGGTGTTTTGTCACAATAATAGATAACTAACTAAAAAACAAGTTTGTGACATCCTATGTCAAATCCAAGAATCAAGTAGAAAAATGCCACACTAGAACACTGTGCACCCTTTGCTGGATAGACTTGTCAGTAATCTGAGGAGACATGAGCTATAAGAAAGAAGGGAAGTATATATATCCATACTCGGACATTGTTGAGGAGTCATAGAAGTAGAGAAAATGTCTTGGCTGATATTAAAACATCACAGTAAGGTTTCAGATATATAACTGAAATACCCATTCATGATAAAAGTCTTGGAAAGATTAGGGATACAGAGGACAATAAAAGCCATTTGCAGCAAGTCCATAGACAATATCAACATGGAGAGAAATTCATTTAAAATCAAGAACAAGACAAGTTTGTCTGCTCTCTCCATACCTGTTTAGTATACTTTTTCAAGTCTTATACAGAACAATAAGGCAACTGAAGAAGATCAAAGGGATACAATTTGGAATTGAAGAAGTCAAAGTATCTTTATTTGGAGATGATAGGATAGTATACATAATATACATAAATGTCCCTAAAATTTTCAGGGGTAAAATTTTACAGCTGAAAGACACTTGCAGCCAAGTAACTGGATAAAATATAAATGTACAAAAATCAGTTGGTGTCAAACTTTTCCTGGACTTGTGCACTTATTATTCAAACAATGTTTGAATGAATCATTAGGTAGTTTCAAATATAACACAGAGAAATATCACAAATAGATATTATAAAAAACCCATTGTGTCTGAAGAAGATAATGAACAACCCTCAGATAATAAAAAGAAATCCTAATCATTCTCTGCAGAGCACACATTCATTTCAATTGATTTAAATGTCAGCAAATCTCAGGTGATTAAATTAAAAATCTGTTATTTTATAACAGTCCAATTAGGCAGGAAGTCAATAATTAATTGTGCCTGATAAATTGCAACTGAAATACATGATGTAAACAATTCTTTGTAAACTATGGAAAGAAGTACCTATTACAATGCTAGTATACAGAAATATAAAATCAAGAAATAGGTCATGTGATAATAAAAGATTCCTACTGAGAATAATGAACTAAAATTATTTGTCTTTACAAGTTTAATTTACACCACACAGGAGTCTTTGGTCAAAAAGAAAAAATAATGAAATTTCAAAGATTTGTGAGAGTAATAATTTTTATTAATCATAAATACTATCTTGCACAGAAAATTTATAGCATTTGATAAGTCGCATCATTTTATCTATTTATTACAATGAACTCAATAGTCAATTGATATAGAAATAATTAGCTTTCTATATTCCAAAATGAAGAGAAAAGAAATAAGAAATTACAAAATATAGTGCTTAAAAATATCACAATATTAAAAACTTCCTAAGAACACAGGGATCCTGTGATGAGCTTGCAACATCTCTATTTATCTTCAGGGAACATGGAAAAATATATATATATATATTCACAGAAATATATTTATATAGTCAAGGAAAGACGAAAAGTAAGATAGATATGATCCAGAGATATTAAGGAAAAACTAAAACTACATGGTTTGTCATTTTATACTAAAGAAATTCTTTAACAATCAATAGAAGAAATATATAACTTTATGTAGACAATAAACAGCCAAAGAGTAGATTAAGTCCAGTAATTTGATAAGTGCTTTTAATTACAATCACATCGGTCCTACTAAAAATGCAGCATAGGCACACTACTCAGTAATGAAGTAACGTACATTAGGTAAAAAATGGTGAGGACAGATAATGGAAAAGTGTAATTTATACAAAATTAATAAAGAGAAAATAGAAGTAATTGGAATTATTAGTAGAGGGAGAAAGTAAGCTAGTTTAAGATACTGTGACTGCATGTGGAGGGAAATACACACACAAACAAAGCCTGTGCACCTGCGGAGATGCCCAGAGCAAGGTGAAAAGGAGAGACAGTCTCAACAGTCCATTCATTATTCAGCATGTAGAGCATAGCTTCCTAAACTGGAAACCAGACAGGACTTAGATGACATCGTCAATCTTCTGCACAAAGTCAACTACTCTCCCCAGTTTTCTCCTCTTTGCAGACACTTTCCCACTAGAACACAGGCTTTGCGGATATGCTGGACCTTGGATGGATTATGGCTTCGGTTTGCATTTCCATCTCCAGCCACTGCTCTAGGGTCAGTAAGCGTGCCCCTGATGTTCCTCCAAGTCATCACGCCTTGGGCCTCCCAAAGTGCCATCTAGTCCTTTGTCACCTTCCCACACCCCTCCTGGCACAGTGAGAGAGCTTGCTGACACCCCGCTTTACTCTTCCCCTCAGGGCTCCTCAGTCTTGGCTGCTGCTACATGCTGTCCTGCCAAGAGCCGCAGACCCCACAGCAACAGTCCCAAATGAGAGCAACCTAGACACGACTAAGGACGATACAAGTCTAAACCTATTGAAAAACTTCAAAAAGTCACAGCGATTTGATTAGCATCTGAGTGAACTTACAGATGTTCGGAATCAGCCCTTTGATATGAAAGAAGACACAAAGAAATAACTAATTGAAATAAAAAGGACAATCTAGGTTATTAAAACAGAATTCGATGGAGTTAGAAATACTCTACTCAAAATAAAATGAAGGTAGAAATACTAAAAAGAAGTTAAATAAAAAATAAAGCAGCGAAGAGCTCCACCAACAGAACGGATCACGGAGAAGAGAGTCTGAGGAAAAGGAATACAAGTCAATAGCCAAGGGAGCCCAGGGAATCATGGCCACTATAGGGTCATACAGTGACGCCCACTGAAGCCTTGAGAACAGGCTTACTAACATGCACCTTCAACTTCAAGAAATTGCAGAGGTGAGGCCCCAAGTTCATCCAGCTACTGAGTGAACTCAGGGTGCTCATCCCTCCCGTGATGGGCTTCAATCCTCATCTCTTCTCATGTCTTCACTGAGAATCTAGAACATGGTCTCAACAGAGCTTAGGGTGCTTCTGTCTTCCCTCATCACACGGACTTACTCAAAACTGGTTACCTTTCTCCTTTCTAATTTTTTCCTTCTGAAGTGGGAAATTCACTCAAATTGTATTTTGGAAGCAATTAGCTCATTAATTGAGTTATTAGTTCATGAGAAGAAATGAATTTACCCAGGGTTGTATCAAGCCTTGATTCTCTCTCATATCTAATTTAGGTGACACTCTAGATTTTGGGGTTTCTGAATTTGTGGAATAATGAGTTAAGACTTTGAATTTATTCAAATGTAATCAATATTTTGTATGTGAAAATGACACATCCTCGGAGATCAGCAATGTAATGTTAGGGTGCAAATGTGTTTCCCATAAGCTTTGGTGTTAGAAATTCATTGCCAATTCCCAACTGCTAGCTCTCCTCAAAAAATAGATTAACACTATACACCAAAAACAAAACAAAACAAGAGAAACAAACAAAAACAACTTTCAGTAGCACAGGAAAGAAAAAAATAAAAAGGTGAGTTTTGATGTCACTCCTTTGCTATGCCCCATAATTTCTTTACTTTTTGCAGTAAAAAGGTCCTGTCAGCCTCATCTTCCCTAGATTTTCCAGTTCACAGTACCTTGAGAAATCACTGTCTATAAATTTTCTATCCTTCAGTTCAGTTGTGCAATAGCCCAATTTACAAAAGTGATGTAAAACACATGTGGAGTTTAAACACATTACACTTGTGCAAAAAGAAATTAGAACAGAGGTTTTTGGGGACTTGTGGTGAGGACAGTAAGATGGCAGTGAACAGTCTAAAATTTCACAACAGTTCAGCTTTCAAATGTTCTAGAGATCTAATGATTTGTTAATGACAATCATTAATAATACATTATGCTTTTGAAAGTTAGGAGAGTTTTTACTATAATCACCCTCTCAAAATTGCAATTGTGTAAGATAATGGTTAAGCAGTTACTTCCATTTAATTTCTATGAATTCAAATATCAAAGCATTTTAAATGTACCATAAATATGTATAATTTTCTCTATTAAAAGTCAGTAAGTTTACATGGATTAAATCATTTAAAATGTGTTTTCAGAGCACTGTAGAACTAATTTAGGAAATGACAATCACAGAAATGTCAAAATACTTATAACTTAAGTGAATCTAAATAATGCCTAAGCAAGTGAAATCAAAGTGAAAAGATTTAAAAACTTACACACACACGTATATATACTTATGTATGTGTGCATTCTATACTGTAAAAAAACCAGGGCTATTAATGTTTAGAAATATTAAGAACAAGTTTGTTAACCAAACCATAAGGACTTGTTGAATGGCACAAAACTGTACTTACAAGAATGCCCCATTTTTTTCCTGGTATTTTATCCTCGTCAACATAATTCATTTCAAGCTATAACAAATCACTGTGGTGGAGGTATGAAAAATATAAACTAGTCTATCAGTTAAGCCTGCTTGAAAGATTAGACGGGCACTGTGTATAAGAATTACAAGAAAAGACATGTTTTCCAACAAAGAGATAGGTGAAGTCAGGGACTGGGGTAGAGCTTAGCTGCTAAAGAGCCCACCAAGTACCGAGGAAGCCCTGGGTGCAATCCCAGACCTTCATGAGACTCAGTAGGTGCAAAGTGGAAAATCAGAAGTTCAGAAGCATTGCAACACAGATAAAAAAAAAAAATCAATGATTAAAATTTGTCATTTTTATTTCACTATTTTAAAACAATAAAATACTAGTTTTTACGCACTAATGACTCAATAAATCTCAGTTATATCAGTTTATGCACTATCTTTTACAATTATAATTCATTTAACTTTAAAATTATTTCTGAAGTTAATATTAACACATAGTAATCAGTAATAAACCACTGGATATTGTGAGCTATCTACAGAAACCATACTATGGATTTCTTTCATAAATATGGGTTTTGCTAGCTTCAGCTCTATCCAGTATGCCCTCAAAGACAGAATCATCATGTCATATTAATGACCATGAGGAAAAAAAATTAGACCAAAAATATCTGTTAAATATTAGTTAGTAGTATTCAAAATTCATATATAGTACAAGGGTGAGATTGTTACTCTCTTGCTCTCTTGTAAATCTACTTTGCAAATTTGGTAGCTTAATGTTTTTCTGGAAGATAAGTGCACAGTCTAAGTTTAAATGCTTTTTTTCCTAAAATGAATAAGTTTGCATGCTGAAATTCTGCAGTTCCCTTGACAATAAAGCACTTTAAAAAGCTTAAACGGTAACTTCAGTATGAGATATATGCATTATTTGTGGAAATTTACTATGTGACTCTTGGCACTAAATACTAACCTTATAACTAGATACATGGTAGTTTTCCAATGGTTCAGCTCATCTCTCTAAGTGACTATTTTTTGAGCAGCAGACAAGTCAGCAAGGGCTATCAATATTAATGACATTTGCATTTTCTGTACATTTTGTGTAAGCCAATGTGAGTGTAAATGCAAAAACACATTAAAATACTAGCCAAGTGGAGTCAGATATCTTAATGCATAATTGAAAACTCAAATTAAGTAAAACGAGTTGTGTTTGGTGATAGATTCCTTCAATCCCAGCACTTAAGAGATTGAGGCAGGAGGAACTTCAGTGCTAGATGATCCTGGGCTACATATCAAGACTTGTCTCCAAATAACAGTAACAGCAAAAAAAAAAAAAAAAAAAAAAAAAAAAAAAGAAACTATTAAATGGGGTAGTTGTCAAAACAATTAATTAGCTTAGGCACATATCCCATAAACATTTATACAAAAGAATGTATATTTTCTAAATAGATGCAAACCCAGACACTTTAGGAGGGTTTTGTTGTTGGGATTCAGTTTCAAATTGTGTTCCCAGTAACCCTAGCCTGTGAGTACCTGCAGGCCTCCTGTACTCCTGCTTACACTGCTCCCTCCTCCTCTGTTTCCTGTCTTTTCTCTCACAATCAGCATTTACTGAGTATGAGAATGATTTTTAATAGAGATGATATGCAGATGACTGAAGTAAATATCCCATATTAAGAGATTGAATAAAATAAGAAGCTTCATTTAGCACAGTTTATATTGTACATGTATTTACCAAGTTTATTGTTTTACTTTATTTTTTTCAGTTTATTTACTTTACATCCCAAGGATGCCCCTCCCTCCTCTCCTCCCAGTCCACCCTTTCTCTTCCTTACCCATTCCCCTAACCCTTTCCCCAAGGAAAGGGAAGCCCCTTCCCCCCATATCAACTCTGCCCTGCACATCAAGTCACATCAGGACTGAGAATAATTTCATCCCCTGATGCCAGGCATGAGACCCCATTTTTTTTCACTTATTTATTTATTTATTTATTTATTTATTTAAATTTATTCATTTTGTATCCCAGCTATAGCCCTTTCCCTCATCCCCTCCCAATCCTGCCCTCCCTCCTTCTTCTACTACCATGTCCCTTCCCTAGCCCACTGATGGGGAGGTCCTTCCCACCCCCCCTCATTACATCTGACCCTAGCCTATCAGGTCTCAACAGGTCTGGCTGCATTATCTTCCTCTGTGGCCTGGTAAGGCTTCCCCCCACCCCACCCCACCCCCGCCAGCAAGGGACAGTAATCAAAGGGACAGCCACTAAGTTCATGTCAGAGACAGCCCCTGTTCCCCTTATTAAGAAGCCCATTTGGAGACTGAGCTGCCATGGGCAACATCTGTGCAGATGTTCTAGGTTATCTCCATGAATGATCCTTGGTTGGAGTATCAATCTCAGAAAAGACCCCTGGGCTCAGATTTCTTGGTTCTGTTGCTCTCCTTGTGGATCACCAGTCCCCTCCACATCTTCCCATATTCCCCTTCTTCCGTGATGACAGTGATGACATATTCCCCTTCTTCAGTGATGAAGATTCACTGTCATCAGAACAAAATGACAACCTACAGACTGAGAAAGGATCTTCACCAACCCTATTACTGACAGAGGGTGAATATCCAGAATACATAAAGAACTAAAGAAATTAAACAGCAACGGATCAAGTAATCCAATTAAAAATGAGGTACAGAGCTAAACAGAGAATTCTCAATAGAAGAATATTCAATGGCAGAGAAACACTTAAAGAAATGTTCAACATCCTAAGCCATCAGGGAAATGCAAATCAAAACAACCCTGAGATTTCACCTTACACCCATCAGAATGGCCATTTATTAACTGATGATTTCAGAGCCTGTGATGTTGATGTTCTGTTCTGGAAGTTATCTCCTTTGCAAATGAGTTCAAGACTTTTCAGCACTTAGTTTTTCTAACAGATTTAGAGTCTCTGGATTTATTTAATTCAAGGTCTTTGAGCCACTTGGACTTGAGTTTTGTACAGGGTTTTAAGTATGAGTCTTTTTGCATTTTTCTACATGTAGACATTCAGTCAGAACAGCACCATTTGCTGGAGATACGTCTTTTTTCCATTGTATGGTTTTGGCTTCTTTGTCAAAACTCAAGTGCCATAGGAGTGTGGGTTTATTTCTGGGTTTTCAGTTTTGTTCCACTGATCAACCTGTCTGTGCAGTGTTTATTACTATTGCTCTGTAGTATAGCTTGAAATCAGAGATATTGATACTGCCAAAAGTTCTTTTTATTGTTTTGGCTATCCTCGGTCTTTTATTTTTCCACGTGAACTTAAAGGATTCTTTTTCCAGGTCTGTAAAGAATTGTGTTGGAATTTTGGTGGGCATTGCATTACTGTAGATGGATTTTGGCAGGATGCCCATTTTTACTATGGTAATCCTACTGACCAATGAGCATGGGAGATCTTTCCATCTTCTAAATTCTTCAATTTCTGTCTTCAAAGACTTGAAGTTTTTGTCATACAGGTCTTTCACTTGCTTGGTTAGCATTATACCAAGATACATTATATTATTTGTGGCTATTGTGCAGGGTATTGTTTCTCTACTTTTTTTCTTAGCCCTTTTGTCCTTTCTATAAAGGAAGGCTTTGTGAGTTATCAGCTGTAGGAGTTCTCTGTTGGAATCTTGGGGCTCACTTGCATATACAATCATATCATCTGTGAATAGCCATACTTTTGACTTCTCTTCCAATATGTATCCACTTGATCTCCTTTACTTGTCTTATTGTTCTATCTAGAACTTCAAGTACCATATTGAAGAGCTATGGTGACAGTCGGTAGCCCTGTCTGGTCCCTGATTTTAGTGGGAACTCTTTAAATTTCTCTTCATTTAACTTGATGTTGGCTATTGGCTTGCTGTATATTACCTTTACTTAGTTTAGGTATGTGCTTTGTATCCCTGATCTCTCCAAGTAAACATGAAGGGGTGTTGGATTTTGACAAAGGCCTTTTCAGCATCTAATGAGATAATTATGTGGTTTATTTTTTAGTGTGTTTATATGATAGATTATATTGGTGGATTTGGATATGTTGAACCATCCCTGCATTCCTGGGATGAAGTCTACTTGATTATGATGGATGATCTTTTTGATGTGTTCCTGGATTTGGTTTGCAAGTATTTTATTGAGTATTTTTGCATCAAAGTTCATGAGATAGATTGGTCTGAAATTCTCTTTCTTTGTTGAATCTTTATATGCTTTAGGTATCAGGGTGACTGTGGCCTCATAGAATGAGTTTGGCAATGTTCCTTCTGTTACTATTTTGTGGAATAGTTAGTTTGAGGAGTGTTGCTACTAGTTCTTCTTTGAAAGTCTTGTAGAATTCTGTGCTAAATCCATTTGGCCCAGGGCTCCTTCTATTTCCTTGGGGGTTATAGGTATAATTGAATTGTTAACCTGATCTTTACTTAACTTTGGTAAGTAGTATCTGTCATAAAAATTATCCATTTCATTTAGATTCTCCAATTTTGTGGCAAATGGATTTTTAAAGTACAATCTAATGATTCTTTGGATTTCCTCGGTGTCTGTTGTTATATCCCCCTTTTCATTTCTTATTTTTTATTAATTTGGATATTCTCCCTGTGTCTTTTAAAAAGCTCTTGGTTTTGTTGATTCTATATATTGTTTTATTTGTTTCTAGATTATTAATTTCAGCCCAGAGTTTGATTATTTAGTGCCTTCATCTTCTCTTGGTTATGTTTGCTTCCTTTTCTTCTAGAGCTCTCACCTGAGTTGTTATGTTGCTAGCATGAGCTCTCTCTACTCTCTTTATGAAAGCACTTAGCGCTATGTTCTTCTGAGCACTGCTTTCATTGTGTCTCGTAAGTTTGAGTATGTTGTGTCTTCATTTTTATTGAATTCTAGAAAGTCTTTAATTTCTTTATGTCCTCACTGACCCAGTTGTCATTAAGTAGAGAGCTGTTCAGTTTCCATGAGTTTGTAGGCATTCTATTGTTGATGTTATTGTTGAAGTCTAGCTTTAATTCATGGTAGTCTGATAGAATACGAGGTGTTATTTAAATTTTCTTGTATTTGCTGAGGCTTGCTATGTGTCCTTGGAGAAGGTACTATAAGGTGCTGAGAAGAAGCTATGTTCTTTTGGGTTTGGATAGAATAATTTGTAGATATCTGTTAGGTCCAATTGATTCATAGTGCAATTAGATTCATTATTTTCTGTTTGGTTTCCATCTCAATGATCTATTAATTGGTGAGAGAGGTGTGTTGAAGTCTCCTACTATTAATGTGTGGGTTTTGATGTGTAATTTAAGCTTTAGTAATGTTTATTTTACAAATGTTGGTGTCATCGTGGTCAATTTTTCCCTTTGATGAGTATGAAGTGCCCATCCCCATCTCTTTTTATTAATTGTGATTAAAAGGCTTACCAAGTTTACTGTGAATGCACAATAGTGTTATGGCTTGATATGTGTGGTGTTCCAAATGAATATACAAAACTTGGAAAAGTATCTAATTGAGGAAGTTTGGTGATTTTCTTTGACCAAGATGCCTGTCCACCAAGTATAATTTAAATCTCTGTAAACATAACCTTAAAGTTGGTGCAAGGCTTGTTGGAAAATTTATAAACTGAAAATAATTCATTGTAACATGTTTTAATCTCTCTAAACTTAACAATACAGGTCATTCAGAGATAATAAATTGTGGGCACATCTTGAAATACAAAATAAATTGAAATGGAAACAAATCAGATAGCCAGTAGACATAAAACAAAAACAAACAAACAAAAAAAAAACCCACTATGTTTATGGGAGGCCAAGATGGCGGCACCAGGAGGACACTGCATCTAAGGAGCAGGACAACATTTTCCATACAGCGACCAAGAGTCTGAACTCTGGGCCCTAAAACAACAGCGATCTTGTTTCCCAGGACACCAGAGACTTGGAGTCACTGTCTAGAGAAATCTTCACAGGGAATTAACTAAGGGGACAGATTTAAACCACCCAGTATATCCCCAGAAAAGGTCCCACAGACTGGCACAAACCAGTGACCTGCTGATAACCATATAGCCTGCTGTTACCAGGAGAGCAGTACTCACCCGCCACAGATTACTGCTTGGGTACTGGGCCACAGAGTCCCAACCTCAGACCTACAAAAGCCCGGGATCCCCGAGATCAACCCCCAGATACTGCTCCACAGGGCAACTAGTTACCCTAACAAAACCGACCAAACCATGGGACACACAGGTTACAACAGCAGATCACTAAATTTACAGCAAGAAACTGGGCAGCTATCTTCAGAACTTCTCCTGGTGAGAGGAGAGCACTCTCAACTAATAAGGACCACAGTTACCATTCAGGTCTCTACGCCTAAGGTAAGCAGTGGCAACTCCTGAAAAACACCAGCCATCCAGTGACTATACCCAAAAAGCTGAGAAGGCTTCCTTCAGAAAAAAAAAAAATCTTCCTGCCAAAGGAAGTCTCTCCACCACAGGATTCCAGGAAAAACCAGAAACCAACTTCAAAAACCTAAGATAACCCAATGGGTAGAGGCCAGCGTAAAAGTTCAACTAACAAAAGCTAGACCAATATGGCATCTCCAGAACTCAGTTATCCAGGGACAAGTAGCCCTAGATACTCCAGCATAATTGAAATGCAAGAAGAGGACCTAGCATCTATGATCACAAAGAAGATAACAGAAGAAGCAAACAAAATGCGTAAAGAAATAGAGGAAGATAAAAACAGTTTCTGGCCATCCATAAAGAAATAGAGGAAGTTGCAGCCAAACAGTTAGTGGCCTATAGAGAGGAAATGCTTAAATCACTGAATGAAATAAAAGAAAAAGAGGATTGTTCAAACAAACAGTTGAAGGAATTGATGGGAAAAAAGGAAAATACAGTCAGGCAGGTGAATGAAATCAACAAAATAACTCAAGACGTGAAGATAGAATTGGAAAACTTAAAGAAAACACAAATGGAGGAAATTGTGGAGAGAAAGAACTTAGGGAAGAGAACGGGAACCACAGAGGTTAGCATAACCAATAGACTACAAGAGATGGAAGAAAGAATCTCAGGTGTGGAAGATACAATGGAAGAAATAGTTGTATCTGTCAAAGAAAATGTTAAATCTAAAAAATTCCTGACACAGACCATCCAAGAAATTCAAGACAACATAAAAAAAAAATCTAAGAATAATAGGTGTAGAGGAAAAATAAGATTCCCTGCTCCAAGGACCAGAAAATATTTTCAACAAAATCATTGAAAAATTTCCCCAACTTAAAGGAGAGGCCAATAACAATGCAAGAGGCCTACAGAACACCCAATAAATTAGACCAGAAAAGAAAATCCTCCCGCCAAATAATAATCAAAACAGTAAGTATACAGAACAAAGAAAAGATACTAAAAGCTGCAAGGGAAAAAGGCCAAGTAACATATAATGCCAAACCCATTAGAATCACATCTGACTTCTCAATAGAGACTATCAAAGCCAGAAGGGCCTGGACAGATATCATGCAGACCCTAAGAGAACACAGATGTCAGCCAAGGCTACTATACCTAGCAAAACTCTCAGTACTCATAGATGGAGAAAACAAGATATTAAATGACAAAAATAAATTTCAACAATACCTGCAGACAAATCTGGCGTTACAGAAGACACTAGAAGAAAAAATACAATACAAGAAAACTAGCTACTTTCAAGAAAACACAGGAAATAATTAGCCTCACTACAGTAAAACAAAAAGCAACCAAACACACAACCTTATGACCACAGTCAATATCAAAACCAAAGGATCTAACAGTCACTGGTCATTAATCTCTCTCAACATCAATGGACTCAATTCTCCAATAAAAAGACACAGACTAACAGAATGGATGCATAAACAAAACCCAGCAATTTGTTGCATACAAGAAACTCACATAAGTCACAAAGACAGACATTACCTGAGAGTAAAGGGTTGGAAGACGGCTTTCCAAGCAAATGGACCCAAGAAGCAAGCAGGAGTAGCCATTCTAATAGCTGATAGACTTTCAACCAAAATTAATCAAAAGAGATGGGGAAGGACACTTCATACTCATTAAGGGAAAATTCCACCAAGAAGACATCACAATCCTGAACATCTACGCCCCAAATACAAAGGCATCCACATTTGTAAAAGAGACATTTATAAAACTTAAACCACACATAGATCCCCACACATAAAGTGGGAGACTTCAACACTCCACTCTCAACAAAGGACAGGTCAACAAGATAGAAATTAAACAAAGAAACAATGTCTCTAACAGAGGTCATGAATCAAATGGACTTAACAGACATTTACAGAACCTTACGCCTAAACACAAAAGAATTTACCTTCTTCTCAGCACCTCATGGAACCTTCTCCAAAATAGACCACATAGTTGGTCACAAAGCAAGCCTCAACAGATACAAGAAGATTGATTCTGTATTCTGTCTGATCACCATGGAATAAAGCTGGAACTCAACAACAACAGAAATAGCAAAAAGCCTACCCACACATGGAAACTGAACAACTTGCTACTAAATGACAGCTGGGTCAGGGAAGAAATAGAAATTAAAGTCTTCCTAGAACTCAATGAAAATGAAGACAGAACATACCCAAACTTGTGGGACACAATGAAAGCAGTGCTAAGAGGAAAGTTCATAGCACTAAGTGCCTTCAAGAAGAAATTCGAGACAGCTCATTCAAGCAACTTAATGGCTCACTTAAAAACCCTAGAAAAAGAAGAAGCAGACACACCAAAAAGGAGTAGACGGCTGGAAATAATCAAACTCAGGGCTGAAATCAATCAATTAGAAACAAATAAAACAATTCAAAGAATCAATGAAACCAAAAGCTAGTTCCTTGAGAAAAGCAACAAGATAGACAAACCCTTAGCCAAGCTAACTAAAAGGCAGAGAGACACCATCCAAATCAACAAAATCAGAAATGAAAAGGGGGACATAACTACAGATACTGAGGAAATCCAAACAATCATTAGGACTTACTTCAAAAGTCTATATGCCACAAAATTTGAAAACCTAAATGAAATGGATAATTTTCTTCATTGATTTGACTTACCAAAGCTGAATCCCGACCAGGTAAATCAATTAAATAGTCCTATATGCCTCAAGGAAATAGAAGCGGTCATCAAAAGTCTCCCATCCAAAAAAAAGCCCAGGACCAGATGGTTTCAGTGGAGAATTCTACCAGACCTTCAGAGAAGAGCTAACTCCAATTCTCTTCAAACTATTCCACAAAATAGAAACAGAAGGAACATTGCCAAACTCATTCTATGAAGCCACAGTCACCTTGGTACCCAAACCACACAAAGACCCAACAAAGAATGAGAATCTCAGGCCAATCTCCCTTATGAACATTGATGCAAAAATACTCAACAAAATAGTACACATCAAAAGAACACATCAAAGATATCATCCACTATGACCAAGTAGGCTTCATCCCAGGTATGCAGGGGTAGTTCAATACATGGAAATCCATCAATATGATCCACCATATTAACAAACTGAAAGAAAAAAACAACCTAGGAACCTGCCACAGAGGGTCTCCGAAAGCCTCTGCCCTGCAGACTATCAAAGCAGACGCCAAGACTTATGGCCAACTGTTGGGCAGAGTGCATGGAATCTTGTGTAAGAAGTGGGAAATAGTAAGAGCTGTAGAGGACAGGAACCACACAAGGAGAGAAACAGAACCAGAAAATTTTAACACAGGGAACTTCCCAGAGACTCATACTCCAACCAAGGACTATTCATGGAGATAACCTAGAACCCCTGCACAGATGTAGCACATGACAGTTCAGTGTCCAAGTGGGTTACACAGTAATGGGAACAGGGACTGCCTCTGACATAATCTGATTGGCCTGCTCTTTTATCACCTCCCCCTGAGGCGGGAGCAGCCTTGGCAGGCCACAGAGGATGACAATGCAGCCACTCCTGATGTGATCTGATAGACTAAGATCAGAAGAAAGGAGAGGAGGACCTCACCTATCAGTGGACTTGGGGAGGGGCATGCATGAGGAGGGGGAGGGAGGGTGGGATCGGAAGGGGAGGAGGGAGGGACTTATGGGGGGATACAAAATGAATAAAGTATAATTAATAGTAAAAAAATTAAAAAAATCAAAACCCAGTCATGTTAGGTCATGTGACTATGTTTTTGTTCTTAATCCCAGGCGTGGAATATGGGGCTGTTTCAGAATTTTCACAGCAGCTGACTGTAATGTGCCTCATGCTCTGGCAGGGGAAAAAAACAAAACAAAACAAAACAAAAAACGTTTAAATAATGATAAAATTCTAAGAGAAGACATTTAATATAATAAAATGTTTATTTTACATTTCTTATTAGCTTATTTTTGACAAGTGCCTGCTTGCTGGGTGGGAAAGAATACATAAGTCCACACTGAGTAATCAATTGATTTGCTAAATAAACATATGGACTATTACAATAAATAATATTAAAATATAGATATTCTATTTATAAACAGTATAGTAAAAGCCCATATATCTTGGTTGAGTTCAAAGAGCCAACTTCCTTTTAGCCAGATTTAGAAGCAGAGCACAGAGAACACTTTAAACATAGGAAACAATTTGTACTCAGTCCTAGGATGCTGGCCAATCAACAAGCCAAATGAAGGCAAACATGAAAATATACTTGTCAAATTTCCTGAGTAGAAGCCTTAATGCCACTCTTACTACCACACCGATGCCCTCATTCTGCCGTGTTCTTACTCACTACATCTTTGAACACATACCTTGATGTGAGAATCAGATGCTCTTATAGGTCAAAATGATTTTCACATTATTAAACCTGATGCTTCGAAAAAAATAATATCCTTAGATTTCTACAGAATGGTATGAATTGCTGTACTTGTTATGAAATTCACAAAAGTTCCTATCTGGTCAGGTGCATACTGTTTTCACTCTAGCTTTAACAACAATTAATGTGAATATGCTGCTCATGGGTAAAACCCAAGACTTGTGTGCAATCCTCTCCATACCCCCATTTGTTGGCACAACCTGGCCATATATTTTTAAATGTTCTGTAATCATGGATAAAGTAACTTTGATTCAATGAAAGGCCTGAAGTTCATTCTTCAACATTGCTTTTGTGTCACTCATATTTTCAAGGATGCCATTTCCCCCACTTAAGTCTCATTTCCTTTATATACTGCATTTGTTCTTCCCATCAACCCCTTCTCCACCCTAAGGACATCCAGTGGGTCACTGAATCTCATCAGCCTTTTCTAGCTGTTTTTTTTTTTTTTCACTGTTCAAAACTTTTCACTAAATGTTTTGGATTCTATTGCTTTAAAAATATATTCTGTGATTTGAATAAAGGAGGAAAACAATTTTTTCTCCATTAAAATATTCAACATACAAATATTAGAATTTACTTTTTACTGTCATGATATTTAATAATAGTTTAAAGAAAGAAAATACAGCTATATTCTATTTGTTTGAGAAACCTCTTTACTCAAAGAAGAAATAAGTGGTGTTTCTTGTGGGGGGAGGTTGAAAAGATAATCCCCATAGAGTCTGTGTTGTTTGCACTGTTGCTTAGTGTGGATCTGTATGCCTGAACCTGTTCCACATCTTCAGACATGGCTGCCAGGTCCTATCATGTTTTATTTCTGAAGCACTTAGCCAGGAAAGCTCAATATAGCAGCAAGGAGGTTAGTGTCCTGTAAGCTGTGGGGTTATAGACAGCGTTGGGGTTTTTTCAACAAAATTAATTTAAAAAAATTATCATGAGTGAATATGTTTTTGTGGAGATATTTGTCTTTATTCTGAGTTGGCATTGCAAGTGGGAAGTGATCAATGTCAGCGCTGTCTCCAGCTGTTTCACATTCCCATTATCTTTCTGGGAAGATTAATGTACTACTCAGCTCTTGTTCACAAACTGCTCCCTGGGAAATAGCTGTTGTTTGGCATGTGTGGTGTCAGTAGCAGAAATAACCATCTCCCCTTCATGTCTCACCCTTCTTAGCACAACCAATGGCATCGTCCAACTTTCCATCAAGAGACACATGTGATGAGACCCCAAGATGAAGCTGCAGTCTCTGATGTTTCCATAAAGAAACTCCAGTCTTCAACTAGCAAATGACAAAGGTTGCATTAATGGCCATGTGGAATCTTTCTTAATTCAGATACTTTGATTTTCAACCTCTCTGTATAACAGACAGACCTCATCAAACCTAAGTTAAGTCACACCCCCTTTAAATGATTGTCCACCAAAATTCTAGGTGTTGTTTTTTGTTTGTTTGTTTGTTTGTTTTGTTTCACAAAATTCAAGGTGGTATTCAAGTTGAACTTGGCCTTCTTGTCTGCAAACATCTGTGTCTCTCCTTAATTATACTCCAGAATCCAAACTTTTCGAAAATTTCTATAATATTGACAAAAACAGCTAATAATATTTTTGCAGTGCACTAGAAGAACTAAGTTTTCTTGAGCAGTAATTCCAAAACACAAGTGTGGGGCACAAGCACCTGCTTTGAGGTCTCAGGAAACATACTTTTACTCAGCTTTGAAATGTTTACAGCATTCTGTTGGGACTTGGAAATTTGGATTGCCAAATTAGACAATGCCATGACTTGAATTTCTATTTTTCTTAGTGTATCAGGCTTCTTCTCTCTTTACATAATCATAGATGCTGCCTCCTATGCTTTAGATGCTACATTCAAGGTCCTTGCTTTGTTTTGTACTAAATCTAATGACAGGTTATTCTGGTATGTTGGCTTGACAGAAACTGTATCTGACTCTCAGTATTAAATCCCTCAGTCACTCTCAGCTAAATGTACTGTCCTGTTTCATCTTGTTTTTTAGTATTATGACACCAAGCCCATATTGTGTGTTCTGGTTCCTCATTTGTCATCTTTCTTGTGATAAAAGATGGGATTGTGTTCCCTATCAGAATTCCAAAGTTTACTACAGTTTCTCATGTAAAAGGTGTGTAGCCTTTGATGGATGAATCATGTAGACTCTTTAAAATTACTTCAGACATATATCTAATCTTTTGAAATTAAAGTTCCAGAAAAATGTTGTAGCTATTCCATTGAGTTATAATCTGTACTATGAATTGTCTTTCTCCGCTGAGATGGATTATTATTATTATTTATTTTTTACAATGCTATGGTACCAGGATCAGAGAGATATTACAAAAGAATCTTCAGGCCATCTGACTTTTTTTGGGAACAAATGCACTAATTTTCCCGAAAAAAAAATTATCTCTCCTTTCTGAAAATCTAACAGATGTGCCCAGTGTTTTAATATTGTGATAAATGTTTCCATTACAGATTTCATGTTGAAAATTACACAATTAAGCTACAAAGAAAAATGCTCACATTTCAAGTAGGCTTATAATTTATATTGGTCCATATTCATTATGCCTGGCTGCATGAAATCCTCTGATCGCTGGTTGGACATGTCTAACTCAATCCACAAAGTCACACTTCACTGGCAGGATTTTCACACACTTTCTATTAGATGACTGGACTGATATACTGGGTCTCAGCCTCACTCTGACCCCCTCTTATCCATTCACCTTTAAAATGATATAAGCATTTGTGTCAACAACTCGGAACACTGACAGGAAGCATGCTACAGTTGTGCTCACCATATTTGGTTATTAATCCTGAATGTATTCTGTCTTCCACACAGGCAAAGAGCCAAATACTGCTCACAGTCTCTAGTCCACTGCTTACATGCTCAACTGATAAATTTCCCCCTCTACCCCACCTTTCTTTTTCTCATGCTTGTGTGCATGACAAGTCACACATGTGAAATTCTTAGAATAACTCAGAGGATTTGGTTTTCTCCACCAACCACATGGATTCTGGAATTGAACTCAGTTGATCAACGTTGGTATCGTGTTCCTTTACATCCTCAGCCATTTCCCACCTTTAGAGGGTCAACTTGAAATGCAGTTATTGATATCTTTGAAATGAGTGTTGGAGTACTAAGAAATGAAAATTCTACAGGTACAAATGCAAGCAATATTGTAACCAATGCAAATAATGAAATTCATTAATAAAGCAGCCTTACACTGTCCTGAGCACTGTTATCACATGTGGGTTGTCTATATCAGGCTCAGTCTTGTTTTGATTTGATTCACAGCTTCATTCTAAGACGTAATTTGTTTTCAAAGGTATTCAAATTAGAGATTATTTCACCCAATCCTAACAGATTAAACAACCATCAAAGTATTCCCTAAAACTCATTGAGAGTGTTAAACAATGTTAAACAAGAAATCCTATAAAACAGTCTTCTGTAGTACAACATCACTACATGGATATCTTTTCTTTTATAGCTTGACTTTACTGATAGAGAGTTGCTGGTGATTATGTACTCTCCATTTAAATTCCTGTATTGCTATGTTCATAACAATTAATTTGAATAAGATTAATATACTGAATATAAATCTAGATTATTCACTGACAGTGAATGTGACTGGTCCTATTATTTAACATTGTCTCATACCAAGTTCTTCACTTCACATATATACAGTAATTGTAACTCTATCTTTCATTCTGCTGAGCTGGGGAAATATATTCAAAAAATTTTTAGTTGTGCTCTTTGTTACAAGCATTGAATTAGAAGTGGTGGTTACAGCATTAGTATTGCTGTTAGAGACTCACAAACATCTCCTTTTATATATAAACCTCACTCCTCCAGTCAATCAGAATAACCCTTGATTAAATTTATTTTTATAATTGTAATATAATAAGCCATATCAAGCTGTAAAGTGAATACATCCCCTCTGTCGTAAAATTTAATGTATTATTTTCCCTAAACCCACCTTTTTTCCTTCTTTTTCTCTCCCTTTTGTATTATTTGCTATAATATAAAATAAAGATTGGGAGAAATCTGATGAAGTTTTTCTTTTCTTCATATTGTTCCATAAAATGCTTATAAACTCAATGAGCTGTGTGATTGTTCTCCCAGTAATTCGCTGAAGATTCTTCCAAGGGAGGCTCATCTGCAGTCCCCGGCCTGCTCTGGTCTAGCCACGTATGCTTAGGAATTGTTCCACAGTTTTACTCTTGTGGCTTTTGATGCGGCTTCTATATAGTCATGGCAAACCAACCAAACAAACAAACAAAAAACCCAGGGCCAGAGGTTTCAGTGCAGAATTCTACCAGACCTTCAAAGAAGAGCTAACACCATAGTCTTTAAACTATTCCATAAAATAGGAACAGAAGAAACATTACCAACTTCATTTTATGAGGCCACAGTCACCTTGATACCTAAACTGCACAAAGACCCAACAAAGAAAGAGAATTTCAGAGCAATTTCTCTTATAAACGTTAACACAAAAATACTCAATAAAATTTCAAGTCAAATCCAAGAACACATCAAAGTTATCACTAAGCACGACCAAGTAGGCTTTGTCCCAGGTATACAGGGATGGTTCTGTATACAGAAATCTATCAATGTAATCCACTATATAAAAACACACACATGATCATCTCCTTAGATGCCAAAAAAAAAAGCATCTGACAAAACCTAACACCCATTCATGTTTAAATTTTTGGAGAGATCAGGGATACAAAGCACTTACCTAAACATAGTAAAGAGAATATACAGCAAGCCTATAGCCAACATCAAACTAAATGGAGAGAAACTTAAATCAATTCTACTGAAATTAGGGGTCTGACTGTAAGGAGAGGATGGGGTGTAATCAGGATGTAAAGTGAATAAATAAATAAAATTTTCAAAAAAGGGATCATCCTTAGTAATCAGGAAAAAAGTGTGTGTTTTAAAAATTATATATCTCTGTCACGAACAACTCCACATTTGGCTAAGGCCGAGGATCTGGCTTGCTTCCATGTATGTGGACCTATCTGCATTGCCCACGTTGCACGCTGAGGTTGGCTACCCAGAGGCTATTTAAGCTGTGGGCTGGCTTTCCCCAGGGTCAGATGATTGTTCAAGGTTCCTGAATAAACTGCATTGAAAAAAAAATTATATATCACATTTCCCTTGTAAGCTCTTATATTACTTATCCCCTAAAATGGACTTTACTCTTATACTAAATAATCTAATTTACAATAATTTTAGAAGAAATGGAAATCAGTGGGAAATAGTAAGAGCTGGAGAGGACAGGAACTCCACAAGGAGAGCAACAGAACAAGAAAATTTGAGCACAGGGAACTTCCCAGAGACTCATACTCCAACCAAGGACTATTCATGGAGATAACTTAGAACCCTGAAAATGCAGCCACTTCTGATGAGAACTGATAGACTAAGATCAGAAAGAAGGAGAGGAGGACCTCCCCTATCAGTGGACTTGGGGAGGGGCATGCATGCAGAAAGGGGGGAGAGGGTGGGACCAGGAGGGGAGGAGGGAGGGGCATATGGGGGGATACAAAATAAATAAAGTGTAATTAATAAAAGTTTAAAAAAAAGAAATGGAAATCATGAGGCTAATTTCTTTAAAAGCTTAAATAGAACAACACATTGTTAAGGTGCTTGAGATTATAATAATTAAACCTTTTCTCCCTTGTCTTTCCTTCCTCTAAAATTCCCTGACACCTGTCCACACCCTCCTTCAAATATGTGGACTAACCAATCAGTGATTGTTATTGCATGAGTATATGAATATACCTGTGTGCATATGTACACATACACATTTCTAAATATAACCTATTTCCCACACTTAAGTGTCAGACAACACTGCAAAAGAGTGGGGGGAAAAGATTTTAAAAGCAGGAAGAACGGTGCACTTATTGTGAGATTGTCTTTTCTAGTAATATCAGAATTTTACCCATAAAGTCTTACCAGCATGACTGCTCCAATATGAGACAGACAAGAATGACACCAATGCACATACCAAAACGGACTGGGAAAAGCCCGCAAGAAATCAGCTACACACCCTACACACACACACACACACACACGCACAAACTATAGACAAATGAGTAAAAGTGGGAATTGGAGTATTCCCATTTGTTGTCCAGCAACAAATGGTCATCCCTGAAAACATACATACATTTAGCAACACATTTTAAAATATTCTACTGCTACATTCAGCTGGGTTTTTTTTTTAACAGAAAATCACTTCTTAGATGAGTAAAAAAAAAAATTGTGTCTGTGTGTGTGTGTGTGTGTGTGTGTGTGTGTGGTTTTGTGAGCTGTGATTAAACTGACCATGGATTTTTGATTTGCTGATTTATCCTTTCAAAAGATGTTTTTCCATTAGTGGTTCGGGGCTTCCTATCTTACCTTTAACATATAATTTTAGTCTACAATAATCAGTATTAGACTAGATTTTGGAAAAGTTGTATTTGGCCCAATTTAGCTTCCTTTCCTTCCAGTTCATGTTATTAAATATGCCATTACATTTTAAGATGTGTGTGAAAACTTTATAGTATACTTAGCCAAACCAGATTATGGTCATGCAATTAAGGATGTATTTGCTGCACTGATAAGACCTACCACGCATGGTGCATTTATACTGGGCATTGGGTGAGTGAGACTTTTGCAAAGGACACTAATCTGTGCTCAGATCTGACATGGAAATTGTGAAGACGAACCTGGTTTTGGAGAGAATGCTCTTGTCTATTCTTAGTTACTTGTGATGAGCTCTATTCACCTGGTGTCTAGGTTACAGTGAGGAGAGCTGCTACTGCGAGCCCCTTCGTGTTTCTCAGAAGAGCCTGTGAGAACTGAGAAAACTCCCAATGCAGTTTGGAAGGCAGGGCCTTCAGGCAATTTCCTTCAATAGGATCAAAGTCGAAGCAGTAAATATACAAATGCTTCATCAGGGCAAAGTCACAAGGACTAGATCAAATAGAATCTATCCTTTAAACCAAGCTGTCTCTAGAGAGTATTTGAAGTAATGTTAGCAGAATGATTAGCATAACGAACTGACCATGTTGTTTATTATTTTTTAATAACTGTCTAATGATAGTGTGTATTCAATGACAAAATTTGTGCTGGGTTAAAATTTTTCCCAGAAGACTTCATGTACTATAAACTTGGTCTGTATTGCAGTCATGTTGAAAGATGTAGGGACCCTTGAAGAGTGTCTAGAGGGATGTAATTAGATAATTAAGGGCATCTCTTCAGAAAAAGATTGATGGTGAAATCATTTCTAGCTTCCTGGAGAGTCAGTAGTTATAAAAGAAAGGGCCAGCTGTCCAGACTCTCCCTTGTGTCTTTTCTCTCAACAAAGTGATCTGCATTTGTGCCCTTGCCATTGGGGAGCCATGAGCCTTGGGCTCTTTCTGCAGAGTGATGAAAGGTGCAGACTAATGAACCTCTTCTCATTACCCATTCTCAGGTATTTCATTATGTCCTGAGAAATAGAGTATTGTGCCTAGTGAGTAAAGAGGATCTCAAACAGTTTATTATAAAATTATAGAAAATAGGCAACATCTGTGTTAAACATCAGATAAAAATCAAACAACATACTTAAGTTGTTTCAGTTTCCTTATGTTCCTTGGGTTACTTTTGATTCTAACTTGTTTTCGATCTTGTGTTTGAGTAACACTCCCCAATTTTTATTACACAATCCTTCCATTTATGGTCTCAGTAGTTAAAATTCATGTGCTTAAATTATTGGCAGACAAAATTGTCATCTCTCTTTATAATCATCCAGTAATATGCTATTGCTACTTAAAAATCTGGACACATAAACTGGATTTTATGTTTCAATTTTCCCTATTTATTTACTAAGTGGGATAAATATAATCCAGTTATCAGCTAACATGAAGATTCTAAATCTCTTGTGAGTTATAAAAAACCTTGATCTAGACATGATGGCTTACACCTATTACCTAGCACTTGTGAGCTATGACATAGGGGGAATCGGGGCTCCATGGTGAGAATCCTGACACAAAAAGAACCAACAAGACAAAGCATAACTCAGATAAAAACTAACAAAATTGTTAGGATATTCCTTCCCATTTTCTGAGATCTAGAATTGGGGGGAAAGGAGGGATACAAGAGAGAGAGAATTGAAGCACATGTCTCTAGACATATATTCAATCTTTAAAGAAAACTCACACATGTTCTATAATGCTTTCCTTCACCCACTATAGGATGCCCATGTGTGAAAGTTTCCAGTTTCTTTGAAGACTGTTATGTCATGTGATGTTTTGCTAGAAGCTGTCTTGTAAAAGGGCACCTGATGTTTTGCTGTGAGCTGTTTTTCATGCAAGGGGAATGATTTTGGCCAGCTGAAAACATCCTTGGGTGGACATTGAGGAGAGGAGATATATAGAAGATATAGACAGTGAGACAATGCTTTTTAGATGATATTGCTTTGCTGGTCCTCATACTTTGACACTTCACTTTGCAAAGAGAAATATTCCAGAGAACTTCTTGGGAAAATTCAACTGAGTGTTGAAGCTTTTGCTGACTCGGTGCAGTTCAGTGGAGTCATACTGTTTCTGCTGAATTGTGTTGATTCATGTTGCTATTTGGTGTTGGCATTTGGACTGGACTGCTGGTATTCAGACAATGAAGACTAGGCTCTCCCCAAGGAACTACTTCTAAAATGATCTACAGTCCCCTTTTCCTAATAATCTTCTTTCCACTCTATCCCTGCTCAGTGGATTAGAAGGGTTGTCAAAAAAATTGGAACCCTATTTAAATTTGGTTTGTGAAGAATCTAAGCCTACACATGTGATATGAGTCATCTTACTTTTGACAGTTCTACACTTAGTCCTCTAGCATCATATAGTTATCAGTATTATCTAATTCATATGGCCCAGTTGAAATGAAATTTTAAGTATTAAATTCTCATAAGTCTTTAAAAATGTTTGAATTTTTATTTTGAAAAGTTGTGGTTTCTGAAATTGATATTTTATATTTAAGGTATACCCGTGTGCAGGTGTGTGATGTGTCCAGAGTAACAGAGCTTAACAAGGGAATTGTTGTGAACTATCCCCACTATATAAACATTGTCTGGCTAAGATGTGGTTTTTCATGCATTGTGATTGCTAATACATTCAAAGATCTACCACATTTCTTCCTTTCCTGCCATTACTCTATATACTTTTTATTATTTAACTTAATTTACTTTACATTCCAATAGCATCATCCCTTCCCTCCTTTCCTCCTTTCCTCCCAGTCCCTCTCTCTCCCTTCCCCTCTCCCCTCTCTTTCTCAGAAAAGGGGAAGCCTCCCATGGATATCAACCCTTCTTGGCACATCAAATTGCCATAGAACTAGGCATATTTTATCCTATTGAGTCTAGACAAACTAATTAGGGGAAAGTGATCCAAACGTAGGCAACAGAGTCAGAGACAGCCCTTGCTCCAGTTGTTAAGAGAATCCCATGAAAACCAAGTTGCACATCTGTTACATATATGTGGGGGTCCTAGGTTCAGCCCATGCATGCTCTTTGGATGTTGGTTCAGTCTCTCTGAGTCTCTATGGGCCCAGGTTATCTGCTTATGCAGATTTTCTTGTGACCTGTCTGGATCCTTCAATCATTTGTCCTTATCTTCCACAAGATTCTCCAAGCTACACCTAATATTTGGCTGTGGGTCTCTGCATCTGTTCTATCAGCTGCTGGGTAAAGCCTCTAAGAGTACATTTATGCTAGACTACTGTCTGCAAGTATAGCAGAATATTACTAATAGTGTCAGGGTTGGCTCTTTCTCATGGCATGAGTCTCAATTTGGAACAATCATTGGTTGGTTTTTCCCTCAATTTCTGCTCCATCTTTATTCCAGAGCATCTTGTAGGCAGGAAAAATTGTGGGTCAAAGGTTTTGTGGGTTGGTTTGAGTCCCTACACCTCCGTGTAGGTGAACATTTCAGGTTCCATATCCCTGGTTGCTAGAAGTCTCAGTTAGAGTCACCCTCATAGATTCCGGATGCTTCTCTTGTCCTAAGTTTCTGTCTCATCCCAGAGATGCCCCACCCCAGTTCTCTCTCTTTTAGTCCTCCCCAAACTAGTCCCCTCCCCCAACCCATCTCCCAGCCATTTACCTTCCTCTATCCACCTCTTATGTCTGTTTTATTTCCCCTTACGAGTGAGATTCAACATCCTTCTTTGGGTCCTCCTTGTTACTTAGCTTCTTGGGGTCTGTGTAGTGTAGTAGGGTTACATTTTAAATGTTCAACATCCATACTCATCAGGGAAATGCAAATCAAAACCACTCTGAGATTTCATACATGTCACACCCATCAGAAGGGCTAAGATTGAAAAAAAAAACAAAAAAAAAAAAAAAAAAAAAAACTGAAGTGACCCCACACACCTCATAATTAAAATCACGAAAGCAATAGAGGGAAATAACTGACCATACGGGGAAATTGAATGACATTGTCAGCAGACTTTGCAACCTGATCATCAGAGACCAGTGGCAGCTGGGCAAATGATTTGAAAAAAAAAAAGGCCAGGGTACATATTTCACTCAATGTAGTGGGACCATGAGCCTGAGAAATAGGAGTTGAAGCCCTTATTAGTGTGCAACACTAAGCCCAGAAACTAGGGATAAGGCAAGAGAATCCAGAATTCTAAGACCACTAGATACTGGTTCAAAAAACAAAACTAAAACAAAGCTATAGCATGGGCTAATGAGAGAGGTCCATGGTAAGACACTTACTATAGAAGTACAAATACTTGAGTGTGACACTCTAGGACCCATGAAGAAAGCTATCATGACTGTATATTATATAGCAGTAGCACTGTGTGTGTGTGTGTGTGTGTGTGTGTGTGTGTGTGTGTGGTGGTGGTGGTGGTGGTGGTGGTGGAGATGGTGGGGTGAGGTGAGGATCACAGGTTGTGGTAGGCAAATTCAGAGGACTTCCTGATGGCCAACCCTCATATGTGAGCCTTGGTTCAGTAGAAGAGGAATACACACATGAAGTCCTCTGACCTACACACTCAAACAAACATATATATATATATATATATATACACACACACACACACACACACATATATATATATATATATATAAACATATATACATACATGTAAGGGATTATACTTGAATTTCTCCTCTGAAATTGGTCTCAACTTTACTGCAGTGCATTTTCACATTCTGATTTGCAGACTACCACTGTAGATTCAAGGAAGCATTAGGAATTTCCCTTTTCATGTGTTCAGGAAGTAGCTCTGGTAGGTTGGTTTCAGATTCCAGGGAAGTCACACAGGGAGAGAGAAGAAAGAGCCAGCCTGAGCTGTGCCCAAGAAGCTGTACCAGCTTCCTCCTGCTTTACTCCTGCCTTGCAAGTCATGATCAAAATGCAGAGCCCTTGAATTTTCAGTTGCCTTTCAGTAAAGGTAAAGATTATGGCATCAGTAAAGATATGTTGGATGTGTAAGAATTAAGTTAATTACATTATGCCAACTGCCAAATCAGTAGGGCCCTATTGCCCACCCTCCACTTCAGGCATCATGTTTTACTGGTCCTCTGTTCTGATGGTCTCTCCTTCAAACATGGGCTTATTTTATTTCAAAGCCAAAATCTATCATGAAGCTCTCATATCTAGTCTCAGTATAAGAAAACATCAACTAAGCTAGGTGTGGTGGCACAGGACTGTGATCGCAGCACTCAAGGAAGCGGAGGCAGGCAGTGAATCTCTGTGAGTTCAAAGCCAGCCTGCTCTACAAAGTGAGTCCAGGCCAGCCAAGGTTACACAGAGAACCCCTGTCTCAAGAGAAAAAATTAACTACTATTCTCTCATTTTTAAAATTTATTTAGGGTTTTGCTTTGCTTTGTTAATGAGGTGTCTACCTATGGACCTGAGATTTGTTATACACATGTGGCTTCAAAATCATGATTCTGAGGACATGATCTCCTGAGTGCTGGGATTACAGGCATGCATCATCATACCCAACAACAACAATAACAAAACATTTTGAAAATGAGATTCTGTGCTTAGATTATTAAAAAGAAAGAAAATCAAGTATGAAATCCAGGTAGAGATACAAAGAATTTGGAATGATAATGCTTCTATAGAAATGCAAATGTCTTTGTTCCTGTAATAAATCTAATATTGACAAATCTCTCAGGCAATAAATAACAAGTTTTTGCATTACTTCTTCAAACAAAATAATCAAATGCCCTCCACAGTTGTTCTTGTGTTCATCATGACCAGGCTTTCTGTGATTTTCCCCTCATATACCTGGATGTGAATGAGCATCACTCATGCCTCAACACTCTCATACACTTTGTTGGCATTGGAGCAATCTATTTTGCATCCCTAAGGACAGAGGAAGCAATCTAAATTCTACCCACATTCTTAAGTTGCTTCAATGGCAAAATCAGCAAGAATGGCACTGAAGGCACATGCTACTCTCAAGGATGGGAAGCTAGCTCCTTGGGCTAATATACACCATCCTCACTGCTGACATCAACAGCTTTTTGTGATTCCTGTTACTTGCTTCTGAACATGTGGGCATTTATGATGTGTGATGATAACAAACAACTTATTATGTTGTTTTGAGTAATACTTTAACAGGCATATTTTCCTATATTTATTTATTTAATGCTGGTTTGAGAGAATCGATGTGCTACGTTGTGGTTTCCAAAGGTGGGAGGCTATGGTGCAGTGAGCAATCAAAAGGATTCAATGGGTTACTGCCAAAAGGCTTCAGGGCTCTCTAAGACTGAAGCTGTAGTGGACATATTTTGCCAATGACCTGAATTATCTTGGGAGAAGATGTATCCTCAAAGGAGTCTATCAGAGCTGAACTTGAAGATACCAGACAGAAAGATCAGCCAGGTTACACTAACACCTCACCACCTAAACATAGACACCAGGAAAAACTAAACATAGGGAAAGTTAATCTTTTATAAATTTACAACAGTAGAAAATTAATATATTTAATTTCTGTGGTTTGCATTATATTTCCTACCTTGATGTTTGTATTTAGAAGATTGGACAAGTTTCTTTTTATTTGGAATGTTTTTAAAAGAATATTCAACATTTTAGAAAAAATAAAAATATACCAATAAATATATACAAACATATGCATGCAGTTTTACTTCCCAAGTATTTCAGTGTACATGATTTAATATATGGAATATATTAGATCTTTATCTATCTATCTATCTATCTATCTATCTATCTATCTATCTATCTCTCACCACCCACACTACAGTACAGGCGGAAAGAATAATACCTCCTTTACAGGTAAGAAGAGCAAAGTTTAAGAATTAGAAATAGACACATTAACATGACCTAGGAACTAGACAAAGTTGGTGACAACATCCTAATAGTCAGTTCAGGTCACAACCCTATGCTCTCATCAAGGGTGGATTAAAGCACAGACAGATTTGACGTGCTGGTCCAGGCAGCACACCTGGGTAGAGAACCTGTCGAGGCAGAGAAGCAGAAGTACCTGCATCTGACACCACTCATCCAGGGTGACAGCATATCCACACCAACGGTTCATGTTCACCCTTAGGACGGTCCTTACCATACCTTGTTGTGTTCAGTACAGATTCTGCATCCCTGGTACTGGGTGACATAACCTCCGTATGGCCTTCCCAGCAGATAGGCTGCTATCTCAATTATACTTTTTGTAAAAATTATTTATTAATTCTTTTATTTATTACAATTTATTCACTTTGTATCCCAGCTGCAGTGTCCTCCTCATCCCCTCCTGATCCCATCCTCCCTCCCTCTTCTCCTCCCATGTCCCTTCCCGGTCCACTAATAGGGGACTTACAATTTTTGTCAGAGAAAGCCTCACTTCCCTTAATATGCGAACAACATCACCAAACTTTTAATCAGGTACATATATGTAAGGGGCCTAGGTCATAGGTCCAGCCCATACCCGGTGCTTGGTTGGTGATTCAGTCTCTGAAAGCCCCTCCTGGCCCCAGGTTAGTTGACTATGTTTGTCTTCCTGTGGAGCTCCTGTTCCTTCCAGGTCCTTCTATCCTTTTTCCCATTTTTCCACCAGGCTCCTTCCACTATGTCCAATATTTGGCTGTCAAACCTCAGCATCTGTTTTGATCCATTTCTGAAAGGAGTCTCTCAGAGGACAACTATGATAGGCAAACATAGCAGAGTGTCCTTAATAGTGTCAGGGGTTGGCTCTCTCCCACAGTATGGCCAGGCATTGGTTGCACATTCCCTCATTCTCTGCTCTATCTTTATTCCTGCACATCTTGTAGGATAAATTTGGGGTCAAAGTTATTTTAGATGGGTTGGCGTTCCACTCCCTCTACTAGGAGTCCTGTCTTGTTAGAAGGTGACCTCTTCAGTCTCCATGTCCCCCACTAGTAGGGATCTCTGCTAGAATCACCTCAAATTCTCCCATGAGCCTAACCTGTTAGATCTCCAGCCAATCTCAATGATGACTGAGACCATGCTTTCTCTTCCCTCTGCAAGCCCTCTGTCATCTTGCCTACTCCCTTCTTCCCCCAATCCTACTTCTCCCCACATCAGATCCCCACTCTCATTTCCCTCAGTACACTCTCTCCTGTCCTTTTCCCTCTCTTAGAGCACTTCCCTGTCTATTCCATTTCCTCTTCTCAGTGAGATTCATGCATCCTCCCATGGGCCATCCTTGTTAGCTTCTTTGGGTCTGTGAACTGTAGTATGTCTATCCTGTACTATATGGCTAATACCCACTAATGAGTACATACTATGTGTGTCTTTCTGGGTCTGGGTTACCTCACTGAGGATGATCTTTTCTAGTTCCATCAATTTGCCTGCAAATTTTATCATTTCTTTGTTTTTAATAGCTGACTAGTATTCCATTGTGTAAATGTGCCACAATTTCTGCATCCATTCTTCGGTTGAGGGACATATAGGTTGTTTCAAATGTCTAGCTATTGTGAAAAAAGCTACAAAGAATATAGCTGAGCAAATGTCCTTGTTGAATGGTGGAGCATCTTTTTGGTATATGCCCAAGAGAGGTATATCTGAGTCTTGAGGTATAGCTATTCTCAGTTTTCTGAGAAACCACCAGAATGATTTCCAAAGTGGTTGTACAAGTTGGCACTCACACTAGCAATCAAAGTGTGTTCCTCCTGTTCAGTATCCTAGCCAATATGTGCTGTCACTTGAGTTTTTAATCTTAGCCATTCTGACAGATGTAAAATGTAATCTCAGAATTGTTTTGATTTGCATTTCCCTGATGGCTAATGAAGTTAAGCACTTTTTTAAGTGCTTCTCGGCCATTTGAGATTCCTCTGTTGAGAATTCTGTTTAGTTCTGTACCCCTCTTTTTAAATGGATTAGTTGCTTTTGTAGTATTTAATTTATTGAATATATATATATATATATATATATATATATATATATATATATATATTGGATATTAACCCTTTGTCAGATGTGTGCCAGGTGAAGGTCTTTTTCCAAATATAGACTGCTGTTCAGTTCTGTTGAGAGTATCCTTTGCCTTACAGAAGCTTTTCCGTTTCTAGAGGTCCCATTTACTAATTGTTGATCTTAGAACCTGAGCTGTTGGTATTCTGTATCTTGCACCAATGAGTTCAAGGCTCTTCCCCAATTTCTCTTCTAATAGATTTAGGGTTTCTGGTTTTGTATTAATGTCCTTGATCCACTTGGACTTTGTGCAGTTGTGAGTTTTGTGCAGGGTGATAAATATGGATCTATTACATTTTTCTACATGTAAAAATCCACTTAGACCAGCACCATTTGTTGAAGATGCTATTTTTTGCTATTGTATGGCTTTGGATTTCCTGACTTGCTTAGGCAGAGTTACACCAAGATAGTTTATATTACTCATGGCTATTGTGAAGTATGTTATTTTCCTAATTTCTTAGCTGGTTTATCATTTGTATACTGGAGGGCTACTGGTTTTATTTTTATTGTTGTTGTTTTGTTTTGTTTTGTTTTTTGAGTTGATTTTGTATCCAGCCATTTTTTTGGAGATGTTTATCAGCTGTAGGACTTCCACATTAGAGTTTTGGGGGTCACCTATGTATACTATCACATCATCTGCAAATAGTGATATTTTCACTTCCTCCTTTCCAATTCGTATTCCCTTAATCTCCTTTAGTTGTTTTATTGTTCTAGCTAAGACTTCAAGCACCATATCAAAAAGATATGGAGAGAGTGGACAGCCTTGTCTTGTCTCTGATTTCAGTGGATTTGCTTTAATTTTCTCTCCATTTAATTTGATGTTAGGCATAGGCTTGGTGTTTATTTATTGCTTTTCTTTTGTTTAATGCAGCTTGGATCTCAGATATTTCCAAGACTTTTAACTGGAAGGGGTGTTGGATTTTGTCAAATGCCTTTTTAGCTACCTAATAAAATGTTCATATTTGTTTCTATCAGTGTGTTTATATAATGAATTACATTGATGGATTTTTGTATAATGAATCATCCCTGCATCTCTCGGTTGAAGCCTACATGATTATAGTGAATGATATTTTTGGTGTGTTCCTGCATTTGGTTTTCAAATATTTTAATGAGTGTTTTTGGATTAATATTCATAAGGAAATTGGTCTGAAATTCTCTTCCTTTTTTGGTGTTTGTGTGGTTTATGTACCAGGATAACTATGGCCTCATAGAATGAATTTAGCAATGTTCTTTCTGTTTCTATTTTGCAGAATAATTTAAGTAGTATTGGTATTAGCTCTTCTCTGAAAGTCTGGTAGAATTCTGCATTGAAACTCTGGGCCTGGGCCTTTTTAGGGGGGCGGGGGGAGATTTTTAATGACTACTTCTATTTTCTTAGGAATTACAGGGTTTTAAATTGTTTCCCTGATTTTGATTTAATGTTTACAAGTGGTATTTATCAAGAAAATAACACATTGAGGTATCCCAGAAAGAGAAAGACACACATGGTATATACTCACTTATATAGACCTATAAGATATGATAAACATAATGAAATCTATACACTAAAGAAGATACACAAGAAAGAAGACCCGGGGTAAGATGATCAATCCTCACTTAGAAAGACAAATGGGATCTGCATTGGACATAGGAGAAAACGAGTGACAGGACAGGAGCCTACTGCAGAGGACCTCTGAAAGACTCTACCTAGCAGTGTATCAATGCAGATACTAAGACTCATAACCAAACCTTCTGCAGAGTGCAGGGAATCCTATGAAAGAAGGGGGAGTTAGTACGACGTGGAAAGGATAGGAGCTCCACAAGGACCAATATATCTGGGCACAGGGGTCTTTTCTGAGACTGATACGCCACCAAGGACCATGTATGTATATAACCTAGAACCTCTGCTCAGATGTAGCCCATGGTAGCTCAGTAACCAATTGGTTTTCCCTAGTAAGGGGAAGAGAGGCTATTTCTGACAGGAACTCCATGGCTGGCTCTTTGACCTCCCCACCCAAGGGAAGAGCAGTCCTGCTAGGCCACAGATGAGAACTTTGCAGCCAGTCCTGAAGATACCTGATAAAACAGGGACAGATGAAAAGGGGAGGAGGTCCTCCCCTATCAGTGGACTTGAAAAGGGGCAGGGAGGAGATGAGGGAGGGAAGGTGGAATTGGGAGGGAATGAGGGAGTAGGATACAGCTGGGATACAGTTAATAAAAAATGTAACTAATAATAAAATTTTAAAAAGTCAAAAAAAAGAAAATAACACATTTCATTTATATTTTCCAGTTTTGTAGTGTAGAGTCTTTTTGAAGTACGACCAAATGATGATGATTATTATTATTATTATTATTATTATTATTATTATTTTGTTTTTTTAGATTTTTCTCAGGGTCCTCCTTTTAATTTTTGATTTGTTAATTGGATACTCTCCTTCTGTCTGTTAGTTAGTTTGGCTACCGGTTTGTCTATCTTGTTGCTTTTCTCAAATTACCAGCTATTGGTTTGTTGGTTCTTTGTATTGTCCTTTTATTTCTACTTTATTGATTTCAGCACTGAGTTTGATTATTTCCTGCCATTACTCTTCGTGGGTGTGTTTCCTCTTTTTTTTTTTTTTTTTTTTTTTTTTTTTTTGTTCTAGAGCTTTCAGGTGTGCTTTTAAATAGCTAGTGTGAAATCTTTCCAACTTTTTAACGAAGGCACTTAGTGCTATGGACGTTCCTCTTAGCAATGCTTTCATCGTATCCCATAAGCTTGGGTATGTTGTGCTTTCATTTTCATTGAATTCTGTAGCATCTTAAATTTCTATTTTTACTTCCTCCTTTACCCAGATGAAGGGCACTTCATACTCATCAAAGGAAAAATCCACCACGATGATGTCTCAAATCTGAACATATATGCCCCAAATTCAAGGGCACCCACATTCATAAAAGAAACCTTACTAAAGCTTAAAGCACACATTGAACCCCACATGTTAATTGTAGGAAACTTTAACACAACTAACTCTCTCATCAACAGACAGATCATCAGAAAGAAATTAAACAGAGAAATAATAAAACTAACTGACATTATGAGACAGTTGGACCTAACAGATATCTACAAGGCATTCCATTCAACATAAAAGAATATACCTTCTTCTCAGCACCTCATTTAACCATCTCCAAAACTGACCATGTACTTGGTCACAAAGCAAGCTTCAACAGATACAAAAAAAAAAAAAAAAAAAAAAAAAAAAAAGAAAAGAAAAGAAAGAAAGAAAAGAAAAGAAATAACACCTTAACATCTTGTAGTCATCAGACCACCAAGGGTTAAAGCTGTATTTCAACAACAACAGAAACAACAGAATGCCCCACAAACTCATGGAAACTGAACAACTCTCTGGCCTTAGAGGTAGTCATGAATCTGCTGAGCCACTGGAGAGCTATGACTGAGTTTGTGATGCTGTCACTCCCAGTCAGTTGTAATATTTTCAGTTTGGAGCAACAAATAGTTCTGTTTCTTGCAAATGAGAACGTGCTAAAAAAAAAAAAAAAAGACTATGTAAATGTTGGAGCTGATTTATGAGAAATTTAAGCACATATGCAGATACGAAGGAGGAACAAGAAAAGAGATAGTGGAAGTACTTAAGATAATGAAGTGCAGATGAGATATAAATCATGAGAAGCAGGTGGAGGAAATCCCACTTGCCATTCCTAGTCTGTTCTCTCTCTTTCCTGCCTTCAGTTTGAAATGCAAGCCCTCATATTGCTGTTTCACTTCATATGCCTCCCTTCTCCACTCAACAATCATGGATGCTAACTCTCTCAGACAAGATACCCAAATAAGCTCTGTCTTCTAAAAGTTGCCTTGGTTGTGGTGTTTTATCACAACAATTAAAACAGCAAAACAAAACAAACAAACAGCAACAACAAAACTAAAACAGAAGTTCCTATTTCTGTGACAGGTCTGACCTTGCTATATTTTGAAAGAATGTGGGAAACTCTGGGACTTTAAACTAGAAAAGTTGTTCAATGTTGTAAAAGGAGCTGAATGGGCCACCCTAAGAGGAAAATCTTTTCTCTTCCACAAATGGACCAGTACAATGGTCTACTGTCCTGATGCAGGAGGAACCAACCACTTTCAACTTTGTAACATGCATGTACATCAGAGATGGACAGCAAATATAACCAAATTCAAGGGCCCTCTACCTCAGTGAAATTTCTAGACAGCTAGTAGTGTGAGGCATGCAGAGGTAGTCCATCTACAGTGTGGGAAACTGGCTTTACCTGGACCCTCCTAACATGATAAAGATGCACAATTCTTGAGCCTATTTGGATTATGGAGGCATCACATTCCTCATTCTGGTGTGCCACCCCGTCCTATAAAAGTGACCTCAAAAGTTGCTCGCTATAAATGAGGCCTACAACAGGTAAAGATGTTATACCCAGTTCGTGAGCCCCCAAAAGATCTCCAAGAATCAACTCCGTTGCAAAACACATGAGGGTCTTTTTATTGTAAATTACAAGCTGCAGCTTGGGCTACACAGCCCCACCGCTGAAGAGGTGAGAGCTGAGCGCACCGTGCCCAGGTTAGTTGGGTGATATATAGATTCTGGTTCCTCCCAGCATGCCCAAGGCAGGGGAAATTCCTGCCTGGCAAGCATCCATTGGTCAAAATGCTACATTTTGAATTGATTGGCTATAGGAAGGTCCCCAGACCATAATGACCTGGTGTCCCTCCCTAGGGGGATGGGCCAGTTTGCTAACAACTGTTATCTCTAGTAGGTGAGGAAAGAATGCAGTAAGGCAGTCCTTCCCCTCAGGGCATCAACAGACTTCTCCACCCACATAGTTCAGCCCTTAATAATAGCTGCTAATTTTTAATCTTTTTGGTCTCTCAAAGGCTCCTCATCAGGTCCAGGCCATTGTGCAGGCTGTTCACCTCTTGAATCATTTGATCTAGGTAATCCAAAGTTCATGATGTTTTATCAAAGCAATAGAAAAATCAAACTGAGCCTTATGAGGTTTTTGTTTGTTTTATGTACAACAGGACCACATTAGATAAGAAATTCTGAAGGAGAGGTATCTTCAAACAAGAAACAGCAAAAGAAACCTAAGACCTCATATGCCTGTCAATATAACCCCTCTGAATGGTATAGTTTGAATGAAGCATACACCAGGGGCTTCTGTGTTTGCATATTTAGTTTGCAGCTGGTGGTGATTTTTGAGAACAGGAATTCTGGTAAGATGGGTCCTAGCTTGAAGAATTATGTCACTAGATGGTAGACCATGCAGCCTGCAGTTTCATGACCTGTTTTGCCCTATCTCTGCTTCCTGCTCTACATGGAAGTAGGAGCAACCACAAGCTCTTACTTCCACAGAAACACTTGCTGTAATGCATGTCCACCATGATGGGCTATATGTGCCCAAATGAGGAGCAAAGCATACTCCTCCTCTCTTAAGCTGCTCCAGCAAGCTATTTTAACACAATGAAAATAACTAGCACAGCATGTATTGTTTCCTTTTGCAAAACATTTAAGTTTCAGCATCATTTTTTTCATCTTTTTATATGAGGAAAGTGAAGATGAAGAGACTGAATTTTGTTTATCTTGGGTTATATTTTAAACTCAATTTCAAATCTTTCCTTGTATAATGAGAAAGGTGTTTACCTCTCAGGAAAAAAACAAAAAAACTTGCAGGATTTTGCTCAAATGATGGGAAAAAAAATATTCTGGAACCAACCACAGCCTATATCTACTATTTATACTAAACAATACCCTAACATAAACAAACATTTAGACAGTGCACTTGTGTAAGCCTATCACAAGCGTCTTATCTCTGAACCTCACTGTAGTTTCTTGTGTCACATTCTTTGTCTATCATCTATGTATCTATCTGTCTGTCGATCTATCTGTCTAGTCTATATCATGCTCATATGTAAGAGCAGGATATTAGGAAATATTTTTGGTATATGGGCTTGAATTGCAGGGAAAGCTAGTTAACATCTGAAAACATTTTATTCTAAAGTTCTCTTTTTAATTTAAATTTATTTTTATATTTTATTCACTTTTCATTCTGATTATAGACTCCTTCCTGGTCTCCTCTCAGTGCCACCCTCCCTCTTTCTTCCCTCCTCTTTGGCTCCCCTATTACTCAGAAAGGGGGAGCCTTCTTCCCTTATCATCTGACTCCAGCCTATCAAGTCTCATTAGGACTGCCTGCATCACCTTTCTCTGTGACCTGGCAAGGACCCCAAACCAGAGTTAAGTGATCAAAGAGCAGGCAACAAAGTACATGTCAGAGACATCCTCTGCTCTATTTACCAGGGAACCCACATTGAGACTGATCTGCGTATCGGCTACATCTGAGCAAGCAATCTAGGTCCTCTCCATGCTTGGTTCTTGTTTAGTCCAACTACAGGACCCCCGGGCTTTGTTGGCTTTGTTGGTCTCCTTATGGAGCTCCTGTCCTCTCAGGGCTTTTCTATTCCCCTACTCTTTCCTAAGACTCCCTGAACTCTGTGAGTTTGGCTGTGAGTCTTGACATCTGCTTCTCTCCCCCACTGGGTGGAGTCTTTCAGAGGACATGTATCATAGGTTCCCATCCTGTTCCCTCTCTTCAGACGTCTTTCTGAATGAGAATTAAGCATCCTCCTTATTATTCATCGTGTTTAGGTCTGTGGATTATAGTATGGTTATCCTGTACTATATGGCTAATGTCTGCTTTTAAGTGAGTATATTCCATGCCTGTCTTTCTGGATGACCTTTTCTAGTTCCATCCATTTTTCTTCAAATTTCATGATTTCCTTGTTTTTAATAGCTGAGGAGTATTCCATTGTGTGAATGTATCATAATTTCTGTAGCCATTCTTCCATTGAGGGACATCTAGGTTGTTTTTAGATTCTCCATCCTTGGTGTCAAGCTGTACTATAGAGCAAGAGTAATAAAAACTGCATGGTATTAATATAGAAACAGACTGGTGGATCTGTGGAATTGAATTGAGGACCCAGAAATAAAAGCACATACATAAGGACACTAGCTTTTTTTGACAAAGGAGCCAAAACCATATAACAGAAAAAAAGAAAGCATTTCAAAAATTGATGCTGGTCTAACTCAACGTCTGCATGTAGAAAATGCAAATAGATGCATGTTCATCACCCTGCACAAAACTAAAGTCCAAGTGGATCAAAGATATCAACATAAAATGAGACACACTAAATCTACTAGAAGAAAAAGTGGGGAAGAGCCACAGAAGATAACAATGGTGGCTGTAGTTCCAAGATCTCTTTTCTGTCTGAAGAGAGTCATAGCGTGAGGGGCATCAACGGGCACAGGCACCCAGCGAGGTATGCGAGTAACCAGGACATACCTAAATTCCCGATGGTGAGTGTACTCTGTCACGAACAACTCCACATTTGGCTAAGGCCGAGGATCTGGCTTGCTTCTATGTATATGGGCCTATCTGCATTGCCCATGTGGCATGCTGGGGTTGGCTACCCAGAGGCTATTTAAGCTGTGGGCTGGCTTTCCCCAGGGTCAGATGATTGTTCAAGGTTCCTGAATAAACTGCATTGAAAAAAAAGAAGCCTGCAACCACATGTGTCTTCTCTTTCCCTGGGTATGTCTCTTGCTTTCAGTTCTGTTTTTGAAAATCTATGTGAACATTTCCTTCTAATACAGAAACTTTCTTTGAGAATCCCACAGCCATACTCATATACTTGCTTTTTTTAAATTAATTTATTTTTATTGATTACAGTTTATTCACTTTGTATCTCAGCTATAGCCCCCTCCCTCATCCCTTCCAATCAAACCATTCCTCCCTTATCTCCTCCCATGCCTCTCCCCAAGTCCACTGGTAGGGGAGGTCCTCCTCCCCTTCCATCTAATCCCAGTCTATCAGGTCTCATCAGGACTGATAGCATTGTCTTCCTCTGTGGCCTGGTAAGGCTGCTCCCCCCTCAGATGGAAGTGATCAAAGAGTTGGCCACTGACTTCATCTCAGAGACAGTTCCTGTTCCCATTGCTGGGGTGATCAAAAAACCAACAATTGTTTCTATGTCAGAGATATCCCCTATTCCCATTACTAGGGAACCCACTTGGACACTGAGCTGCCATGGGCTACATCTGTGCAGGGGTTGTAGGCTATCCATGCATGCTCCTTGGTTGGTGTATCAGTCTCAAAAATGACCCCTGGGCTCAGATTTATTGATTCTGTTGCTCTCCTTGTAGAGCTTCTGTCCACTCTAGGTCTTTCTATCTCCCTCTTCTTTCATAAGATTCCCTGCACTCTGCCCAAAGTTTGGCTATGAGCCTCAGTATCTGCTTTGATACCCTACAGAGACCCTCTGTGGTAGGCTCCTGTCCTGTTCCCTGTTTTTTCCCTCTTCTGATGTCCAGCCTGTGTGCCTTTCTGAGTAAGGATTGATCATCTTACTAAGGGTCCTCCTTCTTGCTTAGCTTCTTTAGGTGTATAGATTTTAGTATGTATATCCTATATTATATGTCTAATATCCACTTATAAATGAGTATATACCACATGTGTCTTTCTGCTTATGCTTCACCTCATTCAGGATGATCTTTTCTAGTAGATTTGCCTACAAATAAATTTTCCTATAAATTTTTTGATTTCCTTGTGTTTTATTGCTGAGTAGTATTCCATTGTGTAAATATACCACAATTTCTGTATCCATTCCTCCATTGAGTTGTTCCCATTCCTCTGGGTTGTTCTAGTTTCTTGCTATTATGAATAAAGCTCCTAAGAACATGGTTGACCAAATGTCCTTGTTGTATACTTGAGCATTTTTTGGATATATGCCTAGGGGTGATATAGCTTAATCTTGAGGAAGTGCTATTCTCAATTGTCTGAAAAAGTGCCAGATAGATTTCCAAAGTGGTTGTACAAGTTTACATTCCCACCAGCAGTGGAGGAGGGTTCCCCTTACTCTATATCCTCTCCAGCATGTATTGTCACTTGAGTTTTTGATCTTAGCCATTCTGATGGGTGTAAAGGGAAATCTCAGGGTTGTTTTGATTTGCATATCCCTAATGACTAAGGATGTTGAACATTTCTTTAAGTGTTTCTCTGCCATTCAATATTCCTCTCTTGAGAATGCTCTGTACTCCATTTTTTTAAAATTGGATTACTTGATTTGTTGCTTTTTAACTTCTTGAGTTCTTTATATACTATGGATATTAGCCCTCTGTCAGATATAGGGTTGGTGAAGATCCTTTTGCAGTCTGTAGTTGTTTTATTCTGACAACACTGTCCTTTGCTCTACAGAAGCTTTTCAGCTTCATGAGGTCCCATTTATTGATTGTTGCTCTTAGAGCCTGCGCTGTTGGTAAGAACACTGGCTGTACTTGCTGAATTCCCAGCCACCACAGGGTGGCTCACAACCATCTGCAAGCCCAATGCCAGGGGACCTGATTTCTCTTCTGGCCTCTGCTTGTACCAGGCTCACACATGATGCCGATAAAGAACTCATACAAATGAAATAAAAATAAATTTGTATAAAGAAAGAGTCAAAGATGGTGTAAATGGAGAGTTTAAAGGTAGTAACAATGAAATGATTAGATGGAAAATATGTTATTTGAATAATTTGAAACATAGGTGGGTTTCTTCTGTCTTTTGGTGGTAAGCCCTCCGCAATGGAGTTGTGAGTGATAATCAGTGTAACTTAGGAGGTAGCTCAGTCCACTGTGACTAGTATTTTGCAGTGATTTCCCTAACCTATTTGTCCACAGTGGGCGATGATTAGTAAGTTTCTATGAGAAGCTGCTTCAGGAAGGATGAGCCTTTTTCTTCATTGCTGTTGGGTATGGATCCCTAACCTGTCTGTCCACAGTGGTGATGATTAGTAAGTTTCTATGAGAAGCTGCATGAGGAAGGACAAGCCTTTCTCTTCATTGCTGTTGGGTATGGATCACACATCCCACTTAGGATGTGACTTCTTTGCTTTGCAGACTATCATTTAATCCAAGTAAGAGCCTATCAAATGCTGGGCATTTCATGTAAGATACCCACATCATACACCTTAACACTCTCATTCCTGTATTAAGAAATTCTATAACACACACACACACACACACACATACACAAATTTCTGAAAGAGTTTGCTGTGACAGTCAAGGTTCTTTAATTGTGAAGCAAAATGTGGAGCCTATAGGACTCATTTGAATGTCAAATTCCCAAATTCAGTTCTTCCTGTTTTCTGTTGATCACAATTTGTGTGTAGGTAGGGGAAAGGGATCCGGAGGGAGGCAACAGAGTCAGAGACAGCCCCTATTCCCATTGTTAGGGGTCCATATGTTGACCAAGCTGCTACACATCTGTAGGGGGTTTAGGTCCAACCCATGCTTTCTTTTTGGTTGGTAGTACAGTCTCTGCTTACCATCAACCAAAGGACACCGTCTTCTCGTGGTGTCCTTGACCCCTCTGGCTCCCTCTGTCCTTCCTCCCATTCTTCCACAAAACTCCCTGAGCTCACCCTATTGTTTGGCTTTGCTTTTCAGAGGACAACTGTTAAAGGCTTCTTGTTTTGTAACCAACGATAAAAAGGGCTGGATCAAATTGGGAGGGGAGAGGAGGGTGAACTGGGAGGAGTAGAGGGAGGGGACACAGTCAAAATATACAGTATGAAAAAAAAATCTAGTTTCAGTTGAAAGAAAAAAAATCACCTAATTGGGATTTTTAGATGATGAGTGAGTGGATAAGTTCAACAATATTGGGTAGAGAAACACAAATCCAGCACCTATTCTGAGGCAGAGTGGGTATCATAGAGGGCTGTCCTTCACAGCCCACGGACGCTGTCCTACCAGAAGGGACAGCAGGATGGTTGAGATGTTCACTCCTGAGCATTTCTTTAGATCTGTAATTTCCGAAGACATTTGAACCCCTCCCTAATTATGAGCTCTCTTAATGCTAATATGTCTTTTTAGGAAAAAAAATTGTCACAGGGAGTTGAGATTCATTACTATGTGCTAGAGAAGATTAAAGAGAGAGAGAGAGAGAGAGAGAGAGAGAGAGAGAGAGAGAGAGAGAGAGAGATGCTTAGCATGATAAAGGCCTTAGTGAGGCTTCCTGCCCATCAAACACACCTCCTTTTTCTGAAAACCAGACTTAAAATGGTCAGTAAGTTTTATGTCAAGGACCCCAAAAGCTGCAGTTCTCTTAGTATTCCTGGTCCTATCAGCATTTTTTTCCTTGCTGCAGATTGATAGTGCTAAGATTTAACCCTGGTTTCCAGTTCCTTGTTATCTCCTCCCTCAAATAATCACCAGTGACTGAAAGCTATATGCCAGCAGATAAGAGAACATGAGTGACACCTGGTCACCTCGTAGTTGCTAAGTAGGCTAACTACCCCCCTTCCTCACCCCGGTTCCTGTCATCTGTCTTTCCTTCTTCATTCTTTTTCTTTCTTTTTTTTTTTTTGTGTGTGTGTGTGTGTTTCTGTGTCTGATGGCCTTGTTTTAGGAGCACTAAGTTTAACTCCCTATCTCCTGTTTCCGGGTTAAGGAATTCATCTTTTCTCCTTCGCTGTTGCAATTCCTTGAGGGCAGAGAGACTTCTGCTCAAATCCAAAGGAAAGGGAGAGAACAGAGGTTCTTGTTGCTTGTAGCGCTGTGCTCAAGGCTGAATGTGTGAACCTGTCCCAACACAGAGGATCACAAATCTGCCTGATCTCATCACAAACCATGCTCAGAGGAGGCAAAGTAGTGCATGCATAGGGATGCTTTCTCCTTATGAGATTCTTAAAGCTTACACAAAGTAGCAGTGCCACTTGTAGCCAAAGGGCATGCTTTCCCCATATCAGTTTCTCTCATGGGCTCCTTTCCTAGGAATAGCTTGTTTATATGTAGGAGCTGAGCAAAAGAAAATTAGGACACATCTTGTGGTGTCCCTGAAATCCTCCCTCTTTTGCATTGAACCTTGAAATTTCCTGAACCTTTCTTTTTTATTCTTCTTGCTTTGTTGTTTCAAGTCACTTTTTCTTTTTCCCCACCCCCAGCTTCTGTCTCCCAATACAGTGGATCTACCCTATTTCAAAATTTACTCACTTTTTGTAACATAGAATTTGTCAGAAATTTTTATGTAATGTTTGGAGTATCTCTATTTCTGTTTAATAACACCAATGGATTTCCTAGACCAGATTGAGGAGGTAATGCTATTACTCTATGGTAGCTTCTTTTTCTTTTAAGATTCCTAAACAGAACTTAAGAGATTGGCCTTGGCCTATAGTCACAGTTTTCTAACTTACTAAAATCTGTACACCTAAAGAAACTAATCAAGAGGGAGGACTCTTTATTAGTCCTCAATACCCACAGAAAGACAAAGAGGATGGACATCAGAAGGAGAAAACGGGGGACAAGTTAGGAGCCTGCCACAGAGGGCCTCTGAAAGGCTCTGCCCTGCAGACTATCAAAGCAAATGCTGAGACTTATGGCAGTTTTCAGGGAATCTTATGAAAGAAGTGGGAAATAGTAAGATCTGGAGATGACAGGAGCCCCACAAGGAGAGCGCAAAAAATCTGAGAACAGGGGTCTTCCCCGAGACTGGTATTCCAACCAAGTACCATGCATAGAGATAAGCTAGAACCCCTGCACAAGTGTAGCCCATGAGAGTTCAGTCTCCTAGTTCGTTCCATAGTAATGGGAACAGGGACTGTCTCTGACATGAACTGATTGGCCTGCTCTTTGATAACCTCCCCCTGAGGGGGGAGCAGCCTACCCAGGCCACAGAGGAAGACAATGCAGCTACTCCTGATGAGACCTAACAGACTAGGATCAGAAGGAAGGAAAAGAAGACCTCCCCTACCAGTGGACTTGGGGAGGGGTATTTGTGGAGAAGGAGGAGGAAGGGAGGAATTGGGAGGGGAGGAGGGAGGGGCTTATGGGGGTATACAAAGTGAATAAAGTGTAATTATGAAAAAAATTAAAAAATAAATTAAAATACAAACAAACACAGAAACGGTGGCAGCCATAGACGGCTTTTCTTTTCAGGTCCCCTCTCATCATTCCAGATCCTTATAGGAAGGAAATCATTAGCTTATTTGAGAGACACATCATACATTTTTTCTTTTATGATCACAGTAACTTGTGGGATCTGACACTCATTAATGAGGAAGCTTAGTCTGTGTGTGAAGTGGCTAAGAAATGTCTTTCCTGAACTGTTTGAGCCTTTTCTCTAAATAAAAATCTAGAATCTAGTCATACATGTTACTGCTGAATCCCACTCCTGTAGTTTTTTCTCTGAGCTGTTTTCCACAAGTTGTTTATTTAGAGTAAACCAGGTAAAATGAGGAACACGAGGTCATAGGGTGGGAAGTCTGCGTTAAAGATGAAACAAATTCAAAAGGCTTCACCTTCCTCCATGTTCACAAGAAGGGGAAGGAACATAGATGTCAGAGTCATGTTGTAACTATGGATAAACCCAAAAAGCCCCTTCTTTCCTCATGGTCACTAATAGGGGAAGAGAAAAAGAGAATCATAGGGAACACTGTGATGGAGTGGGAGAAGAGGGAATCCAGGAGATAATCCTAACATTTCCTTTTAATTGTGGAGATGAAGAACCTTTCCTGTGACCCACAGACCTTCACAAAGTGCCTGGCATATTTGTGTGTTGATCCTTGCCTAAACATAAACAAGAGGAGGGAGTAAAACTGACGCTAAAAGAATATATCAACCATAGTATTGCACATGCTACAAGGTGATCTTTCATAGAAAGGAGGTAATCGCTTATTAAATTGTCAGGTGGTCAGCTTCCTCATTGCAAGAACTTGTTGATTGCAGATGTGAGCTTCCAAACATCCACCTGAAGTCTGGCCATGCAGGATCTGATCTTCCATGATCATCAGTGCCAACGGACACACATCCACAGCCTTATAAAATGTAAAGTTATCAGAAATTGGCCTTTCCAAATCAAATGTTTTTTCTATGGTAGGATGATAAGTGAGACAATGCTGTTCTCTGACTCTTGTCATTAACCAGTGAACATACTACAGGGAAAGAACATGTCTTCAGTGATTGCAATGGAAGCAGCATGATAACACACCCTCAGTAACCCAAATAGATGGCAGGAATATTAAAGAGTAAAATTTAATGTACCAAGGGCTAGGTCTCAAGTAAACCCTGAAAACCAGTCCCTCAACATGCTTTGATTGAAAAAATATTGGCTAAATTTGGCAACCTATATACTCTTAAACACCTAATAAAAAAGTGTTCAAAGATTTAAGTAATATTTATTTTTATAGTCCATGTAATCATACTCCCCAGACAATGGGCTTAAATGCATATTAGATGCAATATAGATAACTATTTCTTCTTCATGACTTTCTCTGATGAAAGAACTGTTGCTTAGATACTGGACCTCATGGTTTTGGCTCAACTTTCAACACTACAGTCATGAATAAGGCATACTGTTGTTTTAACTTGTAGCTCAAATGATGGTTAATTTTTCTCTTCTCTAAGCCCACCTGGACAGGACTTAAGCCTGCCACTCTAGCCAATGCAATAACTATCAAAATGCCTGGAAGCAGATCATGGGTTCACCACTCTTGAATCAAGACTTGGAGGACAAAGACAGAGAGAGAGAGAAAGCAATCCAAAAAAGTATGTGTGAAAGATGTTCTTCAGAGCTTATGGAGGGATTCCAATGGGCTTTGATGGGAGCATTTTTTAAATGTCCTTTATTCTGACTTTTCCTAGTGCTCTGGCTAGAGCTTGAAATGTTAAGCTTTTACAAAAACTCTTGCCTGCTCCCAGAAGAATGGGAGTGTTTCCTAGGACAAAAGGCTCCTCTTTCCATTCTTTTCTTGCCTTTTCCCTTTGCCCTGTCTTTATTAAGATACCTATCAAAAATTTCCTTGGAAAATTAAAGCCATTTGTTCTCTGGATTTTCATGATAGAGGTGATATAATTCAGTGTAATTTTAGTAGTGATACTATGAATTTTTAGATTTTTGTGTATTCTGCTGGCCACTGGCTTTTCTATTTCCTCTTCTTTACTGCTAGTTATTCTGAATAGAGATGTTTAAATCTACATTTATTTACCTGGATCTCTCTGAGAACCCTCAAAGTCCTGAAAGGCAGCAAGAAACACAAAACCCTTCAATAAAGTGACTTTAGCACATATCCTAAATATTTTTAGGTTGTAATTCTGGTTTGTTGTTTCTGTCTTTCTTTTCTGCTGTCTTTTATTGAAACTAGTGTTGGATTTTATCAAATGCTTTTTCAGCATCTAAGGAGATTATCGTATGTTTTTTTCTTTCAGTTTGTTTATATGGTAGATTACATTGATGGATTTCCATATATTGAACCACCCCTGTAACCTGTTAAAAGAAAATGTAGGGAAGAGCCTTAAGCTCATTGGTACAGTAGACAACATCCTGAACAGAACACCAAGAGTACATGCTATGAGATCAACAATCAATAAATGGGACTTCATGAAACGGAAAAGTTTCTGTAGAGCAAAAGACTGTCCTCAGAACAAAAAGAAAGCCTACGGAGTGGGAAAGGATCTTCACCAACCGTATATCTGAGAGAGTGCTAATATCTACTATATATAAAGAACTCAAGAAATTAAACAGCAACAAATCAAGTAATACAATTAAAAATGAGGTACAGAGCTAAACAGAGAATTCTCAATAGAGGAATATCGAATGGCAGAGAAATACTTAAAAAAACATTCAACATCCTTACTCATCTGGGAAATGCAAAATAAAATGACTCTGAGATTTCACTTTACACCCATCAGAATAAAAATTTCAAGTGACAACGTATGCTAGAGAGGATGTGGAGAAAGGGGAACCATCCTCCATTGCTGGTGGGAATGTAAACTAGTACAACCACTTTGGAAATCAATCTGGTGCTTTCTCAGACAATTAGGAATAGTGCTACCTCAAGATTCAGCCATACCACTCCTAGGCATAAATTCTGAAGATGCTCAAGTATACAACAAGGACATTTGCTCAACCATGTTTGTAGGAGCTTTATTTGTAATAGGCAGAACCTGGAAAAAAACAAGATGCCCCTCAACCGAGGAATGGATACAGAAATTGTGGTACATTTACACAATGGAATATTACTCAGCAATTAAAACAAGAAAATCATGAAGTTTTCAGGCAAATGGTGGGAACTAGAAAAGATCATCCTGAGTGAGGTATCCCAGAAGAAGAAAGACACAGAAGGTATATACTCACTCATTGTGGACATTAGACAGATAATATAGGATAAACCTACTAAAATCTATACACCTAAAGAAACTAACCAAGAAGGAGGACTCTGGCTAAAATGCTCAGTCTCCAGAAAGGCAAAGAGGATGGACATCAGAAGAAGGAGAAAACAGGGAACAAGTGAGGGGCCTGACACAGAGGGCCTCTGAAAAGCTCTATGCTGAAAGGTATCAAAGCAGATGCTGAGACTCATGGCTAAACTTTGGGCAGAGTGCAGGGAATCTTATGTAACAAGTGGGAAATAGAAAGTCCTGGAGAGGACAGGAGTTCCACAAGGAGAGCAACACAACCAAAAATTTTGGGCACAGGGGTCTTTTCTGAGACTGATACTCCAACCAAGGACCATGCATGGAGATAACCTAGAACCTTTGTACAGATGTAGCCCATGACAGTTCAGTGTTTAAGTGGGTTCCATAGTAATGGGAACAGGGACTGTCTCTGACAGGAACTGATTGGACTGCTCTTTGATCACCTCTTTCTGAGCCCCTGAGCAGGGAGCAGCCTTACCAGGCCACAGAGGAAGACAATGTATCCACTCCTGATGAGAGCTAATAGACTAGGATCAGAAGGAAGGAGAGGAAGACCACCCTTATCAGTGGACTTGGGGAGGGGCATTCATGGAGAAGGGGCAGGGAAGTAGAGCTTGAGAGGGGAAGAAGGAGGGAGCTACAGGGGGTATACAAAGTGAATAAAGTGTAATTAATAAAATTAAAATAAAAATAAAAACAAGGAAATCATGAAATTTGCAGGCAAATGGTGGGATCTAGAAAAGATCATCCTGAGTGAGGTATCTCAGAAGCAGAAACACACACACAGTATATACTCACTTATAAGTGGATATTAGACATAAAATATAGGATAAGCATACTAAAATCTGTACACGTAAAGAAGCTAAGCAAGAAGGAGGAGCCTTTTAAGATGATCAGTTCTCACTCAGAAAAACAAACGGGCTGGACATTGGAAGAGGGAGAAAACAAGAAACAGGACAGGAGCCTACTACAGAGGGCCTTTGAAAGACTCTACCCTGCAAGGTATCAAAGCAGATGCTGCGACTTATAGCCAAACTTTGGGTAGAGTGCAGGAAATGTTAGGAAAGAAGGGAGAGATAGAAAGACCTAGAAGGGACAGTAGCTCCATAAGGAGAGCAACAGAACCAAGAAATCTGGGCACAGGGGTCTTTTCTGAGACTGATACTCCAAAGAAGGACCATTCATGGAGATAAGCTAGAACCTCTGCAAAGTTGTAATCCATGGCAACCCAGTATCCAAGTGGGTTTCCTAGTAAGGGCCTTTGTTTGACATGAACTCAGTGGCTGGTTCTTTGATCACCTCCCCCTGAGTGGGGAGTGGCCTTACCAGGCCACAGAGGAAGATAATGCAGCCAGTCCTGATGAGACCTGATAGGCTAGGATCAGATAGAAGGGGAGGATGACCTTCCCTCTCAGTGGACTTGGAGAAGGGAATGGTAAGAGATGAGAGAGGGAGGGTGGGATTGTGAGGGAAGGAAAGAGGGGGCTACAGCTGGGATACAAAGTGAATAAACTGCAATTAATATTAAAACATTAAAAAAGTTAAAAATAAAAAGTTCTAAGGTCAGTGACAAACCTTTAGCCAAATGTCCAAAGCCCTTGGTTCTATACATATCATCACAAAACAATGCCTGAAAATCATATCTGGAGCGAATTTGTTCTTGTCTAAAACTTAGAATTCTGAAGTAATAGGTAAGAGACAGCATATGGTTATTCTTCCAAATTTAATACATACAGCTTCATTTAAGAGTTAAAAAAAGAAAAAGGAATATTGAAAGGACAAATGGGTAGATATGTGGAATTTAAATTTTTTTTTTTTTTTTGCCTGTGTTACCTGTGCATGACTATGTAACTACAGTTCTAGAAAACCTGTTTTTGTTTTTTGGGGTTTATTTTGTTGTTGTTGTTCCTGGGATGCTGATATCAGGAAATCAGAGGTTGTGAGAAAGATGTTAAAAATCAGATATTTTGCTCATCGTTCATTGTAATTCGTTCATTCTCTGTATATGCTTTACATGGCTATTGCAACATTTACAAATGTTATTACTTCACTTCTTATATTAGCTTTTAGAGAAAAAAGAACGTGGTCTTCATATTTACATAATACTTAGCCTGGACACGGCACAATTAAGTATTCAATAAACAATTCAACTCAGGAGATGAATTCAGGGGAGAAAATACAAGGGTTGAATTATGGTGCACACTCCCTAATAAAGATGCATTCTGTATGCAAAGCTCCTCCGAAGCCTAAGACCTGTCAGTTTTCACTTACCAGAATGAAAGTGTTGAAATATTTCTACAAGGGATGACAAAACAAATCGTAAAATGTTTCGGTTATCACTGATGCTTTCAGTGCTGTTTACTCAGAAAGCACTTTTGACATTACAGCAAAATTGAGCAATTACCATAACAAAAGAGAAAGACACATTGCCTTGATAATACAATTGATTATTGCCCTCAAACTGTGTTCTGATAGTTAACTCTTAAATATGTGTATGCAAATCAATTTGGAAGAAAAAAAAATTAATGCAGAGGTTACAAAAAGCATTTTCCTTGTTTATTTTTGAAAACAATTTTATTATTTATAACAACATATAAGCATAAATAAGAAAATTATTATGTATCAATTTGTTTTATTGTAGAAATTATTGGCTGGCTTTATTGGCTATAGAGCAGTCAGAAATCATTTCTAAACAGTAAGCCTGTCAACCTCAGTGCCCAACTGAGAACATTTATTTGTAAATGGAGAACAGCAGGCTAATTGTCCTGCAGAATATAGAAAATATTATGTCATTGCAGAAATATTGTCAACAAATATTTATTGAGCATGCACATTCATAGTGCCACATAGAATAAAATTATAGATGCTGTTTTCCCAATATATCTGAATTATTTTTTAGAAATAGCCATTATGCAGGGCTGTGCAGATGTGTAAACCTTATGCTTTAAAGTTCAGATGGATTTGAATGTATGTTATTAAGTGAACCATCTTTCCTTTCACGATTACTTCCAATGAGTCTATTTCCAAGTAGAAGCTTTATAAATTTTATTCATTTGTATATTTTTCATAAGCTTTGGACTCTGTATTTGATTATCATTTGTGGCATCATAGATATGAAATAAATTATAGCTTTTAAAGAGTCAAAGGGATGAGAAATGTCTGATGCTGCTTTAATGTACAATAATATTTTTCAATTTTACATTAAATTATTGAAAAAGCAAAGTGATTTTTCCTCAATAATCTGTTTCTAGTCAGGTCTCATCAATTTTCAAACTTGTTTTGCTAAATTTCTAAGGCTTATGTAGATGTGAAAATTATGGTCAAAACTAAATGGATAAGAGACACAGAAAAAAATGGATGTGTACTCTAGATTCAAAAAATGTAACTATTTTCCAATTGAAAATGCAAATGGTCATAATTCATGGCTTTACAACAGGCATTAAGAACACAGCTGTCTGCTAGCAGGTTCTGTGTATGATGCATGGTAAAGCTAACATGTTACTGCTATCTTATATTTACATAATTTTGCATGTGCAACATATATGTGTGTGATGATGATTGTGTGTATATAGCTTCATGCACAGGTGTGAGCATTCCAGATGTCAATCCTACTATTCACTTTATAGAGAGAATTCGGCACCATGCCACATAGCCACTTAAACTGGCTGAACACTGAGTTCAAATAATCTCCCTGTCTCTGGCTCCCCAGGTCTGGGATTACAGGCACACTGTCTACATTTTAGATTTGTTTATTCATTTTTGTTTGTTTGTTTAATGTAGAGGGATTTTTAACCCAGGAACATGGCTATTTTGGCTAGGGAACACATCCAAAGTCCTTTAGGTCTGTGATCTGGCTGGAATGCAGACACACTGGATGACAATATGATCTTGCTGGAATACAGATACATTCTTGGTACAAACATTTATTCTCAAACAATAAAGGTAAGATTCATTTATAGAATGAAGCAGCTATGTTTGAATGTGACATCTAATTGGGGGATATAGAAAGTGACAGATCAGAGAAAGATTTGACAAAATGAATCAGAAATAAGATACGCTTAACTCTCAGGAGAAAATTACGGGAAAGGGGAAAAGCAATGAGGGAGAGAAAAGAGAATTGTTTTCTTCATGGTACAGTTTTACAGAGACATGTTGCAGAGAGAACAAGCTAGACGCAGGTGAAGACAGAAAAAGCAGAGAATGATAAGGAGCGAAAACACTAAAACATATTGCCAGAATTAGTTTGAGGCCAGGCAGAGAAATTCCATCAGAAGCCAAAAGAAGCAAATTTTAAGCAGTTAGCCTTCAAGGAGTTGGGGCCAGAATAGCTGAATTGAACCAACTAGTGAGAGTACAGAAAGAGGTAGGAAGGCTTGGGAACAGCATTTATCTCATCTCATCTGAGGAAATAAAATCAGTTACAGTTTAATATTTCTTTATATTAATTTATATGCTTAAGCATTCTAACAGCCTATATATATTGGCACCATGTGCATGCCTATTGACCTAGGAAGCCAGAAGAGGATGTTGGATTGCCTGCAACTGGCTGTGAACATCCCCTTAGGTGCTGTGAATTGAACCCAAATCATCTATAAAAGCAACAAGTGCTCTGAATCATAGAGCCATCTCTTCAGCCACTGTGTGCCTAGTTTTTGTGTGAGTTACAGTGATTTAACTTAAGTCCTCATGTTAAATGCCAAATGCTTTTCAACTAGGCCATCTTCTCAGCCCTAAATATGCTTCTATATTTCTACATGGTCTCATCTAATCATGTGCAGTAATTATTGATTATATTAATGGAATCATTTCAAATCTCCAATACTTTTGATTTTCAAAACAAATCAGGTTATAAATACCTAACCCAGGATGAAAAACCATAAAGCTATCTTGGTCGTGGCATTTTCCAGGTTTTAAAGTACAAACTCTAAGGAGCAGGATGTAGCACAGTTCACAAATCCTTATCCTGAATGTGTGATGACCTGGGTTTGATTCTTTTCACTGCAGGAACTGGGCATAATGATGGACACAATCAAATCCTAACCCCTGGGGGATGTATAGTTGAGGATCAGGAGTTCAAGATCAGCCTCAGCTACATAATGAGTTCAAGGCCAGTTTCAGCTACATCAGACTCTGTACAAACACACAAACAAAGAATAAAATATGCAAGCTGATATTTTAGGGCAGTTTAGGTAGTGGCAATATTAGACAGGATTCAGGGAGCAATCCATCATTCTCTCCAGCCCCACAGGCAGTGCTTCCCTCACCATCAGCACCAGACTCAAAATCATGCCTTTGCTACAACTGACAAACCAAAATCAACCCCTCACTATTACTCCACACCTTTAGGTGGCAGCAGTATTTTTCTCAGTCTTATGCATGGTGCTGGTATTAAAGAAGGTAAAATAACACGTGTGCTCTGCTACATTTCACATCAGGTCCTTTCAATTCTTTAACGCTTCACGGTGCTAACATTCTACCTATTGTGTCTCCTTCTGAAGTAAACTATCGATCTGTTCTCAAACTTTGAACCTTCCTAATGACCATAGTTGAGCTTTTACAGTTCATACAAGATCTGCCCAGGTTCAAACCAGCCAAAATACAAGCACTGAGAAGTAGAAGTGGACACAAAATCCTACTCAAACCAAGAAATTATTTGCAATTGAAACCTGCTGGGAAAAAGAAAATCCATTTTTTTTTTTTTTTGCAATGGAGTGTCAGTTTTACACTTCTGAGTAGGCCTGTACAAAACATACTCCACGGTTTTGATGGATATTTTGTTTCATTTTGTTTAGTTTTTGGAATTTTTGTTTGTTTCTTTCTATATTCAGTTTTTTTGGAGGGAGAGAGAGAGAGATAGAGAGGGAAAAAGGGAGAACATGAAGTTAGGTGATAAAGAAGATCTGGGGGAAGTCTGGGGAGGGAAAATAATGCAATCAAAATATATTACATGAAAAAATTTAAATAGAAAAGAAGTTAGATTTTAGGTAAGAACTGGGAAATAGTAAGAGCTGGAGAGGACAGGGTCTCCACAAGGAGAGCAACAGAACAAGAAAATTTGAACACAGGGAACTTCCCAGAGACTCATACTCCAACCAAGGACTATTCATAGAGATAACCCAGAACCCCTACACAGATGTAGCCCAGGGCAGTTCAGACTCCAATTGGGTTACATAGTAATGGGAAGAGGGACTGCCTCTGACATAATCTGATTGGCCTGCTCTTTGATCACCTCCCCCTGGGGGGGAGCAGCCTTACCAGGCCATAGTAGAGGACAATGCAGCCACTTTTGATGTGAACTGATAGACTAAGATCAGAAAGGAGAGGAGAACCTCCCCTATCAGTGGACTTGGGGAGTGGCATGCATGCAGAGGGAGGAGGGAGGGTGGGATTGGGAGGGGAGGAGGGAGGGGCTTATGGGGGAATGCAGAATGAATAAAGTGTAATTGATGAAAAATTAAAAAAAAGCAAGTTAGAAAAAAATAAGGACAAAGCATTTTACTCATTGTCTCACTGCATCAGCTATCTGCTGTTTTGAGATATTAGATGATTATTCATTAATTTACTGTTGCTATGATAAAGTACTTTGATCAAGACAACTTTTAGAAAAGCTTATTTTGATTTACTGCTCCAGATGTATGAGAGTCCATTCTATTGAAGAGGCAGGGTAGCAGGGACAGAATCTGAGAAGTCACATCCCCAAACACAGCAGGAAACAGAGAGTGGAAATAGGAATGAAGCGAGACTGTAATAGTTAAAACCAAATCATTCAATGCCACCCACTGGAAACCAAGTATTCAATGTCACTGACAATGAAGGACATTCCCAATCATATCAATACAGATGAATGGACAGCAGTGTAGACAAACCACCATCTTTGATTTATTTATTTTATTTTTTCATGTCCTTCCATTCAGGAAAGTTCTACAGATAACATGCACTAACAACTTTTTATTTTATGTACAAATGGAACGGATTATTTATCTTGAAAGTAAAATAGAACCAAATCTCAGTTCCTCTGCATCTTATTGTTACGTTCCAAATAGATAGTTTGTATTTTGACTCATTCCCATTGTTTTTGTATGTAAGTAGGTTAGAAAGTCATTAAACGTGTGCCATCAAAACAATACTTATATGTGGCTTGTGTAGCCACTCTCCTCCATTGCCACAATGAAATAATACAGTCACTCACATGGTAAAAAGAGGATGTACAAAGATGAGTGAATAATAATGATATATAAGAATATATACATTTATTTTTATTGTTTTAAAAGTATATTTTCATAGCTTGGTTTATAGTTGGTGGATAAATAGATAGTATAGAGGTGATAGGAAAAATATCTCTAACATCCAAACCAAAAATGTACAAACCATGGACATGAAGACAAAGGACTGTGTAGTAGCTCTCTTAAGCTCAGCTCCTCCAAACAACTTAGCTCTTAGCACTATAAAAGCTGTTTCATGCTATGAGAATAAAATGAAATGCTAAACATAAAATTATTAATATGCTCCACTGAATAAATGTTCATTTCACTTAATATTATGGTTACTGCTTTATCTATTTACTCAGCAAATATTATCAAATGACTATGGTATTGGCAATATTTAACCCTTGCTGGAGCCTTGGACATCAATGACATATACAGAGGACTATAAGCAACACTGACACTCTTTAAGAGAAATGCAAATATCTGTGCAAAACAGAGATGGATATCAGTCCGAATGCACCCACCAATCTTAGAAAGATCATCCTGAATGAGGTAACCCAGAACCAGACAGATACACATGGTATATACTCATTTATAAATGGATATTAGACTTATAGTACGGGATAACCACACTACAAGCCAAAGACTCAAAGAAGCTAAGTAACAAGGAGAGCACAAGGTAGGGTGCCAGAATGTCACCAAGAAGGAAATACACAATACACAGCAGAGTGGTTGAAGAGAGGGAACTGAGCAGGAGATGAAACGGTGAGGGAACAAGAGTGGGGATCAGATGTGGGGAGAATGGTACTGGGAGGTGAGAGGGGTGGCTACAGGAAGGAAAACTGAGGGGGGGGGGCTTTCTTTGAAAAGCTGGAGGCCTGTGACAGGTTAGACTCCAGAGAGGATATGGGTGTGAAACTAGCTAGACTACTAAAAAGGGGATATGGAGACTGAAGTGACCACATCCTAGCCAGGCAGAACTAGTGGCAGAAGGGGAACAACAACCCACCCACAAAACCTTCAATACAAAAATTACCCTGCCTGAAAGAATGGCAGGGATAAACAAGGAGCAGAGATTGAAAGAAGGTCCAACCAATTATTTGCCCAATCTGAGACCCACTGCATGGTAGAGAGCCAGGCCCTGACACTATTAATGATGCTGTACTATGCTTGCAGACAGGAGCTCATCATGCCTGTCATCTGGGAGGCTTCACCCATTAGTGGATCGAGACAGATGCTGGGGTAAGATGGCTCAATATAGAAAAGTAATGTATAATAATAGAATAAAGATATAAAGTATTTTCTTATGGCTGCATATGTTGGGGGTTGGTCTGATACTTGTATTTTGATTTTAGTTACCAGCCCTCAAGATCTAGCTACCGCACTATCCTTGTGTAAAACTAAGACATTATTACTGATTGGTTGATTAAAAGGCCTAAAACCTGGGCAGAGCAGAATGAGGTAGGTGTGGTTAAGGTTTCTGGGCTTTGAGAACAGGAGAATCATAGGAAGCAGAGTGACAGATAGGAAGCAAGGAGGAAGGTGGGTTAGCATGGAGAAGAAACTTCATCAGCTAGAGGAAGGACTCCAATAATAGGATGGAAAGGCCCAGATGAAGAATACAGCAAACGTTTATAAGACTATTGATGGAAGATAGCCCAGATAAGGATGGTTAAGGAGAATGTCATTAGATGAAAGCTGGGAGGTGGATAATAAAGTTCCTGAGACAGCTTAGGTAAAATATCTTCTCAGCCCAAGTTAAATAAGGCAATTTTTAAATCTAACAGGTGCCTGTGTCTTGTTATTTATGAGAGCAGGTTAACTAATACCACCGAAATAATTATTGGGCAAATAATAAACTTTATATAACCCAACATCATTTTTTTTTTTTTTACATGTACAAGGGCTTTTATTTTTATTTTTGCATCTTGTTTGTGGTGGCAAAAACTGAAAGCTACCAAAACGCCTACCAATAAGACATGGCTGAAACCATGACATTCACATATCTACAGCATATGATGTAATTCACCTTAAACTAAATCCACCTTTTGCCCTATAGAGATTTCTATGATACATTTTAAAAAGATTTATTTCTGTGTAGGGTATTTTGCCTGCATGAGGAAGCTGGAGCTCCTGGGACTGGAGTCACAGATGGTTGGAACCAGCATGTAAGCGCAGGAAGTCAAACCTGGGTCCTCTGCAAGAGCAGCCCGTGCTCCTAGCCACTGAGCCGTCTCTCCAGCCCCCTTATGATATATTGTTGAGAGATAGAGATCAAACTGCACTAATAACTAATGATCTCATTTTGACTTACAAGAAAAAACTAAGTGCTTAAATATTAATGTGGTTTGTATGTGGATACTGAAGGTATGAAGACACAACAACACTACATTTTTTCTTTCAAGCTAAGATTTACAAAGACTAAGATTTGCTAAGACTCAATGGGTTAAAAAGGTATAACACGTTAGGAGGCAAGGTGTGTGGTGATCCAAGAGGAGTTGGATATAGAAAGTAGCAATGGGTGCAATCAAAACAATTACACATCTATGAAATCCTCAAAACAGAAACATTGGAAGATTTTTTGTTTTGAAAACTTAAAGTAAAGAGGACTGTGTATAGTTACGCAAGGAAGAGTCTACCCCAAACTAAAGCTAAAAGCTAATAATGCAGTTAAAATAATTTCAAAAAATAATTTTAAGGCAGCCTAAATATGCAGTATTTATGTATTCAATGTACACTAGTGACTCGGGCTTTCCTCTTCTGTCATTACTCCCTTACTGACTAACCCAGCAGCATTTCCAGGCAAGTTCCAGATTCTTAAGCTACATTCAGAGTCACTGACGTATTCAGGGGCACCATTTTATCCTGTTATGACGTCAATGCCATATATTCAATACTTACATGTGTTTGCTTACATTGGCCCCACTGTGTTATGCTTGCCACCAGTCTTTATGGCAGTAACATGTAGAGTAGGAGGAATAAACCTAAGAAGCCATGGGTATACCACCCAGGAGTATTTGCATGACAACAATGTCAAAGGTAAGGACGCTTCTTGCAATTATTTCAATTATTAAACGACACATGTCTTCATATGTGTGTTATCTAGAATAATGGATACTTATATACATGTACGATTTATCTCAGTATCCATGTTGTGTCCTAAGCTTTAGCATTCACGAGAGTAATTGTGTCTAAAAATGCTGCAGATAGTATTATGCTGTTTATGAGATGGCCCATTGTGTAAGCAATATTAACCAAAACAGAAATATGATATTAAATATGGACAAAAAGAGGACTGAGTACCATTTTTAATAAATCCCTTGGTACTAGTTATAACAAAAGAAAGCATATTGAAGCTTTGATTGTTTCCAATAATATCAAAGAAATTAGACATGCTATTTTGAAAGAGGCAAGTCTCACAGAGACTAACTCTTTAATTAAGCAACTGCAAGCAACTAAGGGCTGGTGAGAGAGAGAAAGAGAGAGATATGAGCCTTAGGGATGACCCCTTAGTTGGTTATCAAATCCCAAGTGGTCAACCTTAAAATCAAATATATATGAGCATCACTAAACACATTCAATAGACTATTTACACTTTTAAATATATGTGTAACAATAACTGTTAAAGAAAGAGAGGCCATGAATTTGAGAGGGAGCAAAGGGGTGAAGTAGAAAGCAAGGTCTGGATAGAAGAAAGTGTAAGGAAGAAATGTGCAATTTTTTTGTTTCCTTGATTGTTTTGTTTGTTTTTCTTTTTTTATTTTTTTTTTAGTATTAGTTACAGTTTATTAACTTTGTATCCCAGCTGTATCCCACTCCCTCATTCTCTCCCAATCCTACCCTGCCTCTCTCATCTCCTCCCTGCCCCTTTCCACCAAGTTCACTGATAGGGGAGGACCTCCTCCCCTTTCATCTGACCCTGGTTTATGAGGTATCTTCAGGACTGGCTGCAAATCCTCCTCTGTGGCCCAGCAGGGCTGCTTCTCCCTTGGGGGGCAGCGTCAAAGAGCAAGCCATTGAGTTCATGTCAGAATATTCCCTGTTCCCCTTACTAGGGTACCCACTTGGATACTGAGTTACCATGGGCTACATCTGAACAGGGGTTCTAGGTTATATCCATACATGGTCCTTGGTTGGAGAAACAGTCTCATAAAAGCCCTCTGTGCCCAGATATATTTGATCCTTGTGGAGCCCCTGTCCTCTCCAGGTCATACTAATTCCCTTCTTTCATATGATTTCCTGCACTCTGCCAAAGGTTTGGTTATGAGTCTCTGTATCTGCTTTGATACATTGTTAGGTAAAGTCTTTCGAGGCAGGGTTGCTCTATGTAAGAGAGCCCTAGCTGTTCTGGACTCGCTTTGTAGACCAGGCTGACCTCAAACTCACAGAGATCAGCTCTGCCTCTGTCTCCTGAATGCTGAGATTAAAGGTATGCACTACCACATCTGACAGAAATGTGTAATATTAATTTAACTGAAAAAACTATAATAATGAAATTGTAAACTGGTTAGACAGTTTTCATTTTTTACAACTAGAAATAAGATAATTTCAAACAGAATTATTTGCAAATAATATTCATATATAAAAGAGAACCATGAGGACACGTGTGGTGGCATTCTTCCCTAATTCCAGTGAATTAGAGATCTAAGCAGGAAATTCACGTTTGAATCCAGCCTAAAAAACACAGAAATACTGAAGCAATCTGGGACATATGATGAGAGTGTGTCTCAACGAAAAAAGTTGAGCTTAGACTCTTATACTCACTACTTAACAAATAAGAAATGTGAACTGTGACCAGCTGAGAAGTCTTGCTACATTCACTTGTAATACATATATGATGGGTTAAATAACTGAACACTAAAATTTCTGTTCTAAAATTCTGCTATTATCTATTATCATATATATATGGAAAAATATTATCTATTCCTTATATAATAATGGAAAAAAACATGTTTTTTTTTTTTTTTTTTCATTTTCAGTGTTCTCATTCTTGACATGCAGTGAAAATTGTTTCTGGGACTAATTAACTAAGAGGATAAACCAAAATATTATTTCCTCAGAAATGTTAAAAATTTGAAGCTTTAGTAGAATATACTGTAATATAGATGTTGTTCTCCATCACATGATTAAAATTTTTTTAAAAAAATGTAACTAAGAGAGCAATAGCTAAAAGAGAAATAGGAAAAAAATAACAATGTTAAAACCTTCTATGGCCAGACTACCTTGAATGCACCCAATCTCATCAGTTTAAATAAAATGAGTTAGAGAATTGCAACTGTGATTCAGATAAGAAGTTTACAAATAATATCTAATTGTTATAAAACCTGGAAAATCCCAAGACGCAGCAGTAACTATAGTCATATATTCACTATGGAAAAGCAATGCTATTGAGGCCTCAAACATAAAGGGTCCGCCACTATATTTTATGGTAAGAATTGCAGATATAAGTTTGTTTATAAGAAAGTCATTAATCTTTCTAATACATTAATGTGTATACTTCTGTATAAACTATTTCAGTTTGTTTAATTATTTAAGCATGTGGTTAATGGTTATACTGAAAAGCATTAATAATATTAGTAATATAAAACAGTGGTAAGAATTTACAAGGCTTCTGCAAGTTACCAGAACATTTTCTAAACACTCTACTAAGTAACTTACATAACTATGTTTATCTATCTATGGTTCTATGTATCTGTGTATCTATCTATCTATCTATCTATCTATCTATCTATCTATCTATCTATATATATATTATCTATCTACCTATCTATCTCTGTCATTTATTTATCTGTATTTATCTATCATCCATCTATTTATCTATATCTCTTATCTATCCAACCATCCAAAGACAAGAAGACAGGAGCTAAAAAAATTCAATCACCACCACCACCAACAACAACAACAAAACCCACTTGTTTTAAGTTGAGAGTAGTCATCTAGATTCTGAAAAAGAAATGCGTTTCTAGAGTCTGTGTTCTTAAAGACAAATGTGCATTGACGGATGTAGGTTGAGAAGTAGCTGGAAAATTCAAAAGAGTGCTAGTGGATGTAGCACACATCTTCTCTTTCAACAGAGACTCCCTGAGTACTTGCAGTGGACTCGCCCTCAATCTATGAATGGGCTCATGAATGGGCTCATGGAGGGAGGGGAAGGCAAACTAAAAGAGCAATACAAACATAATCAAGAGAAGTATCACTGTCCATATGGGGATTTTATGGTTTGATTAAAAGAAATGAAAGAGATATAAAAAGTCAGAGTTTAGATAAAAAAAAAAACAAGAAATCAAAGTACAAATGCTCCACTGGTGTTTGCAGAAAGAGAATGACATGGTTGCTAAACTCCAATCACCTTGCGAGAAGGCCTGTTAGAACTGGAAACACAATAAACTGATAGTCTGTGAACGTTAAAATGATTATTATTTTAGTTCTCTCAATAGAGTTGAAAATACTTACCTTTTATAAATTGACAAGAATTCCATATATGGGGTGTAGTATGGCATCTTGACGACGCATAATCAACCAAACAAATGTTATTCTATCATTGTACTGGTATATCTGTAATCTCCACCATCTAGATAATTCATATTTTTCTGACATAATTCTTATCTCAGCCTGAATTCAGGAACATAAATTATGCTCTTTAAATTTGATGCACCTCTTTTAAATATCTCAGTGAGTTGAAGCTCATTTCATGTGTAGTAAGTTTTAATGCACACATCAGTATTTTTGGACAAGTGTTCAAAGTCATGAATCTACCTCCCTGCCAAAATCATTCCATAGTCAATCTTATCTGAATAATGTTCTATAAAGATAGACTTTGTCTGGACTAAGAACTCCATACAAAAAAATAACACAGTAGGGATTCCTTTATGGGCTCTTTGAAATGTTTTAGACTTGATGACAAACATTTGCTACTTACATGTCATACTACTAGTTTATTTTTAATTTATTTTTAATTTTTTAATTTTTTTATTATTAGTTACATTTTATTAACTCTGTATCCCAGCTGTATCCCTCTCCCTCAATTGCTCCCAATCCCTCCTTCCCTCCCTCATCTCCTCCCTGCCCCTTTCCAAGTCCACTGATTGGGGAGGACCTCCTCCCTTTTCATCTGACCCTGTTTTATCAGGTATCTTCAGGACTGGCTGCAAAGTCTTCCTCTGTGGCCTAGCAGGACTGCTCTTCCCTTGGGGGGTGGGAAGGTCAAAGAGCCTGCCATTGAGTTCCTGTCAGAAATAGTCCCTGTTCCCCTTACTATGGAAAACCAATTGGTTACTGAGCTAACATGGGCTACATCTGAGCAGAGGTTCTAGGTTATATCCATACATGGTCCTTGGTTGAGTGTCAGTCTCAGAAAAGACCCTGTGCCCAGATATATTTGGTCCTTGTGGAGCTCCTATCCTTTCCACGTCATACTAACTCCCCTTCTTTCATTTGATTCCCTGCACTCTGCCGAAGGTTTGGTTATGAGTCTTAGTTTATATATTTACTTTACATCCTAATATTATCTCCCTCTGTCTTCTCCTCCTGGTTAATCACTCCCTCCCATCATCCCTCCCACCGTCTTCACCTTTTCTCCCCTTCCCTTCTTCCCAGAAAAAGGGAGCTTCCACCACCTACCCACTCCAGCTTTTAAGTCACATTAGGACTGAGCTGATCCTCATCCTCTCAAGCCAAGCAAGGCAGTCCCATTAAGGGGAAGTGGTTGAAAGCAAGCAACAGTATCCATCTCATAGACAGCACCTGCTCCACATACGAGGGGATCCACAAGAAGATCAAACTGCCCATCAGTTACATATATGTAGGGGAGCCTAGGTCCTGCCCATGCATGCTCCTTGGTTGGTGCTTCCATCTCTTTAAGCACCCATGGGTCTAGGTAAATTGACTCTGTTTATATTTAAGATTAAAAATATCTTCATTTTAAAAGGTGGATACATTCACAGATATCTGATATATTTTGATGATATTTCCAAGACCCTTTGCATACTTTATAACTTTTTGTCTGTGATTGTTTTATCCTGGATGCTTTTCTCCTTTTTGTTTGAGCATCATTATTGTAATTATGATTTAACTTTATCTTCAATGGTCTTTATCCTGAGTGAGGTAACCCAGAAGCAGAAAGACACATGTGGTATATACTTACATATAAGTGGATATTAGCCATATAATATGTGATAAACATACTAAAATCTATATTTCTAAAGAAGCTAAACAAGGAGAACTTTGGGGAGATGCTTAAGTACCATTCTTAAGGGAAAACAGTATAGGCAATTGAAGCAGGACAGCAGCTTACCACAGAGTTCCTCTGAGAGACTCTACCCAGCAAGGTATTAAAGCAGATGCTGAGACTCATAGCCAAATTCTGGCAGAGTACAGGACATCTTATGAAAGAAGGGGGAAATAGAAAGACCTGGAGCATATAGAAGCTCCACAGGAGAACAACAGAGCCAAAATATCTGGGCCCAGGGGGTCTGTAGAAACAGATGTGTCAATCAAGGACCATTCATGAAGAGAATTGAGACCTTCTGCTCAGATGTAGCCCATAGGCAGCTCACTCTCCATGTAAGTTTTCTAGTAATGGGAACAGAGGTCATCTTTGACATGGACTTTGATGCAGGTTCATTGATCACCTCTCCCTGGGGGGTCAGCGTGGTAAAATGATGCAGCCATACTTGATGAGACCTGATAGGCTAGGGTCAGATAGTAGGGGAGGAGGACCTCCTCTATCAGTGGACTAGAGGAAGAGCATAGGTGAAGATGAGGGAGGGAGGGTGGGACAGGGAAGAGATGAGAGGGGGCTACAGCAGGTATGCAAAATGAATAAATTGTAATAATTAATTAAGTAAGTAAGTAACAGCAGCAGTAACAACAAAACATCCATAAAAATAAAAATAATTAAGTGTGTTTCAGAGTGGGGTATACAAAAACTTGGATTTTGTCACATGACAGTGTATGTCTATGTGTCTGTGTTTTTGTGTATCTGTGTTTGAGAGAGAGTACAAACATGACTCTTTTGATGTCTAACAAAAGGGAAAATAAGAATTTAGAAAGAAATTAAGAATAAAGCCTTCTACAGAGGAAGGCAGATCTCTGTAAGTTCGAGGCCAATCTGGTCTACAAAGTGAATTCAAGACACCAAAGGCTATACAGAGAAACTCTGTCTCAAAAAACCAAAAAAAAAAAAAAAAAAAAAAAAAAGGAGGGAAAAAAGAAAAAGGAAAACAGCCTTCACATTGTCAACACAGAGCTGACAGAAGCCATTCTTTACTGTATGCTAATGTAAATTTTAATTGGCTGTTATCTGGGCCCTATTTATTGAATTCCCTATATAATGCCATTGATGCACTAGCCAAAAAAGTTATTTCCTTTTTATCGACCTGTCCTCATTTTACTATAATTTTACTGATCAATTATTAAAATATTTATTTTACTTAGATGTATGTATGTATGTGCCCCTACCTGCACCTACAGAATAAAGGATCAGACACCTGGAGCTAAACTTACAGTCAGTTATGAGCATCTTGGGTGTTGGAAATCAAGCCTGGGTCCTCAAAAAGAGAGGAAGGTGCTCTTCACTGCTCAGTCTTCTTTACAGTCTCTTAACATGATTTTTGGAAGAAAACAGAAGCAGGACTTACAGGAAGTTAATAGTGCTGATTTCATGTGCTGGGAAAGAATAGGAGAAAATGGAAGCCCTACACCGGAAAACATGAGTATGAAGAGTGAGCTGAGCTAAACAGCAGAAACTAAGAAATGATAATAAGCACAGTGTCATAAGGGAAAGTATGGATATAACCTAGAACCTCTGCTCGGATGTAGCCCGTGGTACCAATTGGTTTCCCATAGTAAGGGAACCAAATATTGCTTGTTTAGAATAATCAAAACAAATGACAAATTTCAGGGACTTGAACAATAAAAGGGGAAACCAGTCTGGAGACCCAACAAATGAAAGGCAGTCATTACACTAAGTCAAGAGAAGAAATTCTAGTGAGAGAAAACAGGAACAACTCCATGTCTGTGGATATACAGTCACCATTCTAATGGAGACTGCCTTTGAAAGACATGTCAAGAAAATGTTGAGGAGCATAGACTGCTACAGGCCAATATACACAAAATAATTATTTCAATATACAAGAGACTTCCAAATAAAGAAGTGAGGCAGACAGAGGCACTGGCAGCACCTTCCAAAGGCTTAAGAAATAACATGCCAGTGTTTTAATACCTCTTTGAAACCATGGAATCACAGGGAAAACACCCTAGCTCATTCTGTACGGCCAGAATTACCTCTGTCCTAGGTGCAGATCAAGGGTGACAGATTTGCTCATGGGGGTTTGAGTGCCAAGCATGCACATGGTCCTGGAGCATCCATATAAAGTATTATGCTGTGAAAGGAATGTGCAACAAAACCATCTAAGAAATGAATGGGATTTAAAAGTGCGTGCTGCTTTGGGAATATAAACAGTCTAAGCAGCTATGCGCTTTATGAATCAAAGCAGATGACATTCTGGAAACACAACGTAATGGAAACACTAGACTGATTGTTTCATCCTAAGGACTCTAAAGAAGAGGGTAGGGTTGAACAGGTAAAGTATCAGGCATGGTTTATGACTGAAGTAATGCCCTGCATACTACTGTATTGTGAATACATGACTGCGGAGCAAGATACAGAGAACTGCTCAGCTGCTCAGCCAAGGAGCAGCTGACCCGCATCAACTAAAAGCAATGGACCTGATATTGAACTAAAACAAAAACTTTTGATTAACTTGAGAACCCCAGAATATATTATCTTAACAACTACAACTAAAAAAAAAAAACAAAACAGAAATCTGCTGTATTCTAACCTAGCTTTCTAAAGAGATGTATAGTGACACAACACTCACAGAAATCACATAAAGTGGGTGTGAGACCTAAATATAAAATTGCAGACTGAGAGTTTCCAAATCACAAAATAGCAAAAAATTCAAATAACACTTTAAATAATTTTAGGTAAATTTTGCCCCATAGAGCATCCAATGGGCATTCAGAATCTAGCATGAATAAAAAAAATGAAACCCTTGTTGGTGTTTGAAGAAAAGGAAGCAGTCTGCATGTTTGATGAGTGGTGTAGGTCTGTGCTTGTTAAGTGTCAAGTTTTCAGACTTTACTTGTCACATTGTATACTGTGATATGCATCTAAAAAATTATTTAGTGAATTTGGGCTCTTCAAAGAATCACATTTGCCATTGTCATCATAGTCTTCACCGTCATTATTCTAGGTCCCAGACATGGATTTCTTGTACTATTTGTTGTCTAAGTTATTACAACTGCATTCCACATAATTAGAAAGGTTTTGAATGATATTTGCTTATTTTGAACTTGAGTATATTCTTTCAATAATGAGGTTATTTGGGGTGATCACCTTCATTGTCTGGCTTTCCAATTTGGGCTTAAGTAGTGTGACACTAAGAGAGGGAAAGCAGAGCCTGTTGGTCACCAGTGTGAAGATGTGTATTGTAAACATTTCATGCCAGCTTTGATTTTAAAGTGTCAGGGATTTTATATGTCATATCTAATCTTTTACAGAATAAGAACTATGGTGCTTTATATTGACACTAAGTCAAAATGTGTCTTCCCTGGAGTTTCTGTCTGTCACTCTTTCATACTTAATTGAAAGTGATATAATGTCACATTCTTGACTGCTTTATGTCAACAAAGCAAATAACACAGTGTATTGTGGGAACATATTGAAACAAAGAGCAAAGGTTAGTGTTTTGATAACATCAGCCAGTGTTTGCAGGGAAATACTTATTCTCACCTAATATAGGAAAATATTAATTGTGAAAACATGGAAGGAAGTAATTCCTCTTACAAAATTTTAAGAGTGCTCAGCATTTTCTTCACAGGAAATGTGGGGGATGACCAACAGCCTCAACTGAATGAGAAAGAACAATTTGTACTGCAAAATAATCATTAGAAACAAACCTTGATTTAAATAAAATATTTAAATAAATATTTTCTTCAAATATTTAATGCCATTTTTTTTAATCTTTGTGAGTTGCTTCTTTTTGTGTCTCCAAATTTTATTCAAAAACATCATTGTGGTGATTGTCAGGTAACCTTTTTCTTTTCATGTTTGGAAAATTGACAGAGGGAAGAAAAAGAGAGGGGGCAGAAAGAGAGAGAGAGAATCTTTACATATTTTCGAAACTTGCCTAAGTACTCTCCATGGAATCCAGTTTACAGCTAGTTTAGAATGGTGACATTTCAAAATCAGCCAGCTTTGTTTTTCTAGGTCTAAGCATTATCCTCTAAATAATAAAATTCCAGTGAGCCGGAACAATCTCCCACTGCTGATGTTTTAGCAAACAGACTTTTCCCTAAAGCACAGTTGGAATTGCTTCTACCTGTCAAGGAAATCCGCAGAGATTATATGGAAAGGTCTCTCCTGTCTGTGCCCAAGCAGAAGGCTTAAGACATCATTCTGCTCCTATTTGGTAACTTAAATTCCACACTATAGTTGGGAAATTAGAAACTGAGTAATAAGTTTGTTAAATAAGAGTTTAGCATAATATACAAATGGGAATTTGGACTCAGTTTTTTGATAGAGTAAATTAGATGTAAATGTCAGTGGGCCAAGAGTCTGGCTTTAAGACTGAAGATGTCAGAGACCTAGGTAGCCATTATCCAATCCAGATCTAGATTAGTTATATGTTTTCATTGAAAAAAAAAAAAACAGGCAATTTTTGTGTACCTGATTATTTCAAATATACTTGTCTTATTCCAAAAAAAATGTTCATTAATATTTGCTATTTATTGTGCATTATAAATGACATTAGGTTTCTACCGATAATGTAATGCTCATTGTATATAACATCATGGATTAATGGGTGATTAATGCTGAAGAATACTGATTTTAGAGAATTTTATGACTAATTAGCCAATCATACTTGTGTTAACAAAATTAATAAGCATGCATGTTTGATCACACATTGACTTGGTTTCTTGGGAATTGAAACATGCTTTACTGAAGGAATAATGTTCAAAACAGGTACCAAAATACTATTTGAGAAATGTTAAGATAAATGGGAGAGCAATACTTTAAGAGAAAAGGAGAGAGTAGACTAAAAAAAGAATGTTTTAGTTAGGTAGAAAGAAAGCTGTATTGGGCTGGAGTACAGGACTTACAGATAAGGATGCCACCGAACTGGAAGAATCCAGGTCCACTTGGCCATGTGTACTCACGGTTGCATCAGGAGAAAATGAACAGAGCCATGAAAAGAGACTTTTGAAATCAGACTCATGTGTTTGAACTTTGCCTCTTCCTTTTATTAATTCTGTTACACTGAGAAACAGTCATATTTTCTCATCCTTCATAAGGTTAAACAATCATGGACTGCTGGCAGAGCTGTTAGGGAGGTCTGAAAGAATTTTAAAGAGACTTTTTGAAGGTAGAGGTTTTATTAAGAGTTGATGCCATAAATGATACTATTAATGACACTCTGAATGTCAAGAGAAGACTTTGCCTCAGTGCTCTTCAGAAAATTTAACACCCTAGACACAGTTTTCAGCTCTTCTGTTACTAAGAAATATCCGTAGTTTATTTTGTGTATTTGAAATCTACTTCTCCCACTCTCTGCATATAATTCTCCCTGAATCTTCCTGGATGTTTTTACTTCTCAAATTGTTCTGTTAAGTCTTAACAGAGAGTGGTATATTCCCACTTCTTGGAATACGTACGGGAAGAAAGAAAGTAAGAAAAATCCCAGGGGCTTCCGGATGTGAACTTTGTAAAACTCCATCCTCTCAGACAGCTGGAATTCAGTGTTTTATGTTGGAAATGTAAGTCTATGCTTCAAAATGCACATATGCAATGCACCACTAGAGGCCATGAGACACCTCTGTAAACAAATGGCTTCATGACAATTAAAATCCAATTACAGACCACACTTTGTAACCACAGCAAGCATAAAGGGATTTTTCAGTGACAGTCACAAACATGGATGAATGGAAAGGAAAGGAAATGTTTCGTACTGTTTCCTCTGCTTAATGGCATGTAGTGAGTCCTCTGCATCTAATTGGTGAAAAAAAAAGTAGAAAAGCAGTTTCAAGATATGGATTTAGGATATTGTTTTTCTTATGAAGGACTGAGAGATTTTTATGACTTTCTTGTGCATGAAAATGAGTGATGGAACTATGCTCACCCTTCAACCACTGTTTTAGGTAACAAACCAGTACATACCACAGTTATTGGACAGAAGTACAATCAAGTAAGAGAGAAAAATCATATTTTGTGTAAACCTTTAATCTGATGTTTGAACATTTGTTATTCCATTTTTAAAAATTTTAATGTACTGTGGTTATATGTAACCACCATGTATTTATGGAGAATTGCAAGAATATAAGTATGAGTGATTGACTTTGATATTTTGAGTCTTTAACTCCAAAGATCACAATGTAGTGGCAGCACTATAGACTATCTTTAAATGTAAAACAAAGAGACTTATTGAAAAGCATACTCATTAAATCCATTGTAGCAAGTGAAAGCAGAATTTGGTAACTGTCTCAGAAGTAGGAAGGACAAAATCATTCAAAGATGCTAGTGTTTGGGTATATGTAATGGGCACCTAAGGCCTAGGATTAAAAATTGACTCCTTCTTCTATAACCAGCTCCCTATACAGAATGTTAGGGCAGGAAATAAAATAGCCTGCCCCCAAGGCCTTGGCCCCTAGTCTCAGGGGAAAGATTCACACCCCTGTTGTAACTGGGGCCACAGTTGTAAATGTGTATTTCCTAACTTTACTTTTGTAATTTATGTAAATCATGTCCTATTCTTGCTTCCCAGACACACTGGGAATTCATTCTTTCTCACTGTTAGCTGACAGTGTAAACTCATTTTTCATTTATATATATATAATGTATCTTCTCTTAATGTGAGCCTTCTGGTCTGAGGCTTTGGTAACATCTAGACAGGAGTGACACAAGGGAAGAGCTGACAGAGGCCAAGTGTGGTAGATAATGTAACTGTTTTCAAGGAAGTACCAAAAATAAATTTTGGGAAAATTAACAATTAAAATATAATTTTCCACAGCTTTTTTTTTTCTGAAAAGAGTTCTGTGACTACAGTTGTAGTGTTTTTTTTCTTTAAAGATTTTCCTTGTATGAATATTGTTTACCTTTTTATTTAACTACAAATTTCTTGATATTTTTTTTTCTTGAAGTCTATTTCCTTATTTGGTTTGGCTCTTTGTCTTTCTATGTATTGATCTTTGAAGCTCTTATGACATTTTTTTTTATTTCATTTATTTATTAAGTTTGTTTTATTTTGTTCTGCTTTGTTTAGAGACAGGGTTTCTCTGTGTAGCCTTGGCTGTGCTGGACTCCCTTTGTAGACCAGGCAGACCTCAAACTCACAGAGATCCACCTGCCTCTGCCTCCCCAAGTGCTGGGATTACAGGTGTGCACCACCATGCATGACTCCTTATTTATTTTTATAGTTTAAATAATTATCTTTATTCTGGATACTAGTAACTACATTTCATTTTATTTTGTAAAGTTCTCCTTATTGTTTATTTCATATCCTCCTATACATCTTCAAATAGAGCTGAATTTATACATTACAGGTTTTTTCTTTTAAGTTGATTGTTGTGTCTTTGGGCAAATTTTCATCTGTGTGTGTGTGTGTGTGTATGTTTGTGTGTGTGCTGTGGGGTTTGTATATGTGTGTAGTATGTGTGTATGTGATGTGATACATGTGTGTACATATGCACAAGCTATTCTATACATGTGGAGATCAGAAAACAAAACTATATGTCTTTGCCTTACACTGTTTTAAAATTTTGCACTCATTATTTTTGTCCCCATATATGTATACCATGAATTTACTCATTTTTCCCCTCTCCTCTTTCTCATTTGTCTCCCTTTCCCACTGACATTCTTTTATTTTCCCACAAGCCCCACTGCTACATCCATGGCATCTTTCTGTTTGTAATCAACTGAGTTTAATGAAAGTTGCTTAAATAAGTTTATTTACATCTGTCTGTGCCACCTTGCTGGCCTGTAGGCTTCCAGGGCCTGACTATGTCTCCCTTCTCCCTGAAGGAACACTGGGAAGCCTGTCTTTTACATGGGTTCAGGGACCTGAAATCAAGTCTTCGTGCTTTTGCTGAAGGATTTTAATCACTGAACCATCTCCCCAGAAAGTTATTATGTTTTTTTTTACCAACAGCATTACTGGCTTAGCCAGCTGAGGAAGCTTGATAACCAGAGTTCAATTCCTGGATCCAATTTAAGGGTATAAGGGGAGAACTGACTCCCCCAAATTGTTCTCTGACCTCCACACACATTACAACACACATGCATCACACACTAATAAATAGATAATAAAATTAAGTAAATTAGAGCATTGTGCTTTATTTTGGTGACTGATTAAATTAGTTAGACTTGGTAGAGGATTGATTTTTTTGTTTGTTTGTTTGTTTACTTTGGTGTTTCTTCAAAGCACTACATGAAAACACTTGAAGTATGTTTGGTTTGGGAATAATGTGTCTCACTGACTACACTTTGCTGAGTACTTTGTTAAGTATTTTGTGATTTATGAGGATTTTTGTGCCTGTCTGGGAAACAGGAGCTAATCTTATCTTCATATGGCCTCAGGTGTCTTGTCTGATTTGGGCTGATTCTTTCTCAACATCTTCACCATCAGTTTAATCATCCACAAGTTTTAATGATAACCAAGCTGAAGTACCTGAGGGACCTTCTTCATATCCCTGGAGGTCTCTCTGGATCCTCTGTCTCTGCACTTGACAGCATACTGTCCTTTTACAATCGTGTTTCTTTATATTTTTTTAAACAGACTACCATGAGAACCTCCCTATGAAGAAACTGTGCCTTCTCAACATCTTATACAAATAATATTTTTCATGCAATACTCCAGGCTCATGAGGTACAATCCATATTTCTTGTTTTCTAAATTATGGTAGCTGCAGTTAATATTTTTTTTTTTTTTTTGCCCAAGTAAAAAGTATAAGCTCCGGCTTTTTATCTGCACTTCTTTGTACAACAATCCTCTTTCAAGAGTGCATTCTACAACTGAATCTGGAAGCAATAGGAATACACTTAATAGGTCGCTTTTGAAACTTTTAGAACTAGGTGCTCTTGACCTTGGAATGAATTTGTCTTCAGAGAAGTGAATAACATTAGGAGAATAATTGATGAAGTGATTCTTAACAAAGCACCTAGTGATTTTCAAACTTTAACAGTTTTCTTCTTTTTAAAATATCTTTCCTTTCATAACAGTATCATGAAGGCTTTATTTCATATTTCATATTTTATTTTTGATAGCTACTATTCAACATAGTACATTTCTTTATTTTTATTTACAGAAGCCACTAGATAGTTCTCCTGTTTAAGAATTACTTCTAAGAATATGGCTAAGCTTTGCCTATCTCTGCAATTCAAGTCTACTTGACCCTCTCACTGTGTTTTTCTAAATAAAAATTTCTGTATTTGAATCAAACACAGATTAATTTAGTTTTGAATTTCACTGTAAAGATAAAGGTGATTTGATACAAGTGGCTAAATTAGGAATAATGTGTTCACATTTATATAAATCTACACATGATTTTTTTTTTATTTCTGATCCAGGAAAGGTAAGAAGAGAGTTCAACCATATAGTACTGATATTTCTGAATCCTTTAGTCAGAGGAATATAGGCCCCTTGTGAGTGAACTACACTCCATTACATATTAAAGCAAGATATGACATACTTATGTAAGGACTATAAACTGTTATTGCTGCCAGAAGAACTTCCAAGCAACCACAACAAACATATTAAACTAATATTTTAGAGCCCAGGCCAGCTGAGGAGGCTCAGAAACTCAAGCATCAAACATATCTGGGTAAAATCCTCAGCATGATAAATCACGGTCGTCGGTGTGACATCAGTACTTGCCACTCACAAAACCCACACGTGAGAGACCAGAGTCACTGTGTATGACATCGGTAATCACCAGTACACCAGACCGAGGTATGTCAGACTATGGCCACTCAGTGAGACATCAATACTCTCCATCCCACACCATATTCTTGATGAGTTCCAAATCAAAATCTCTAAGCACAGCTTAGACTCAGAACATGTGGTCTCCAGTCTCTCTGCCTCATGTGGCCAAATGCATAAAAACAACAATATTCTTTTTTATATATTTTTCTTTGTAGATAGTGGTAAAGCAAGTGTTTCCAGAAAGTAGAAAGAAAAGCTGAGGAGTGGTTTAGAGCTAGCATGGAAACAGTGCCTTGAGTGCTTACACTCTCTGTATACGACATACAACATGTGAATTGCAGTGACTTAAACTAGTCATTAGTGCAGACATTAAATACCGGGGCAATGTGTACTATTGTGAACTATTAAAATGAAAAGCAGTAGTTCAAAAATGATATTTAATGACATCAAGAGAGGAGTGGATCCGAAGGACTGTAGAGCTTCAGTGCCACATATGTAAAGCTAGTCTAGAAGGTGAAGATGCATCCACAGAAGAAGATGAGATTGGGTCTATATGGAGGGGTTAAACTTGAAGAAGATAAAATGGAAGACACTTAGAGGCATAAGAGGTTATGAAAGATGCTGTACCTCTGGAGAGTTTTGCTAGCCTTAAGTTTTGTTTTTTTGGGTTTTTTTTTTTTTTGGTTTGTTTGTTTTGTTTCAGATAGACTTGAATATGGAGTCAGGGGAGGAAGAATACAACATCATCACTAATAAGATCCCAGCACAGAGAAAGAGCACTGTGTCTAGACAGGAAATATGTTAAATTGCACAATAAAGTAATGGCAATTGCTACATTAACCCAGGTGAACATCAGTAAAACCTCGTGTTCCTTCTAACATACTCGGATGTTTTCAGATAACACAATCACAAAGCTGTTGTACAACCAGGAAATGCATCTGTCTAGTTTCATAAAACTCAACCTGAATGACCAGGAAATACTTTAAAAGTCACATACAAAGTTCATGCAAGTGTCCTCCATATCATCCAGGGACTTATTTCTAAAACAAACTTTGTCTGGGACTTAAGCTATACCACCTTAAAATGAGCACAGGCCCAAATACGCCATTTCTAGTACACCCCTGAGATTCTGTTTATTTCCAGGTGGTCATACAGTACAGAGCAGCACAGCTCCACAGAGCTGTCTCTTACAGAAGATATTTACATTTATAAATAAACCTTTGATGTTAAAGAATTTTTATCTGGGAGAGGACTGCTCAGAGACCACTTACTAGAGAGATCTTCCCTGTAGGACAAGGTGACCTTCCTTCACCAAGCACTGTCCACCTCATCTTCTAGTCATTTGCTCTAAGCACCTACCTCAAGGATCCCAGACCACTCCTTTCTCATTCCTACGGTTCTGGGACAATATGAAGCTCCTGGCGGCTGTTTAAGTCAGTTCCTTGGCTCTTCTTTCAGTCTTAAACTTCTGTGAGAGTCCTGAGTGTTCACACTAGAATTAAAATGTACTTTCCCTCCTGTTAGGTTTATGACAGTGTCATTTGTAGCCCAGGCAAAGAACTTAGAAGCATGGAGGGAATCTATCTTCTCTGCTCTATACTTTCAGCATATCATGATTATACTGTGATGTTTTCAGATTACCGGCACTATATCATCATCAGAGACATCTGAGAGGCACAGTTATCTGTTCTGCTCAGCACTCATTGCTCACCAAAGCAAACTGCAGCTGTTTTATAAAACTTGTTTCTTCATTGGACAAATGATGACATTTCCTCTGAAGCAAATTATTTTATACAAAATATAAGATATTTCTTTCATATCTTTAAAATCACCTTCCAGTTGAACCTCCATTAATCTGTCTACACATTTTATTCCATCTAATATTTAATGTAGATGGCTGAACAGTCAACAGCATCTTTCAAAACTTTTGATTAGTTCATTCAGTTCCAAGATACCTCCATTTTCTAATGACTCTAAATTTTCACAGGCATACCTAGGGAATAATGACTCAAATTCAAAAGTCAGCTGCATCTCTGCTGTACCATGAACTCAGTCTTCACCATTTTATCCTTTGAGGAAGAAAAGCAACAGATACAAGGAAAGCCTAGGAAAGGTGTGGCTTGGAAGATGCACAGGGTCAGGAAAGGTGTCGCTTGAAGGAACCAAAACTGCTGGAGCTGTTCCTGGCAGGATCACTGAAAATGCCAGGGTGGATGGAGAAGCATGACAATATGAAGCTCCTGAGGGCTGGGTTGGGGGAGCACAGGTGTAGGGATGCCGTGCAATTCTGTGACTTTCACAATTGACCAGTGTCAAGAGGATCTAAGAATTTAGGGTTGTTTAACAAGAGACTGGCATCACTAAGATGAAATCTTCTGGAAAGCGTGTTCTCTTAGAGTTAGCACTCAGAGGTGTTTTCCACACGCTGGACCTTGTTCTGGCAGCCAATCTCAGTAATGTATAAAAATACCCCAGGGGACACTGGTATCGAAGGCACGGATTGGTCACTGAGCACAGCTGAGGCTTGGCGCTGAGAGGCAGAAGAGGCCATTAATGAAGGTGGAACCTGAGTAGCCGTTGAAGCCTTAGGACTGAAGGGAACATGGAGAGAAGTTACAAGTTGGCACCGAGGAAAGAGTCGGGAAGAAGCTATTGGTGAGAGTGTAGCCCAGTTGCAGTGAAAGATGCCAATAACATCAGAAGCACTACCGGAGTGGAAGTGTCCCAAGAATAGAAGACAAGCTGTGTGTGGAACAGAAGGCAGAACTAGGTAAATGGCCCCAGCCTTTTGGAAGAGACCAAGAATCATGGGTGAACCCCAGACATCTGACATTGAGTTTATACTATTGGAGCTTGGTTGTACTTTGTTCAAACTGTGATTGTACCCCAATTCTTCCCTTTAAAATATGAAAGTGTTATCATGATAACATAATTTTAATTGTAAAACTTTTTAAAGTGGTTTCAGATTTTTAAAATGACTTAAGATCTTTTCAGACACTGAGTTAAAATTCAGTGTTTGTGAAAGATTGTAGAACATGTTATGATGGTAAAACGCTTTATATTGTGATGTTCAAATTAATGTATAATCTTGAGAATGAACAAGAAAGGAAAAGGTTGTGACTTAACAGTGACAAGGGGTCAATTGTGCTATAAACTTGGTACAACATAAACTCATTTGAGAGGAGAGGACCTCAGTTGAGAATGTCTCCATAAGATCTGGCTGTAGGCAAGGCTGTAGGTCATTTTCTTAATTAGTAATTGATGGGGAAGAGCTCATCTATTTGTGGAGGAGCCATCCCTGGGCTGGGGGTCCTGGCTGCTATAAGAAAGCAGGCTGAACAAGCCATGAGAAGCAAACCAAAAACACTACTTCATTAACTCCAGGTTCCTTCCTTGGCTACAGTCAGAGGATTACAAAGCAGGACATGTAAGCCAAATTGAGCCTTTTGTTCCCCTCGCTGCTTGTGGGCATGGAGTGTCCTCACTACAATAGGGACCCTAACTAAGATGCATCCTCCACCTCCACAGCTCTCTGTGAGCTGACAATGCATCCCAGCTACAAGATCCAGTATTTTAGGATGCATTGTGGGGAAAGCACAGAATTTAAGCTCTGATCCAGAACAAAGGTGTTGAAGTTGCAGCAATCATTAGCAAGCCTACCTCTTTAAAGTTAAACAGTCATTTTCAAAATACCTCATATAACATATGAGTTCTTAAACTATGGCTTTTTTTGTACAATCTGCACATTATGTCTACATATCATGGGGAGAATTTCAAAAGGTAAAGGAGAAACATCCTCAGAGAGAAAGAAAACACAATAATGGATTACTTCTGATACAAATGCTGTAAATATATGACAGAAAATCTAAATAGCTGTGATTAATTTGCTAAGAAAAAGTTAGCATCATGCAGGCATGGGTATGTAATTAAAGCATCAAAGAAAGCACTATGGGAAAAGACAATTGTAAACATACAACAATGAATGTCTTTGAGATGTTTATCCCAAAGCAAAAGATGGCGGAGGAAAAATAAGTGAGCAGAAAGATGTGCCAATATAAGTTTCTCATATTGTGGGTACAGGGTAATAGAAACTAGACACAGAACAAGACGTTCAATAACTACAATTTCACAGCATACAGATACACCTAAATGGCTTAGTAGAAGAAAGAATGCAAAGAAAAACTCTGCAGTATCAGAGTTCAGAGACTTTTGATAAACCGCCACAGACAAGATTCAGGAGCTCAGAGATCAAAAGTGAGAAAGCTAACTGAAATAGACAGTGTGTTCCTATGATGTAGCTCATCATCAACAACATCAGAGGGCATCAGAGCTAGACCCTTCCCTTATAACATCTCACCAGAATAAAGATGGAGCCTGCAGGTTTCTAATTTCTATTAGAAGAGGGAGAACAATTAACATTTCTCACCTAGGAATGATATGAAATTCGAAGCTCTCTGAGAGGAACCTTATTGGCCCTCAGATTGTCAGGAAATATAAACATCTGACAGTTTTTTGACACCAACTTTTATAATAATCCTATTTTTAAACATCATAAGACATATTACTAAATTATCCTTTGTGCCAATTATTTAATATTACATAAATGAAGCAATTACTGTTTAAATCCAGAGAAAATAATCATTTCCTTAATGTAGTTGATAAAGCCAAAACAGAAAAGTCAGAAAAACTATAAGCTGCTTATGTGATTAGAATCAATTACTGTCTTAGCTGGGGTTTTATTGCTGTGAGGAGGCATCATGACCCTGGCAATTTTTATAAGGAAAAACGTTTAATTGGGACTGCCTTACAGTTTCAGAGGTTTAATCCATTATCATAATGGCATGAAACATGGGGGCAAGCATTCAGACATGGTACTGGTGAAGGAGCTGAAAGTTCTACATCTTGATTCCTAGACAGCAGACTGTGTGTCACACCAGGCATGCCTTGAGCATAGGAGACCTCAAAGTCTGCCCCAACAATGAGACACTTCAACAACGTCACAAATCCTAATTGTGTGACTCCAATGGACAAAGCATTCAAACATACAATGAACCGTATCTATTCAAACCACCACAATTAGGTAAGATTAGTCTATAGTCATTATGGTTGGCGTATGGTTTCTTTCCAGAAATAACAAGTACTGGAAGGAGGTACAAAAGAAACCTATAAGCCATCCACTATATTCTTGTATCTGTTATAGAAGGTAGCCAGAGAGAGCTATCTTTGTATCCATGATTTTGAGTAAAACAAAAGTCAAGGCAGTATGTTATTAATTTGATTAGGGACCTCTTAGTGAACTAATACAGGAAGTTGGAAATGTCAATTTTCTCATGATATTTATTGGGCATCTATTAAATAAAGGGCAAGGGCATCCAGGAAATGGTGGTAAGAATGTATAAGGGTTTGAATAAGAATGGCCCTGTGGGCCATCTTATATCCTTGAATGCTTCTTCATCAGGGGGCAACAACATTTGAGAGGGATTATGAGGTGTGGCCTTGTTGCAGGAAGTGTGTACCTGTGGTTTGGATTTTGAGATTTCAAATGTCCAAGCCAGGCCCAGTGTCTCTTTCTACCTGCTGCCTATGGATGTAGATGTAGAACTCTCAGCTGCTTCCCTGCATTTTTGCCTGCATGCTGCCACACTTCCCACCATAAAGACAAAAAACTAAACCTCTGAAACTCAAAGCAAGCCCCAGTTAAATGTTTTCCTTTATAAGAGTTGCCATGGTCATGGTGTCTCTTCATAGCAAAGGAACACCAACGAAGAGGGGCTGACAGATTGATTTCAAAGAGAACAATAGAACAGAGTAAGCCTATTGACTAGCCAGCACACCCCTCCTGAGATCATGTGGAAGAGCTGACCTTCTTTACCCATCAAGAGCAATGAAAGTTTGTAACTTGTTATTTTTTAGTTTCCAAATCATAGATTCCCTTCACTGCCTTCCACATTACAGGAGCCTGTACACCATAACAGTCACAATGAGGAAAATAGCTCTCTCTGTTCCTTGGGATGCAGAGGAGGAAAACTAGAACCTTAGCTGTACAATTATCCTGTTTCTGAGAAGAAGCCTTCCTAAGGAGGGCTGAGGTTGAGTCAACAATTATTGTTGTAATCACGAGGTTAGCTTTAATGTCCAGATCTCTGCAGAGGCTTTGAATTGCAAGAATGCAAGTCTGAGAAACACCCACACTGCAGAAGTAAACACTTTCTCAAAAACATTCTTTTTCACCTTTTCTAGAAACTTAGCTTATATCTATCTCAATGTGTCTCCACCGCTTTTATCCCATTCGTAATCTACATAAAAGGGCATTCAAGTGTGTTTAACTAAAGGAGTCATCACACTCAATGGGAAGAAATGACTATTGAATATAAAACTCATCTTGCATTATCTATGTCCACTCATTTTTAAATTTCTATTCATTTTAGTTTCTTAGAAATATGAATCAGTTTGACCCAAGTTTTACACTATAATTTAGCTTTCCTATAATTGAAAAGAGAATCAGAAAAAAATCTAAGTATTTTAGGTAAATTCTTATTTAGATTTGAATGCCGCATTTTCTTTGAAACCCTTAGAAATCTCCTGGCCTCTCTGTTTTCACAGCACATTTAAAACAACAATATTAAGAATGTAAGCAAGGTGTCACAATTCATTGGACATGTACATACATTACTCATAATTTCCCTGAAGGCATATTTTGCCCTTCTACGTCTCTAGTTCTGCAACAATTCCTAGTTTATATAGAAGTTCATTCTGAAAAGGGCTGAGTCATGAGTGAGGGACAATTGCCTTCAAAACTCCTACTGAGCAAAGTACAACCAAATACTACAAATAAACGAATATTTCAGGGTTAAAATGATGGTTGGCATCTAAGTGCTTGGTATAAAAGCACAATGACCCGAGTTCTATCTCTGGGATCAACATGTGAAAGGAAAGAAGCAACTTCACCATGTTGCTCTCCTATCTCCACATGCCCACCATGGCACCTGTTCCCACGCATATACTCACATAAATAAAATAGTTTTAAAAACATTGATATTTCAAATACAATGTATCCATCACAGAACATTGATATTTCAAAATAAGAGAGGTTATATAATGTACCTACGATGTGCAATTGTCCCTGATCAGAACTCACATAGTTCTCCTTCAATAGATATTTGACGGAAACCTTTCCATTAGTTTTATTTCTAAAAAAATTACAAGACATCTTACTCTCTTGCCCTTTATGCCAATTATTTTAGTTCAATTTTAGCAACATTCACTTAAAATAAGTTGGTTCTACTAAAAGTATTGACATGATCTCTGAAATGCTAAATTTTATGGTAACAAGTTTTTAAAATTATGAAAATTATTGAATTATTTTTATAGGTATTACAATGCAGTCCATATTAGAGTTATAATGTAATCATGGTTTGGGATGAAGCAGATGACAAAAAGCCTAAATAACTACAACAGGTGTCTAAAGTAAGAGTATTTCAAATATGTAGTTAAGTTTCCTGCTGCATTTTCAGTCTGATGAGTCTCCTTTCTCCTGAAGTCTCTGTCTAAGCTATATGTCTGTTTGCTTTTCCTTACTTTGCCTTCGTACATGTTGGCTGAATGGTCAACAATGGTCTTAGGATCATTTAGTGATACTCAAATATTCAAGTGTTCCATGTCAGAGCATTAGTGCAAGAGATGGTTTCTACCATAATCGTTGACATTCATACAAGAGTAAATATAATACTATGTAATAATAAAAAGAATAACTATGTATTTATATGATAGCACTACTTCAAAATGTAAAATAAGTCACCTGCAAGGATTCCTATTATCTCAGGAAAACACACACTAGAGACTAGTCAGTAAGGAACATAAAGAAGATAGATAAGTAATTAAGATGAAAATAAGGTATTGCTATGAATTTTCTGTCAGCTTTGGTTCAGCCTTTATGCATTTGGTAGGGTTGAGCATTTGCATCTCTGACTGTCATGTATTTTACTGTTTGAGCCTCTCTTCCAGTCAATTGTAACATTCTTATAGGACAAATATTTGACAGGTTTGAGGCTTCTGAGTACTTAAATATTTTTTAAAAAGTGTATCTGATATGGGCTAAGCTATGTCTATTAGTATTATTGTTGAGAATAATAGCCATATTTACCAGTGTTTTAGGACCACAAGCTTCCATTAATGAGGCCTGTTGATATCATTTTTTAAGTTATTCCAGTAAGCATGGGCGATGAATTACTTTTATTTCTATTTTGGCTATGAGGAAAATGAAACTCTGGGTTATGAGAACACTTACCCAGAGCCACAAAGATTTTTTTTTTCTGTGCATTCATTTTTTTAATTTTATTTTTTCTTATCAGTTATATTTTATTAACTCTGTATCCCAGCTGTATCTGCTCCCTCATTCCCTCCAAATCCCACCCTCCCTCCCTCATCTCCACCGTGCCCCTTTCCAAGTCCACTGATGGGGGGAACCTCCTCCCCATTCATCTGATCCTGTTTTATCAGGTATCTTCAGGACTGGTTGCAAAGCCCTCCTCTGTGGCCTAACAGGACTGCTCCTCCCTTGGGAGGTGGGGAGGTCAAAGAGCCAGTCATTGGGTTCCTGTTAGAAATAGTCCTTGTTCCCCTCACTATGGGAAACCAATTGGTTACTGAGCTACCACAGGCTACATCTGAGCAGAGGTTCTAAGTTATATCCATACATGGTCCTTGGTTGAATGTCAGTCTCAGAAAAGACCCTGTGCCCAGATATATTTGGTCCTTGTGGAGCTCCTATCCTTTCCCCATCATACTAACTCCCCTTCTTTCATATAATTCCCTGTACTCTGCCAAAGGTTTGGTCATGAGTCTTTGCTTTGACAACACTGCTAGTTAGAATCTTTCAGATGCGTTCAGTAGACTCCTGTCATATGTTCAATGCACATCCCATCTGTCTTTCTAAACGAGGATTGATCATCTTACCCCATGTCCCCAGAGCCACACAGATTTTTAAGTAGCCACTTAACTTTGAATTCTGGATGTCTGTTTCAAAATTCTACACTCTTTTTTATCAGATGCATTTGTTTGTTTTATAGAGATAGATACATATAGTAAATACCACATATGATGAAGAAAGAAATTGAACATTTTTAAGAAGCTAAATAGAAGAGACCTAATCTTAACACTAAAACATAAAAACCAAAATGTTGATGCTTTAAAAATCCTCTTATTTTTTTTTCAAGTTTGGTATGTTATATACTTTGATATTCTCTAAAACAGTAAAAGGGACCAAAAGCAAAAGTGCTCTTATTGAGAAGAGCAGAAATGGGCCATTTCCAACAAAGGTGATTACTGTTTATCCCACCTTCACTAGGAAAGAAAAAACAGAAGCTGATCTGTGGAAAAGTTCAAAGAACTCCAGCTGACTGCCTCAACCTCCCCAGAAGGTGTCTGCTAAATGTGTGAGATTCTACTTTAATGATTTTTACCTCTCTTTGTTGATATCTGTTCTTCCACTTTGAAGCTTTATGCAAGGAGATATTCTGCTCACCTAGGACTCTCTATCAAGAACTGCAGCATGCTGCTCTAAAGGAACTTCCTTAGTCGTTTTCTACTGAATGACTTAAGCAGCTGGTTTGATGATGTCATCATTCTGCAGTTATTTTTTCATTTACTTGGAAGACTCAACCAACAGGACACTTTGCTCAGCTCTGGACTCTCTATATTGGAAAGTCCAGGTAGCTGTTTTAAAGGAGCTAGTCCTGATGGTTTCTATTAATTTTGTGAACACCCAATTAAATGATGTTTTGATGTTATCTGCTTATCTATCTAATCTATCTATCTATCTATCTATCTATCTATCTATCTATCTAGTATCTGTTTCACATGTATCTGCCATGTATCTATCTCTCTTTCATCTATCTATCCATCCATCCATCTATCTATCTATCAATCTATCTATCATTCACCTATTATCTATCATCTAGCTTTTGTTATTTATTCTGTTACTCAGGTTTGCTTTAAACATAATGCACTCACTAATTTAAAACCAAAATTACGACTCTCACAGATTATTCTCTAGACCATACAGTAAAACATCAGTGTGTGCACACTTGGTCTGAAATGGGGACTATGGCTGTAACATAATATTCTATTAGCCTTTTTGTATCCTACTGGCCTATAGTTTTCTATATGTTCATTTGCTAGTTTTCTGTTGGGTCTCTAAAGCAGACAACTCTGTTGACATATATAACTTGGCATTTCTCTTTGCACTATTTTCCAAATTCTTCCTCTCTTTCCCTCTTTTCCTACACCTCTCTCTTCCTCATTGCACATATGCAAAAAAAGACAAAGAAAAGAAAAAGAGTAAACTTTTCTCTAGAAAATAAGAAAAAAAGAAAAAACTGGGTATATGTGTTCTAAACACACACATATACAACATAAGGCTTACAACAAATTAAAATATATGTTAAAATAATGGAAAAAAATTGATAAGAAACTTTAGTTAGAGTTTGATCAAACTAAAAGTCAGAATATGAAGAATAAACACACATGTCAATCATGGTTTGCATTGAAAACTTTGAGAACCACCAAACTTTTACTTCCTCAATTTTTCTTGAGTAGCAAACCTACTATTTACACTTTCTTCTTTCATTACCTATCTCTGGCTTCTACACATACTTCAATTTATTGTAAGTGTGTTTTAAATGTATCTTGCAAAACTCTGTATTACTAAGCACAGTCTTTTAATAAAACCCCTCCTACTTTGCACATATATTCCAGCATGAAATCACATGATTGGAGAGAGAGAGAAAGCACAAATTTCAACGCTAGCCACTGCATAGCTTGCACAGATGGCCTGTTCTTTCTGAGACGTAATTGGGCCAAACTCAGTGACCTAACTACCCTCTTACCCTGCTATAAAATTACCCATAAAGTCCTGTGAAAAAGCTTACACCACAGAAAATTATAATGCCAAAGCAAAGACCATATGTTACAGAATGGGATGAAGACCCTGAACTTCTTACCTAGAGGAATTCTTTTTCTTCTATTGTTGCTGGACAAAAATAGCATGGAATACTTGAACATGAACATGCTGCCTTTCTGGGTCCACTTGGTAAGTGACTCAATTTTCTGGAACTGTCCCCATGACAAAGGTGACCTAGCTTGTAGAAAGTTAGATGTAGCATGTCCCTTTCAATTCCAGGCATTAAGTTTAGCTATATTTAGAGCATAAGGAAAAAAAAAAAAAAAAAAAAAAAAAAAAAAAAAAAAAAAACCAAGCAAACAAACAAACAAACAGAAGAAGAGTATGACTTGAATGGGGGAAGGTTCACACGGATGTACTGTTTGAAGCCGCAACTGTATTAGTACAGTTTGGGGCATTCCATTGCAGTCAGTGATATGAAGGAGCTGCAGAGTTTGGTCCCCTTACAGAGAGATATCAGTGTTGAGCTCACCTAAGTTCACTGGTTACCTCATCCACCATCTCAGGATGTATAAGAAACCAAAGATTCTTTTGGGCTCTCCACACAGTTAGGTACACTTACTATGATTCTATGCAAGATTCTATACTATGCATATATAAGAACTTTTCCCAAATCAAGCACAAATCAAGGATGTATTTAAATATTATTAATATATTTCTTAAATTTACCAAAGAAAGAAAGAAACATAGGTGTTGTTCATTCAGAAGCAAGAGAAAGAAACATAGGTACTGTTCATTCACAAGTAAGAGCTTCTATTTTCAGGAAAATTGCTCTGGATGAAAGCACATAGATCATCTTGACCATGCCTAACACACCACGACAGCCAAGGTTTGGCAAGAGCATGCTCCCTTCCATCTACTATACACACTGGGTTGGAGTTGGATCGGGGTTGGTCAGTGTGTTCTAAAACAGTGTTTGTTTTCTCCTGCACTTACAAATACAATTCACATAACTTAAACACCTTCTTCATTGTATGGTGATAAAAATGAAGGGTAATATGACGGGGAAAATCATAGATCATGTTCCAAGACACTCAGTACTTACTTTGTGGCTTCATCCTATGGGAAATCACCAATCTGCTTAGAAATTTACATTTTTTCTGTTGTTTCATTGTTGGATTCCCTTCTCACCAATTTATAAAGAAAATTGACAGCAAGAGGAGAAACTGGATTATTTAGCACACACAAACACAGGCTTCTCTATTCAGAAAGATTTTTCACAGCTATCGTGCTACAAAGAACATAAACAGCTCCATACTCTCCCTGTGTTTTAAACATGTGCTTAACATTTGTAAACCTCAAAATAGAAAGGTTTCTAAAGTATTTCCATTTAAGGTTTATCAGGTCATTTATACAGTGGTCATTATAAACTTGTCATAATGCAAAGATGGAGAATAAATGGAAGACAGAGTGAATAAACAAGCAAATAAATAAATAATCCAAGAAACTTCCTAATAGATAACACAGTTTGGGAAATTACATTTCAATACCATTGTAAAAAGTCTGGTGTTCGTCACTCCCGTACAGGTATTGGAGTCTGAGAAACAGGAATGACAAACACCCTGACTATTGTATAGAATTCAAGGGCTCATAAAGTGCACCTTCCCAAGTGACCTATCTCATTACCCTTGACATCATCTCCTCTGAGTCCCAGGAGTGGCCCTCTCAGTGTACAAGGTAAAGGGGAATGCTTGAACCTGATGCATTTTTAATAGTGGCAACCCAGAGATACCTCATGGTGGAAACTGCAGCTGATGCCAAGATGATTTGCATATGTTCCAGCTGCAGCCAGCCCTTCTGCTGATTTCCCCAGTGAACTGTGAACCTCAGAAGTGTTTTGCTGACCTTGTGTTGAATGTGCTTTTCCAGAATTCCCGCATGGAAAGAGAGAAAATATATTTAACTCACAGTGGCAGCTGTCTTTTGCTCACTGGTTAACCTGGCCAGTAATGGCACCTGGATCTCTCTCATTAGAACATCTTACTGGATAGAAAATGCTAGTGAAATACTTTGAAAGAGCAAGAGATGGCTGAGTTGCTACTACACATTAATGTTCTGAAACTTTAAAAAGAACTTCACTAAATACTGTGGATTTGTTTAAAAGGGTTACCTGAAATACTGTTTAATTGTCCCAAAGCAACTACCATTCATGAAAACTGTTTTGCAACATTGAATTTTATTGCAAAATTCTCTATAAAGCTAGATAAATTACTTCTATTCACTTATTTCTTCTGTTACATTGAGTATTAAGCTCAATGATAATGTAGTAACACTATTGGAATTGCAAAGTGCTACAACCATGAAGTCATAGGCATGGACTTTAAAATTATTTTCATGAAAGCTTAGTTTTAAAGTCTCTCAAAGGAAATGTCTGAAAGTTTATATATGCCATATCCTTCTGATAAAATCAAATCACCCCAAAGGGCACACTAGGAAAATCTACAGCTTCCATTAATACACTGTTCTGAGATTCTTGGATAAGATGATGGCAGACATAATGAAAATTTCTATTTGACATTTCCATCATTTGGAGGGAAATCTTTCCCCAAAGCCCTGTTCCAAACAAAATTCATTTTGAAAAAAAAAAAAAAAAAAAAAAAAAAAAAGATCTCACAGTATGAGAGCAAAGAGATCTTCAAATGTAAATTTTGATTTTACATAGGTTGTATTGTAATAGGAGAGAGGTGCCCATGCTTGTCTCTCTTGAGAGTTCTTTCACTATCTGGTACAGTCATTTAGCAAAATGCTAATTAGATTCCCAATGTGGATAAGTTATGCATAGAAAGGAGATTTGTAAAGGATATGGATCAGCCTGAGGTGGTAACTTGATAGAAGGCAAATGAACTCAGAGAAGGGATGAAAAACAATTTGTGATCTGATCAGCAAACATTAACTCAAGCCTGAGAATTGAAGGCAAAACTAACTATCTACACAGGTCACATGTGAATAAGTGATGGAATAAAAAGAAGTCGTTAACAGCCTTATTGAAACCTCATCCATAGAAAAAGTCACTGCTGAGGTCAAAGGTCAATTAAGAATATCTTTTTTTCATTAATTAATGTATTTATTTACTTTACATCATAATCACAGCTTCCCCTCCCTCTTCTCCTCCAAGTCTCTCCCTCTCATCTCCCCTCCCCACTGGAAACAGATGCTGAGACTTGACAGCCAGCCAAACATTAGGCAGAACTCAGGGAATCTTGTGAAGGAGGGAGACAAAAGATTGAAGGAGCCAGAGAAGTCAAAGATACCACAAGAAAACCTACAGAATCAACTAACCTGGACACACAGGGGCTCATAAATTCTGAACCCCCAAACAGAAAGCATGCATGGAACAGGTCTATATCTCCTACACATATATAACTGATGTGCAGCTTGCTTTTCTTATGGGACCCCCTAACAATTGGAGCAGGGGATATCTTTGACTCTGTTGACTGCCTTTGGATCCCTGTCCCCTAACTGGGCTGTCTTATCTAACCTCAATTGGAGAGGATGTGCCTAGTCCTACTGCAGCTTCATATGCCAAAGCAGGGTTGCAGAAAAATCACTGGCTGCTTCTCAAGTAGACCTGAGTTCAGTTCCAACCACCTACATTGTGCCAACTACTTGTAACTACGGTACCAGGGTACAGAACAACTTCTCAGCTCTGTGAGTGACAGAAATATATACAGTGAAAATACATAGACGCAGACAAAACATCTATCAACATAAACTACTTACAAATATAATTTGCTAAAGACAAATGGTGAACCATGTAGATAACAGACAACTGTCCCTCATTCCAACTACAAAATGCATTCAAACTAAGTACATGAACGAATTTGAGATGGATATTAAACATATACAGCAATGTCTGACTGTGTGTTTCACTTCACAAAAAGAAACAAGTACAGAATAGGTAGTAAATATAACTTAACTACAGAAGAAAATATAGTTGATCTAAATACTCACAATATTGACAGAAGGGAACTTTAATGAAAATTCAAAGATCTTTGGTATATTGAAGTTTGTATTATACCAAGAGACAAACTGAAAAATAAAATTACATACTACAAATAAATTATCACATATGTGAGGAACATGTACATACTACAATGAAACGTTAAAGTAGACAAAACATTTTTAGTGTAATATTTTTTAAACTAATGCAATTTCAGAAAAGACAAGATGGGAAAGTATTGTTGAATGTTCAGATTTAATCAAAGACTACAAAGAAATATTCACCATGAGGCTAACTCAGGTGTTGGGGTTGTTGTAATGCTGGCCCTCAAGATCTGGTTATACCTGTTCTTGTTTTGTAAACCTGCCTAGAACACACCTGATTGGTAGATTAACCAATCTTTACCTGGGTAGGGCAGAATGGGATAGGCATGGCTAAGGTTCCCTAGCTTTTGGGTTCAAGAGAGAATCATGGGAATCAGATGGATGGGAAGATAGGAGGAAGGGGTACACCATGATGGCCAGGTGGAGAAGGAACCTTGTGGGTGGAGAAAAGACTCCAATTATGAAGAGAAAAGGCCCAAATGAAGAATATAAGCAAGTACCATGCGATTATGTACAGACCGTAGTCCAGATGAGGAGGATTAAGGTGGATGGCATTAGATGGGTGCTAGGAGTCAGGTTAGTGAGCCAGCATTAAGTGAAAAATCTGCCCCACCCAAGGTATATAAGGCAATTATAAAATATATCAGGTCTCTGTGTCTTATTATTTGTGATAACAGGTTAAACAATACTGCCATTATAAATCTTAGGGCTAATAATAAACCTTATACAGCCCAACACTCATTTTTTTATTTACTACAACATTCATTGAAAATCATTCCTGAAAAAAGCCAGGGGCAGTGCAAAGGTCCTGAGGTATGACTCTGAATGTCTCTTTGTGTCAGTGTGTATGTGTCTTTGAGCCTATGCATGTCTCTGTGTGCCTAATATGTGTCTCCGTGTGACTATGTGTATATATATCTATCTGTGTATGTGTGTATCTGTGTGTGTGTCTATATATGCCTGTACATGTATGTGTGTTTTTACATGTCTACGTGTGTCTGTGCTTGTCTATGTGTCTGTGTGTTTATGTTTCTGTGTATCTGTGACTGGGCACCGAGCTCCTCTATGAATGTCCATCTCATTTCAAAGGCCACCACTGCCCAACCCATAGGGTCTTCACGGTAACAACCAGCTAGCCTTTCTGGCCATGCACTCAGGGCTGTCTTTTCCTGTGCCTGCTTGTTGTCCATACATGCAGGATTATTTAATCATTGTTTAGAACCTTTTTGTTGTCTCAGATCAAATACAGTTGCTCTTACTCCTTGATTTTCCTTCAGATGAAGATGGTCTTACATCTGGGATGAGCTGTCAGGGTTTCTCTGTTGTAATCTTGGTGACAGTGAAGAAAGATCTTTGTTCAAATCACCAGCTCAGACTTTGGTTAGCTTGACCTTCACAGAGCAGTTTTGCCTCATGGGCCAGAAAGAATATCCCCTCTGAACACCCTTTGCCACAGAGCTCTGATCAGAAGAGTTTCTCAGATACCCACTGAACTATTTCTTTGATTCAGCTGAACACATTGTGTTTTGGCAATTATCTCAGCAGAGTAAAATCAACTTTTATAATTTGTGGGAAACAAGCTTTAAGTTAAAACTAACTGGAGCTTTTTGCCTTCGGTTATTTTAGTTAATATTTCAAGTACTCAAATCCTCCAGCATTCACAGAAACTAATTCACATTGTTGACATTAGACATAATTATTTTAAAATATTCATATGTGTATTTACATGAAATTATATTAATATTAATTGTTATGAAAAGAATTGATTAGCAGGTAGAAGAAGAAGAGTATAAATGGGCTGTAGGGGTCTAAATTTCATAAACACAAGATACAGAGTGAGGTGTGACTAAGGAGGACTTAGGAGGCAGGATTAGCTAATTGTTTATCTGGAGTTTACCACTTGTAACATTGGATGCTTACAGGATGTAATTAAAGTGTGAAAATGTCACAACAACAAAAGTAAGAACACACAGAATGTGCAGCTGTCATCAGCTGCCGTCACACCTCATGAGTCACCTCTTCCTAAGCTTTCCATTATGACACCTCAAACAATGGAACATCATCATTTCCTCTCCTCAGGGAGCTCTTTGCTTAACTAAGTCAGCCTGCTTCCTTCACACCCCCTTCCCTGTTGTCCCTCCAAATTCACCATGCTAGCCACCAATCAAGGAGACACATTCTCAAAGTACCATAAAGGAGATAAATTGCTCTTCCCAAGCCATAGCTTCAGATCACATTCTCTCCAAGGTGATGAAAGAATTTTCCCAAAGTTTTGATTTATACTCTTCTTTTATACCTATGTAGAATCATAAGTAGAAATAGAAATGATATTGAACTAGCACAGTTATTTAATACATGTGAACATGAATGTGCTAATGTATGTTTATAATATCACCTCATAAAGAGTACAGAGCCAAGTATAATGAAGCAGTTACATAAAATGTGAATCTGGAAAGAAATATTTTTGTTTGTAAAACATGACAGCTCTCTGTCTCTTTCTTACTTTGATTTAGATAGGATAGTCAACTACTTTGAGAACACAGCAGCTGATGATATAGTTAGGAAGAAATAAAAGGTGAAAATAACTGTAACAGAAAATAAAATATAGAAATGTGATTTTCCAGCATTTGGCCAATGTTGGAAAAATGGGTTTGCTTCAGTTTTCCAGTTTTTTTTTTTTTTTTTTTTTGACCAAATGCTATTTCTGCAACTTCTTCTGGGACTCATTTTGTCTACATTTTATTCTCTCCTGTCCATACCTCATTGCCAGCTAACACGGTCCCTCTTTTAGTCTCTTAAATTACTACAAACACAGGGAGCTAACTTTTAACTGAAGGACAAGAGTGATGATTCCGGGTATCTGTGGTACACAGCACAGCACAGCTCTTCGTATGTATGAAACAGAATATGGTGGTTGTCGCTATGCAGGTCAGGCATAGGCAAGCATATTGCTGAGATTCTATGGGAATAGCTTTCATGTGAGGTCTACAGGTCATTGTCTGCAGGAGGCATTCTGGCCCTCAGGCACTTACATTCTTTCTACCCCATCTTCTGTGTAGTTTTGTGTTTTGTTTTGTTTGCTGTTGCTGTTCTTTTTTTTTTTTTTAAGTATTTAAATTCATGTATTTACCTGAAAGCTCCCAGGAAAGATGGTGAAGTTTTCCCTTTTGCGCTTTTCTGTAGGTCATTGAGAATGCTAAGAGACATGTTCTTCAACCTTGGATTTTAGATATCAGATAACTTATCACACTCTGTACCACAGAGAGTCCCATTACCGTCTTTCATTTTATCATTAACAGTACAAAGCATAATGGCATGCTCATGACCATTACCATTAAAATAACTATTGTTCAGGGTGGAGGGCATACAACTGAAACCCCCCCCCCAGATGATTGTGAGATTGAAAGTGGGATTATTCCTCACTCAAGGCAAGAACTTTACTGACAGAGTTATCTTTCCAGACTGATACATTAATAATGCTGCCTGAAAGCCAACACACACTCTCAAAAACACTTGCAGAGTGCTAACTTCCAAGCCTTAGAAATTAAATTATGTTTTAAATATATCAAAAATGTTCATGATGAGAATATTTGGTTGGTTGCTATTTTGTTTGCTTGTTTGTTTGTTTGTGATAGTGTTTCTTGGTGTTGCCCTGGCTGTCCTGGAACTCTGTAGACCAGGATGGCCTCCAACTGGAACTAAAAAATCTGCCTGCCTTTGCCTCCCAAGTATAAAAGTAACTTTTATTTGTCTGATTTAATTGTCATCTCAGAGGCTTACTGCCTCTCTCTGCTAACCTAGGCCTAGTCCTCATCCTGGAACATTCTAGCCTCCATGCAATCTAGTCTAGGCTTAGAATATTTTCAGCATTTGAGACTTACTGCTGAATAAGCTCACCCTTTCTTGTTCTTTCTGAACCATCACTGGCTGGTTCATCTCAGCTATTCTGGCTCAAACTCCTCTCCTAGCTGACTGATTCAATCTGGGCTTCTCTCAGTTCTCACTGAGTTGCTCTGCTTGGCCTCATACTAACTTTGGCAATATGATCTAATCTTCTGGCTCCTTCTCATTCTCTGGCTTGTTCTGTCTCTACCTGTGTCCTGTGTGTCATTTCTTCAACCTGTCTCTGTAAAACTGTCTTGGTAAACTGCCATTGTATTCCACAATGTAATTCCACTGCACTGCCTCTCAACTCACTGACACAACCAAACTTCCTAGAACTCAGAGATATACATGCCTCTGTCCCCTGAGTGCTGGATTAAATGTATGTACTACCATACCTGACCCTAAGCTTTTCTTTACCTTAAACTAGTTCTAAACCAGGCTAGCCTTGAACTCAGAGATCCGCTTGCATCTGTCTCCGGAATTAAAGGAATGTCTGTATTTTAGCCCAATTACAGAGACCTAAAGGGTCTTTAGATGTGATCTCTTGACAGAGCAACCCATATTCCGAATTAAAATTCTTCTACACCAGAATGCTAGTGTTAGAGTTGTATAGGACTCCTCCCCAGCTCTGTGAAGTTTCTTGAGTCTTGGGTTTTGTGAGTATATTAATTGGGTGGAGGCACTCCATGGTCACATATTCTCTGCATTTTTGTCAAGTTGTTGATCTCTGTAACAAGGTGCCATACATAGATAAAGAAACATTGACAGTTAAGCCTGCAGACAGAGGGAGAAAAATGTTCTCTAGAATTGAGTTTCCTGATAGGTTATCTAATCCCAAATGGTCAGCCATAAACACAAGAAGGTATGAACAACAATAACAACAATCACTAAAGAAGAAATCATAACTATAAAAGGGAATGTGAAGAAACAAGGAGCGAGGAGAAGGAAGGGAGAAAAAAATGATAAAAATACAGTATTTACATATGGAATACTCAAATAATTAAAAAACATTTAAAACTCAACATGGAATTTCAACAGTTTTTGTTCAGCCCCTACTGTTCCCTTTAATATGAGATAGTGAAAGTAGTTAAAGAGGAGTAATATGAGTGAGTCAATAGAATCACCTATGGGATGAGAGTGAGATATTAAAAAACAGAAGTGGGAGTAGTAATAATGTCCAAAACACATGTAATTAAATAAAAAACACAATTAATATCCGAATCCTAGGCAAAAAAAAAAATAAGTTCTAATAATTTGGCCTTATGTACATACAGAGGCTCAGAGGGAGGTGAAGATATAGGCACCGAATGAACATCAAAGATCACAAAAAAAATAAAATCAATGTTCAAACACAAACCAAGAAGAAATAAGCTCAGAATAAGACCTACTCTGAGCGGTCACTGATTGGATTCATCATTTCTGTGTCATTCTTCCCTCCCTGTTTCCTATGTGAGTCTTCAGCTAATTTCAGTCTACTTTACTCCAAGTTTCTTCACTAAAGTGTTTGAACATTCGTAGTGTAGGCTTCAGCGGGTGGCTACTGTTCTCACTCAGCTTTCCTTGTAGGATATGAATGTGTTATTAGGACCTGCCCCTGTAATCTCCTTGTGATCCAGGTGAAGCTTCGAAGCTGTTCCTCCTTCACACTGTGGCCAAGAACAAAGGAGGATACATGTAAGTGAGGGGTCTTGGATTCAATCCAGCCCTCTAAAATACAAAAACAAAATTGAACAATTCAAAACTTGCTGATTACCAGAGCTTCTAGCTATGACTATTATTATATCTGGTCACAGTGCAAATGCTGCACCATTAAGGCAACAGAAAGTTACATGGATCATTAGAACACTCATGTAAGCCCCAACTAACTGCCAACCACCCTAGGATCGAAAGTATTAACATTTTTGCTGAGATCTGCTTCAGCCTTTAGCATAGCATAAATGAAGCCATTTTGTTTTTAATTCCATCCTGATTATAAGGTGAAAATAAATTCAAGTTCTCAAGATTAGCTTTCCAACAATTATGTCTGTATGGTTTCATTTCTCAAATTTCCTATATTTTATAACCTGGACACTATGAAGTTCCCCAACTTCAGACCCAATCAAATTAAAGATCAGTTAGAAACTCTTTGTCTAGCTAGTCAAAATGATGTAATACTGCCCTCCCCTTGCTACCTAGTTGTTACTTAGTTGTGGTTTGTTTCCTACCTAATTGTGGTTGTGGGTTTATTATGTGCTTGTTACTTGGAAGCAGTTTTTCTCATAAAAAGCCTGCTGTAGGAACAGACCAGCTCACAGTTTGGCTCCTCCACACTTCCACTGTGTCCTTGACCATGGTCAGTCTTGGGGTATTGCATTCAATAAACCATCAACATCTAACTAAGGTAAGTGTCTGAGTGGTTTGTGCAGATATTCTTAGACTACGACATTTTTTTTTTCATTCCCAAACTTATATGGTGTGGTTCAAATGTATTAAATACCTCTGACAATGGTTGTGCAAACAAAAATAATAAATAAAATAAAACCAAAGATTGATCTTTCTCCCTGTCTCAGCCTTTTCTGTGCTGTCATTACAGTAGTACTCTGTCATGCTCAGATCTAGTTTTTGTTTCAAAATATAGGTTAGTTGCCTTCTTCCATGTTGTTTGCAGGGAAACAAACCAAACCAAAACAGTGTCAACAAATACAGTTTATTTTTAAAACTACACGAGTTCCTGAGGCTTTTCAATCTTTTCTATTCCATTTCTCATCATCTACTGAGTTGTAATAATGATGACTATAATAGACCCAAGCATGGTGCCATGACATTTTCCTATTGTGGCTAAGAATATCTGTACATTTTACCTCTGTTAGAGTTGGCAAAATGTTAAACCAATTATTCAATAACACCACTATTTTAAAGAATTAAGATAAAAGAGAAATTCTCTTCTAGTCCTACCCAAATAAATAATACATATTTTAAATAATTAATTTTGAGTAGTTTGACATTTATGGTTTATGTAAGAAATATAATTAAATCTCAGAGCATAAAAACATGTCTGAACTGAAAGACAATACGTGAGTCTCTAAAACATTCTAAAATCCATATATGGCTTTAAGAAGTAAATGTCATGAAAATCATTATTTTCTATGTTACTTTATTTATTTCACAATGATTACAAGTATAGGATACTCTGGTTTTGCTAATTAGTCTTATAGAGGTCAGTAAATTTGTATGTTTATGACAATATCTAAAAGAATTAATATTTAAAATATCTAAACACTTAAAGACTGATGTGTAAAATATGGGGACAATGTATTTGATTTACAACAGATCTTTATGTACCATTTAAATATTTCTTTTTCTTGTTTTTTAAGCACAGTGGAGCTGGGCCTTTATTAGGAGAGAAAACCTCTCTCTCTCTCTCTTTCTGTGTGTGTGTGTGTGTGTGTGTGTGGTGTGTTCAGGGGAGAAAGGGTCTTTGTAAGAATGAGAGCTCAGCATCAACTTATAAACTGGGTTAATATAGGACAGAAAGGAAGGGGTAAGAAAAATTTATATTGAAATTAGTACCTATACATTTTTTAATCCAAAAACACATCAAAAAATTATATGTGGGATTAGTCAACCCTGCAGACTCCATTATAATGAAAGAAGCAATTCATGGTACCTGTGTAGACCAGTTTCCACAGTACTACAAATACTTCTGCCTTTCAGGCATTCTTGTCTTGGAATAATGCTACTTGGCAGATGGCATTCAAAGTGAAAGAACTACCTAAGAAAAAGTGACTCAGAACACTGAAGATTTAACCAATAAAGAAGGATTCCAGACAGCAACAGTGCTGCTGACTGACTCTGAAGACAGTATGCAAAGGAATTCTTAGAAACTTTATTCTCATTAGAAGTTAACTATTTGGTGAAGTTTTAATCATAGATGCCACTGTAGTGACACACAAACTATGTTTTTCAAGTATGTGAAATGGACTTTCCACCTTAGCTTCCAGGATATGTGAATGATTTCCTTAGTAAAATGAAACTATGAAAACTGTTGTGATTGAGCTACCAAAATACATCACATTGTATTTTCAATTCTCTTTATATAAATCTATGAGATGTGTGATGTCCAAACAAATATACAGGAAGCACAATATTTTTAGAATGAATCCTCTCGGATTTTTCTTGTACTACTACATTTTGATATGAATGCAGAAAATACTCACAAATACTTATTTCTTCCTTAACTATTTTATCAACTTTCTGAAATTCATGTAGGCTACTGAATCAAAGCATGGAGGCAAAAATAATTCCTTAGCAACAAAGATTATAGTTGTAACCTGAATTAACATTGGACGCTCTTCATAGGAGCATGTCAGATCCATTCAGAGAAACCACATGGACATTGGTAATAATGGATCTTTCCATAGTCACAGTTTTCTATAGTCTTTCTCATTACCAGGCTCAAATTGCTGTTGCCTACTATATGCCTAGGGGCTTTTTCTATTCTTCCTGTCAGAACTCAACCCCATTGCCTGCTATGGGAAGCTGGCTCAATTGTAAACATTTTCTTCTCTAGAAGGTGTTTTATTCTCAATCTTAAGGTTGATGTATATATATATATATATATATGATATTTGTTCCTATGAATAACTGCAGCAACATTCTTTTCAGAAAAATAAAAATATGGTAATAAAAAGATAGCTATGCATATTCTAGTTCAGAGTTTTTAAAACTCTGAGCTGAAAACACAATAAACTGTTTCTGCTTATTTTTATGTTTTTTAACTTATTATTTAGTTTGGTGTGTGTGTGTGTGTGTGTGTGCGCGTGCGTGCGCGCGTGCAGAGGAGTGTCCATGGCATATCTTGAATGTGTATGTTGGGATCTGAGGACTGATCCAGTCACTTCCCTCCCCCAACTGTTTTTTTTTAATTTTTAAATTTAATTTTTTTATCATTTATTACAATTTATTCAATTTGTATGCCAGCTGTGCCGCCCTCCCTCATCTCTTCCCAATCCCACCTTTCCCCCTTCTTTCCTGTCTATGCCCCTCCCCTAGTCCATTGATAGAGGAGGTCCTCCTCCCCTTCTATTTGACCCTAGCCTATAGGGTCTCATCATGAATGCTTATTGTCTTCCTCTGTGGCCTGGCAAGGTTGCACCTCCTCCCTCAGGGAGCAGTGTTCAAATAGTTCATACAAGAGAAAATCCCTGCTCCCTTTAACCAGGGACCCCACTTAGAGACTGAGTCTATGGGTTATATCTAAGCCAGGGTTTTAGAGGTATAAAAGCAAAGGCTGAGACACTTAGCCAAACTTCGGGCAGAGTACAGGAAATCCTATGAACAAAGGGGGAGATAGAAAGACCTGGTCTCCAAAAGGAGACCAATAGAGCCATAAAAACTGAGTCCTGGGGGCCCTAAAGAAAATGATACCCACAACCAAGGACAATGCATAGAGAGGATCCTCTCCTTATTGCTATGCCCAGATTTTAAGGTCCCCTTCAAAGACCACATATGCAAGAGCAAAGAGCTTTACTCAGTCTTAAGCTTGGTCTCTACATCTTCACTAATGCAGTGGATCAGAGAGGAGAGCCCAGCGCAGCTGCAAGGCAATTTTTATTTGGGGTTTGGGTAAGAACCAAGAACTCCCAGCTTAGCAGTTACAGGACTGGATGACATTTAGATTCAGCAAGGGACTAACATTGATTGAGCTATCTGTAGACCTCAAGCTGCCCAACACAGATGCCCGACCCTGCGATAAGATACCTTTCCATTCTTGTTGTTATCCTCAGGCTATTCCTTGGGTAGGAATTTTATGGTTTAGTTTTGTTTTGTTTTATTCCTGGAATTGGTGAACTATGGCCTTGTTCCTGGGACTGATGACTTTTGGGGGAGGGGATCAGTCCTGGTCCTTTCACTGTGGGAAGGAGTTTGTGGCTATTTTATTTATTTACATTTTTTGAATAAAGATAAAATAGTAACATAATTCTGGTAAAGTAGTTGGGATTAACTACAATAAAAACATTAGTTCATGTGTGACATTTTTTCTTGGGAACAGTGTCTTAATATCTGAAAGTTTTCTAATAGCTGTGGAATCTTCGGTATTTGAAACATTGTCCTCAAATCACACCTGGTTATGTGCTATCAAGATGTCTCTGATCAGAGAAAAAAGGCATTTGTGAGTCTCCTAAAGATGCTGAGAACTGAACAGATAAGGTTTCTCAGCAACCTAAGGAGGGTTATATATAAAAAAAAAAATTATACTTTTTAAAAAACTGTATTTTCCATAAAAATTCAGTGCTTCAGTTTCAGGGATACTTTAATTTTGCCAACAAAAATTTCCTTCAATATGAGCTCAGATAAGTCATCTTTATTTGCTGATATAGGACTCAGTTATCAAAGAATAAATTCTCGCATTGAGAGAGCCAGGCCTGGCACCCCCAGAGGTCACCAGGAACTAGACCTTAATAAGATCACCCAAAAGTCACCAGGAACTAGTAACCCCACCCTAAGGTCACCAGAAACTAGGCCACTCACCAATTCCAGAAACAAGGTCATAAGATTCCCTACCCAAGAAACAACCTGAGGATAACCACAAGATTGGGAGGGCATCTTATCTAATGGTGAGGCATTTGTGCTGAGCAGCCCAGGGACTTTGCAGTAGCACTTTTTCCTAGCACAGAAAATACCTAACATTCCTGAGGTCTATAGAGAGCTCAATGTTACATTAGCTAGCCAGTCACTTTGTAACAAGCTTGTCTTTGGTTACCCAATTCTGTAACTGTTAAACTGGAAATTCCCAGTCTTTCCTCAAATCCCAGTAAAAACCCTACCGTGAGGCCGTTTTCAGCTCTCCTCTTTGATCCACTGTGTTGGTGATGGTGTAGAGACTGAGCCTAAGCCTGAATAAAGTTCTTTGCTCTTGCATACATGGTTCAGCTCCTGGTGGTCTTTGGGCACATAACAGTATTATGAAAGATAAAAGAATTCAAAGTATACTTTACTAAGTGATTGATTTAATAAAACAGAACGAGCTAATGGAGAGAGAAAGCTATATTTTATAAATGCAGGTTTATTGGGAGCAGTGAGGGATGGGGGAGAAGAGTGAGGGCAGGAAGGAGATAAAGAGGGAGAAAGGGCAGAAAAGGGGCTATGGAAACAAGATACCTGGTTATAGAGTGAAGGGCCTCTGGGAGAGGCCTCTCGGTAGAGGGCAGGGCATGGCAACCATACCCTGCAGCAGGTAGGGGCTTTAACATTCCAGCTTTTTGTTGATAATAAATGGATAATGGGCAAATTATCTTTTCTGGCTGCTTCAGGCTGACTTTGGGGGCGTTTATTTTGGAGAGTGAGTCAAAAAGCTAGAATGTTTGGCCAAGTCCCAAGAAAAGGATGTTTTATTTGCTATCCTGGATCTGTGGCTAGAAAACTGCAGGTCCAGCTGATGCAGTCTGTGAGGTTTACGCCAGAGTACCTGAGTTCTGATGCAATTCTTGAGGAAACAAGATGCTGGGAAATATATGTTAGGGACAGAAGATAAAGAGTTTAAATTTTAGGCCTAGGGCTTTGATGCCATGTTTTAATATTTGTGATTTGATCTTTTCAGCTCCAGACTTTGTTACCACATTTGCCAATAATAACACATTTCCCAATTGAGCATGTACTACTGATGTTTTTCTGAATGTGCCTCTGTCAAAACTGCTTCCTAAACATTATTTAAGGGCTAGATCATGGAGAAGAGAACTATGAAATGCTGTTTTGGGCATACAGCATGTACATTGCAATCATGAAGACACACACCTGTGGCCATGGCTGTCTTTGAAAGGTGGTAAGCATGGCTCTGGCAGGCCTTGTCCTTCTCTCCAATTCCTTCTGTCTTGCTAAAACAAATGAACAAACAGAAAACCCTGTAGACTACTTTACTAAAGCAGTCACCCAAGGTCTTTTACCTTATTTAGTCAATTTCTCCTCCTGAAGCTTATTACCACATATCAAATATCAACTTGTTGCAGTCCAGCAGCAATCAAAAGCTCACTTTCACTCACCTAATTAACATTCCCCATTAATATTAAACACTTCATCCTAACATGGATTCTCCTTGTGCCTTTATGAATATGAACTATGTATTTTCCTATGTGCCAAGGTCTGTCTTCTGTCTAGTCAGAGGCAGTCCTTTGTTGGGTAAAATACTCATCACCCCTCTCTCCCCTCTCATTTGTTCCCTTCTGTTAAAAATCATGTGTCTGGTTAACTGATATTCTCTGCAAGAAGTTTATTAGGAGGGAGGGGGGAAGAGGACATGAGGAGAGAAAGAGAAAAGGGAAAGGGCACCCCAAGAGAGAGAGAGAAAGAGAATGTAAGAGTATAAGAGAGAGAAAGAGAGTGTAAGAGAGAGACCATGTATCGGGGTTAGCCCTTTAAGGGGCAAGGTAAGCATGCCTTCCAGGTGTGGCCACCTGGCTGGCAACACATGATGACATCATAAGTTGCTGGGTAACCCAGGGGCAGGTTGTGTTCCAAAATACTAACATTCCTCCCTTTTTTTATAATTAAAAAATGGGGAACTTGGGCTGCTTTTTATAAGGTAAGTTAAAGTATATAAATTTAGGCTCATTGGAAGCAGCTCTTGGTTGTCATGCAAGGGTTTGAGAGAGAGAAGAATTATAGCAACAAAATGGTCAGATTGCAAGGTCAAGAGTAATGGAAGCCTCTGCCCTGGAAAATTTAGGGTAGAGGGTTATCAATAGAGAGAGTTGCCAGCCATGCAAGGCAGCAGGTAGGGGCTGGGGAATGCTGGGAGAACCTGGAGCTGCTTGTCCTGGTCCTGAAGTACACCATTTCAGCCCTTTGTTAACAACAAGTGAATAATGGGCCTAGATTCTTGTCTGGCTACTTCCTGCTGACACTGGGGGTGCTGTAGGGAGGTCAAAAGACTGAAAGGTTGGCCAAGTCCAGGAAGAATAGGCTGTTTTGATGCTTTCCAGGATCTGTGAGAATATCCATAGCCGGGAGAGAAGGTGCAGGTCCAGCTTGTTGGAAGTCTGTGAGGTCAGAGTTGAACACCTGCAGCTTGTTGGAAGTCTGTGAGGTCAGAGTTGAACACCTGTAGCTGCTTTGGCACTATTGTGGCTATAGGAAACATCCGTGTCTGGCAGGACACTGAAACACATATAGAAAGAGCTAATTTCTCCTCTGTCAACTGGAGATAGCTTCAGGATTAGGGATGGAACTTTATGTCCATTTCCCCTACCAGTGCTGGACCCCATCTGGCTTGGGTCTTTGTGATTAGAATACATTGTAGGGGAATCTATTTTCAATAAAAATAAAAATTATAAGTAGGAATGTATGGGATTAGGAACTGGGGTAAGGGGAGTGAGTGGTGATGGAGGCCACACAGAATCCTAGGAATCAGACTCTGGAGACCAGACTCAAGGTGGAGATGTAACTTTATTGTCCATTGTAAAGGCCAGTTAGGCCTTGTTCATGCTGCCACAGTCTTTGTGAGTTCCTACCTGTGTCAGCCCTGGAGTCTCATTGGGTTTACAAACCACATATTTGAGGAAAGCCTCATGCCCAGAAGTAGATGGCCAGCACAAAATGAACTCAACACTATTTTTTGGAGGATTTTTTTGTCTCATAACACTTTTTTTTTATTTTTTTTATCAGTTACATTTTATTAACTCTGTATCCCAGCCGTGTCCCGATCCCTCATTCCCTCCCAGTCCCTCCCTCCCTCCCTCATCTCCACCGTGCTCCTTTCCAAGTCCACGGATAAGGGGGGACCTCACCCCATTCATCTGATCCTGTTTTATCAGGTATCTTCAGGACTGGCTGCAAAGCCATGTCTGCTGAATTGATTATCTTTTTTAGGTGTATAGATTTCATTATGTTTATCATATCTTATAGGTCTATATAAGTGAGTATATCCCGTGTTTGTCTTTCTCCTTCTGGGATATTTCACTCAGAATGATCTTTTCTAGATCCCACCATTTGCCTGCAAATTTCATGATTTCCTCCTTTTTGATTGCTGAGTAGTAGTCCATTGTGTAAAAATACCACAATTTCTGTACCCATTTCTCTGTTGATGGACATCTGGGTTGTTTCCAGGTTCTGGCTATTACGAATAAAGCTGCTATAAACATGGTTGAGCAAGTATCCCTTTTGTGTACTTGAACGAACTTTGGGTATATACCTAGCAGTGGTACAGCTGGGTCTTGAGGAAGCACTATTCCTAATTGTCTTAGAAAGCACCAGATAGCTTTCCAGAGTGGTTGTACCAGTTTACATTCCCACCAGCAGTGGAGGAGGGTTCCCCTTTCTCCACAACCTCTCCAGCATATGTTATCGCTTGAGTTTTTCATCTTGGCCATTGTGATGGGTGTAAGGTGATATCTCAGGGTTGTTTTGATTTGCATTTCTCTGATGGCTAATGAGGATGAGCATTTCTTTAAGTGTTTTTCTGCCATTCAATATTCCTCTGTCAAGAATTCTCTGTTTAGCTCTGTTCCCCATTTTTTAATTGGATTACTTGGTTTGCTGCTTTTCAGCTTCTTTAGTTCTTTGTATATACTGGATATTAGTCCTCTGTCAGATAAAGGGTTAGTGAAGATTCTTTCCCAATCTGTAGGCAGTCATTTTGTTTTGATGACGGTGTCCTTTGCTTTACAGATACTTTTCAGTTTCATGAGGTCCCATTTATTGATTGTTGCTCGTAGAGCTTGTGCTGTTGGTGTTCTGTTCAGGAAGTTGTCTCCTGTGCCAATGAGTTCTAGGCTGTTCCCCACTTTTTTTTCCAATTGATTTAGGGTATCTGGTTTTATGTTGAGTTCCTTGATCCACTTTGACTTTAGTTTTGTGCAAGGTGATAAATATGGATCTATTTTCATTTTTTTTTTGCATGTAGACATCCAGTTGGTCCAGCACCATTTGTTGAAGATGCTGTCTTTTTTCCATTGAATGGATTTGGCTTCTTTGTCAAAAATCGAGTATTCATAGGTGTGTGGGTTTATTTCTGGGTCTTCTATGCCGTTCCATTGATCCTCCTTTCTGTTTCTATGCCAATACCATGCAGTTTTTATTACTGTTGCCCTGTAGTACAGCTTGAGATCAGGGATGGAGATACCTCCAGATGATCTGTTGTTGTACAGGATCGTTTTGGAGATTCTGGGTTTTTTTTGTTTCTCCATATGAAGCTGAGAATCTTTTTTTCAAGGTCTGTAAAGAATTGAGTTAGTATTTTGATGGGAATTGCATTGAATCTGTAGATTGCTTTTGGCAGTATGGCCATTTTCACAATGTTAATCCTACCAATCCATGAGCACGGGAGATCTTTCCATCTTCTGATATCTTCTTCGATTTCTTTCTTCAGAGACTTGAAGTTTTTCTCAAACAGGTCTTTCACTTGCTTGGTTACAGTCACACCAAGGTACTTTGTTATTAGTGGCTATTGTGAAGGGTGTTGTTTCCCTAATTTCTTTCTCAGCCTTTTTGTCTTTGGTATATAGGAGGGCTTCTGATTTTTTTTGAGTTGATTTTGTATCCTGCCACTTTGCTGAAGGTGTTTATCAGCTGAAGGAGTTCTCTGGTTGAATTTTTGGGGTCGCTCATGTATACTATCATGTCATCTGCAAATAGTCACACTTTGACCTCTTCCTTTCTGATTTGTATCCCCTTCATCTCCTTTACTTGTCTTATTGCTCTGGCGAGGATTTCAAGTACTATGTTGAAGAGATATGGAGACAATGGGCAGCCTTGTCTTATCCCTGATTTCAGTGGGGTTGATTTAAGTTTCTCTCCATTGAGTTTGATGTTGGCTATAGGCTTGCTATATATTGCCTTTACTATCTTTAGGTATGTGCCTTGTATCCCTGATCTCTCCAAGACTTTAAACATGAATGGGTGTTGGACTTTGTCAAATGCTTTTTCGGCATCTAAGGAGATGATCATGTAGTTTTTCTCCTTCAGTTTGTTTATGTAGTGGATTACATTGATGGATTTCCGTATGTTGAACCACCCTTGCATGCCTGGGATGAAGCCTACTTGGTCATGGTGGATGATATCTTTGATATGTTCTTGGATTCGGTTTGCAAGTATTTTATTGAGTATTTTTGCATCAATGTTCATAAGAGAGATAGGCCTGAAGTTCTCTTTTTTTGTTGGGTCTTTGTGTGGTTTAGGTATCAAGGTGACTGTGGCTTCATACAATGAGTTTGGTAGTGTTCCTTCTGTTTCTATTTTGTGGAATAGCTTGAGGAGAATTGGAGTTAGCACTTCTTTGAAGGTCTTGTAGAATTGTGTGCTGAAGCTATCTGGTCCAGGGCTTTTTTTGGAGGGGAGACTGTTAATGACTTCGATTTCCTTGGGAGATATAGGGCTATTCAGTCTTTCTACCTGATCTTGACTTACTTTTGGTAGATGGAATCTTTCAAGAAAATTACCCATTTCATTTAGATTTTCAAATTTTGTGGCATATAGGCTTTTGTAGTATGACCTAATAATTGTTTGGATTTCCTCAGTGTCTGTGGTTATGTCCCCATTTTCATTTCTGATTTTGCTGATCTGGATAGTTTCTCTCTGCTTTTTAGTTAGTTTAGCTAAGGGTTTGTATATCTTGTTGATTTTCTCAAAGAACCAGCTTTTTGTTTCATTGATTCTTTGGATAGTTTTATTTGTTTCTAATTGATTGATTTCAGCCCTTAGTTTGATTATTTCCAGCTGTCTGCTCCTCTTGGGTGTATCTGCTTCTTTTTTTTCTAGGTTTTTCAGTTGGGCCATTAAGTTGTTTGTTTGTGATGTTACGAATTTCTTCTTGCAGGCACTTAGTGCTATAAATTTTCCTCTGAGCACTGCTTTCAATGTGTCCCATAAACTGGGGTATGTTGTGCCTTCCTTTTCATTGAATTCTAGGAAGTCTTTAATTTCTTTCTTTATTTCTTCCTTAACCCAGCTGTCATTGAGTAGTAAGTTGTTCAGTTTCCATGTGCGTGTCGGCTTTTTGTTGTTTCTGTTGTTGTTGATGTCTAGCTTTAGTCCATGGTGGTCAGATAGTATACAAGGAATTATTTCAATCCTTTTGTATCTGTTGAGGCTTGCTTTGTGACCCACTATATGGCCTATTTTGGAGAAGGTTCCATGAGGTGCTGAACAGAAGGTGTACTCTTTTGAGTTTGTTTGAAACGATCTGTTGACATCTATTAGGTCCATTTGACTTAGGGATTCTGTGAGTGCTTTTATTTCCCTATTTGGTGTCTGTCTAGTTGATCTGTCCCTTGGTGAGAGTGGATTGTTAAAGTCTCCCCCTATTAAGGTATTAGGATCAATGTATGATTTAAGCTTTAATAATGTTTCATTTACGAATGTTGGTGCTCTTGTATTTGGGGCAAAGATATTCAAGATTGTGATGTCCTCTTGGTGGATTTTTTCTTTGATGAGAATATAGTGGCCCTCCTTATCTTTTTTGATTAACTTGGGTTTAAAGTCTATTTTATTAGATATTAGGATGGCTACTCCAGCTTGTTTTCTGGAACCATTTGCTTGAAAAACAGTTTTCCAGCCCTTTACTCTGAGGTAGTGTTTATTTTTGTTGCATAGGTGTGTTTCTTGGATGCAACAGAATGTTGGATCCTGTTTCCCTAACCATTCTGTTAGCCTGTGTCTTTTTATTGGTGAGTTGAGTTCATTGATATTGATAGATAATAGTGACCAATGCATTGTAGTTATTTTTATAATGGAGTCGGTGATCTAACCCTGTTTCTTTGCTTGTTTTCTTTTCATTTTTGTTGGGATATTATCTGTATGCCCTGTTTTTTTTGGGTGAATTTGTTTTTATTAGATTGGAGTTTTCCTTCTAGTATCTTCTGTAGGGATGGTTTGCTGTGTAAATATTGTGTAAATTTAGTTTTGTCATGGAATATTTTGTTTTCTCCATCTATGTTGATTGAAAGCTTTGCAGGGTATAGTAGTCTGCCTTGACATTTGTGATCTCTTAGAGTCTCCATGATACTTGCCCAGGCCCTTCTGGCTTTCATAGTTTCTGATGAGAAGTCCGGTGTGATTCTGATAGGTCTACCTTCATATGTTACTTGGCCTTTTTCCCTTGGTGCTTTTAATATCTTTTCTTTGTTCTGTAGATTTAGTGTTTTGACTATGATGTGACGTGATGTGTTTCTTTTCTGGTCTAGTCTATTTGGAGTTCTGTAGGCCTCTTGTATATTTATGGACATCTCTTTCTTTAAGTTGGGAAAATTTTCTTCTATGATTTTCTTGAAAATATTTTCTGGACCTTGGAGTCTGGAGTCTTCTTTTTCATGAATTCCTATTATTCTTAGATTTTGTCTTTTCATAGCACCCTTGATTTCTTGGATATTTTGTGATTGGAACTTTTCTGATTTTACTTTTTCTTTGAGAGAAGTATCCATTTCTGCAAGTGTGTCTTCAGCTCCAGAGATTCTCTCTTCCATCTCTTTTATTCTGTTGGTGATGCTTACTTTTGTGGTTCCTGATCTTTTCTCCAAGTTCTCCAGCTCAAGGGTTTTCTCATTTTGTGTTTTCTTTATTGATTCTAATTCTGTTTTCATGCCTTGCACCATTTCTTTCATGTGTTTGAATTTGGATTCCTGTCTCTCTACAATGGCCTCTATTTCTTTTTTCATTTCCTTTTTATATGCCGCAAAATTTTCCTCTACTTGTGTATCTATTTGTTTGTCTATGTTTGCCTGTGTTTCTTTAAGGATATTGCCTATTTCTTCTTTCTTTGCCTCCAATTGACTGGCCATCTCTTTGAAAGACTTGTTCATTTCCTCCTTATGAGCCTCAAATAATTGGGCAAGCATGGCTTTAAAATCATTTTCCTGTGCTTCTGCTGAATTGGAGAATCCATCGATTTTGGGGTTTGCTGGTGAAGTCATGATGTCCTGATTTATGCTGGAAGTGTTCTTTCACCTACCCCTGGCCATTGGCTTATCTGAAACCTTCCCTTTTTGTTTTTGGATTCTGCAGATCAGACTGGTGCTGTCTCTCTCTGGTGTCTGGAGAGTTCTTCAGGAAGCTGAGCACTCTCAGTGTGTGCTGAGGACTAGCTGTACCTGTGGGAGGAAAGTATGCAGGCGCAAAAGCGGCAAATGCAGGTGTGTGTGTGTGTGTGTGTGTGTGTGTGTGTGTGTGTGTGTAAGTGTGCGTGGACGTGTGTCTCGAGGGACAGAGTGATGGGCTAATGTTGAACCCTTGAGTGTGTGGGAGGGGCTCTGCACTGTATATGTCACAGGCGCTAATGATGATCGCAGCACAATTTCTGGCATTAACTGCCTTAACTCCTCAATTAGGCCCACAGGGCAGGAACTTCAATGTCCCTAGTGCCCCTCTGTTTCCCAAAGTGGGTACGTGGGTGGGAGGGGGTTCAATGCCTGGCTTCTGATTTAGAAGAACCCAGGATCTGGGGAACTGCAGATTCTCAAGGGTGCACTCACTTACAGGCAGGTCACTTGGCAGAGATGTGGTATCTGGGGCTCTCTGCTCTCTGGTTTGGCCCTGCTTCTTTGATGTGTTCCGCCAGTTCTGTGCTGCTGTCACTGCCAGGTTCTGAGGTCTTGCTGCAGCTGGAGATTTCAGGGTGGTCACTTCAGCAGGGATGGGGTAACCAGCCTCTCTGTTCTCTGGTTTGGCCCTGGTTAGTCTTAAACTGAGGGCTGTGGTGCCCCACCAGTTCAGTGCTGCTCCGCTGCCATGTCCTACTGTAACTGGAGACTGGGTGGCTAGTCCCGATGCTTTCTGGGAAGTCCTGGGGTCTCTTCGTTGTGCTCTCCAAGCTTGGGAAGCCCAGCGCCTGGTGTGTCCAGGTTGTATGACATTTCTGCCTGGTTTTGGTGAGTATATAGTATAGTATTCTCTGTCACTGTGGGATTGGGCGGGCCGTACCATCAGTGATCGTGATCCTGCGGAGGAAGTATGGCGTCTAGCAGATTCGCGCCCTGGGAGGATGGTGCAGCCACTGCGCGAATCTGGGACTCTGGGACACATACTGCTGGCTTTTGTCTGCCGCTAAAGTGCTTGGGGCTCTGCCTCAGGGGCTGTATACCCCAGGCAGTTAGGTCTGCGCTGAGAAAGATGAGTCTGCTGTGCTGCTGTGCCGAGGAGGAAGGAGGCCGTGGTTTTCCTGGGTTAGGGGTCCTTCCATTCACCAACTCAGAAGTTCAGGTATCCCACCACTCAGAAACTGTGTGTGCTAGTCGCCATCTTGGCTCTGCCTCCGGCTTCCTCATAACACTTTGTCTGGATTTTCTTTTTAACCTTTTGCTCCTATATGATGGTTTTCCACTTTTTGTTTTTATGTGATTGTATATGTGTATGTATTTGTATGTGAGTGTACATGTGTGTTTGAGTGTGTCTGCATGTGTTTCTTGTGCTTTTGTTCTTGGGCATTTTCTGTTTGTTTTGTCCTATTCTGTACTTTTTTTAGTTACCTATTTGTATTCTAATGAGAGACAAGATAGGAATAGTGTGGTTTCGGGTGGTAGGGAGATGATGAAGATCTGGTATGAGTTGGGGGAAGGGAACTGTGATTAGAATACATTGTAGGGGAATCTATTTTCAATAAAAATAAAAATTATACGTAAGAATCTATGGGATTAGGAACTGGGGCAAGGGGAATGAGTGGTGATGGAGGCCACAAGAATCCAAGGAATCAGACCCCGGAGACCAGACTCAAGATGCAGATCTAACTGTATTGTCCACTGTAAAGGCCAGTCAGATCATTGCATACCCGCCTCAAGCACCAAAACAATCAATCATGTTGGTGCAAAGATAAGAAAATGTGGGGGGCAAGGTCACCTCAGGAGATGTCCATAAAGAAATAGGAAGCAGTCACCACCTTAGCCTGGGATCAATTTTTAGACTTCACTAGTGTGCTAGAAGTTCCTAATAGATAACACTGTGTGCAGTGGATCAGGATCTTCCAAGGAGCAATAAGAGTTGCTGGCTCTTTACTCGCCATACCCAATGGGCCTCCAACCAGCTTATTAAGACATTCCCACATAATTTTCTGCTCTACTAATATTTTCTCTGTGTAAGGATAATCAGTATTTAAAAATCTATGTAGCCATGTATTTTCCACTGATAACTTTAAGTTTCCTATCATGTGATTCTAGTTTGTTAAGAAGTATTTTGGAAACCTCTTGTTTATGTGTGATTTTAGTTGGTGTTGTGACTTTTTTAGCTGTTGATAGCACATCATTTCTGAAAAATAAATTTAATAGTTATTTCTCAAACAAATCAAAAGAAAATCCATAGGCAGGAGAGATGGATCATGGGTTAGGAGAATTTGCTGCCTTTGCAAAACAAGCGGTTTGTCCCAGCACACACATGACAGTTTATCATATCTGTAATTCTAGATCCAGGGAGTCTACTGTTCTTTTCTCACTTATGCATCTACCAGGCAGTACACATTTTTATGTAGACAAAATACTCACATATTTAAAATATGAATAAGTTAAATATATCATCCCGGGGTCCAGTGCAGGGTAAAGACAGAGCCTGAAGAAGGGTGGATGAGAGAGCTGCGAGGGAGGAAGGAGCCAGGCACGGGGATCGGGAGGAGTTTTATATCCTGACTGACTGACGGTCTGGGTGCTTCTTTACTTATACAGAATTTAGTAGGCAGGGTTAAAGGCATGTTGTTCCAAAACATAGATCATATCATTTTTGTTCCCAGACACATATTTTTAACTTCTACTTGGTCATAAGTTTAGTGATTATTGATAAACTATGACAGAACAGAATTATCTTTTACTATCAATTTCCCTCATCAGTTCCACAACCCAACTTTTGACAATATTGTAGTTTCAAGGGCATGTTTTGACAAAGCATGACAGACTGCTCTCAGGTTGGTACCTCTTGTGGTTTCAAAGGGACTACACAGAAAGAAAACATCCAAGCCAGCCTGGGCAGATTGTTATACTTGAAAATTAGCACTCTGACTATTAATTAGGTCCAGGGAAAGTCTTCAGGCCAAAATTGCTGTACTTAATTTACTTAATTTCTACCATAATACAATGTTTATATTTTATATATTTGTAGAATTCATTTATATATATCTAGTCTTGTTATTTTTTTATTCCTCGGTTAAATGATACCATAGCGGCCCTGTATGAATTAACTTTTTCTAAGAAAGACAGGTCTTAATATTTTATTCTTTTATCATTCAATCACATCATTCTTTGTCCATCAGTACTTTGAAGGGGCTTTTAATTTGCTCTGCTGCCAACTTCTCTAGTTTGCCGAATATTATTTTACTTTTTTTCAATTTACTTTGTTTTGATAATCCTGTTCCTGAGTAAGGCTCATCCAGGGGCAAATGTGGCAAGAGTGTCTTTGAGGCAGATCCTCATAAGAAGGTCTCCAGCATAATTATTTGAGTCATAACCTCCAGGAAATAAGAAAGCCCCCCAAGTAGGCCCTGATAAGGGCATCTCTTTAGAAGAGGGAGGAATAGTATGGTCATGACATTCCTGGGGAAGCTTAGAGGCAGTACTCCTGGAAGGACGCATAAATGATTCATGAGAAAATTTCCATCAATCCAATATCCCCAAGTTATACAAATAAAAAAAAAAAGACTCTCAAGCATGCGACATGTACAGATCAAGGCCAAAAGAGTGGGAGACTGCACCACAGCGATTGCATTATGAGGCTCTGCTTTGCTGGATCTTTGGCTTTATGATTTCTGGCGTTCCTGTTAGATATGATTGTGCCAGTACCATAGATGCTCGCTCATGAATGAAAAGGGAAGAGACTTCCTGCATTGGTTTCCGGTACTTGAATAAAAAACAAGCACCCACATTACCCTGGCAGAGCCAGCAAAAGTGACTATTTGGGAATCCAACATCTCAAAAAACATTACCTGCAGTTCTCTCTTAAGCACTTAATGATTCTTTGGGTGCTGTGTGTGACAACCATCAGCTTACTAGGAACTTAAAAATTTTTCTACATTTAGAGAGGAACACAGCAGACAGGGATGAAAACAGATATGTGGAGAGATCAGGTCCATAGAAAGAGAAGAAAATGACAAGTATACAAAGGCTTAAAAGTTAACTAATCTTTAATCCAAAAGAGTGTTACTTGTTGCCTTTTATAAATTAGTAAATTCACAAAATAACAGTGTGCTACAATTAGTTTCAAGTGTTTTTATTAAAAGAAACACACTACATTTGGCTTATGAGTTGGTTTCTTAATTTTCTAGCAAAAAAAAAAAAAAGCCCATAGATATTATCCTAAAACTCAGGTTTAATGACATCCTACTATTGTTCATCTAGGTGGTAAATAAAAAAATGAAATTATAGAAGGACATGGGTCCCTTTATACAAAGATACATCAGAATACTCCGAACATTAATAAGGTTAGGCTTGAGTGTTCTGAGATTGATTCCAGGAATACTTTGAAAATAAAAGCAAGGAACCCAGTTAAGAAATAACATTAAGTGTTGAAAAAGAAAGACTTCCCCTTCTCGCTGCATTCTTGCATGTGGAATTGAGTTATAGATATCCATTTTGCCTCCTTCATTAAATTTTTGTCAGGATATCTAATTTCTTCTTGTCGTTTCTTCTTTGCACATAACTACTTAAACAACAACCAACAACATCCACACACAACATGGCTCTCGCATTTTTATATCCTCTGAAAAGTTCCCAGAATTCCAAAATGTCACACATTCATGAAACTACCTGTAGCCAGCAAAATAACAGTTCTCTTTGAGCACAAGGTAAATCATAGGTCAGCTACTGCAAAGCAGATCCATATCACCACACCTAGAATTAAAACAAAAACACATTCTTATAATATTACTGTGTTTTTTAGAGGAACCAAATTGCAAAATTCTTATTACATCTCTCTCTTTCTGTTTTAAGCCATTTATTAGGATGTGTGTAGTGGGAGATTATAAAGAAACATTTTCAAGAAAACAAGTATTCTTCAGATCAGTGGCCAATGTTTTCAAAAGACCTCTCTTGCTCAGTTATAATTTTTATAAGTTTTGATATTGTCAACAGTTTTTTATTTCCTGTGGAAAGATAAACAAATCTGTGTCCCCAGCACAAAACTTTTGTGGGATTCCCATCTGATGTTAAAACATTCTTATATAGTATATAGTATATAGTATGTAGTATGTATTATATAGTATGTAGTATGTAGTATATATTACGTAGTACGTAGTATATAATACATAGTATATAGAGTGATTTAATTTTACAGTGTTTTTCTATAACCTGGTGACTCTTGGCTGACATTCAAAATGGTTAATACTTTTTGCTGTGGAGCTTCAAGCCAGGCCCCCAAATTACACTCATTGGTCCAATGGCAGGCCTTGTGACATTACCTGCACACCCCTGGAGGCCCAGGCCTTCTTTCTGGTTTAGATTTAGAAAAAAACTTTAGCACTTGAAACTGCTTCTTAACTTTTCTGGCCCAAAGTATTGTATTTCTTGCAGTTAACCCACTAGCTATTTTAAGATCTGAAAACTTTAGTGCTTTGGTAAGTCTCATTGAAAATGATAAAATTTCTCACAACTGAAACCCTGGACATGTTGATAGCCGAGACCTCTAGCTATAGTTTGTTCTATGATACTAGCATGGTACAAATTAGAAACAATATTGTTCTATAGAGGAATTTTAATCTAGCAACAGGGCTGCTTTAGCAAAGAATCACATCTAAAGAACCTCTAGGTCTCTGTGATCCAGCTTGAACGATACAACTTTAATATCTCTGAGTAGAATACAGACAAATCTTTAGTATATACGTTTAATTCAACACAACGTAGATAAGATTGGTTTGTAGAGGGAAGCAACCAGGTTTGCAAGTGATGTCTAACTGGGGGATAGACAAAGTGATGAATCAGAGAAAAATTTGACAGAATAGGATATACCCAACTCTCATGAGAACAGACAGGAAAAAGAGGTGACTGAAGAGAGAGTGACTAGGGACTCAGGGTCAGTCAGTTTAGGAGTCAGTCAGTTGAGAGGCAGTGCAGTGGGTGTTGAATTTGTGGCAGTTCAATTCACCGTAGTTCAGTTTTCAGAGTTCAGAGGCAGTTGTATAGGCAGTTTTACAGAGACAGGTTGAAGAGAGAACAATCTAGATTCAGGTAAAGACAGAATGAGTCAGAGAATGAGAAGGAGCCAGAAGATTATATCAGATTGCTATAGTTAGTTTGAGGCCAAGCGGAGCAATTTGTTCAGAAGCTGAGAGAAACTGGCTTGGCTCCAAAGGGTTGGCTATGGGTTTGAGCCAGAACAGCTGATTTGAACCAGCCAGCCAAAGTTTAGAAGGTCAGTTATTAAGCAGTAATCTTCTAAGATGACAATTGCATCAGGTAAATAAAGGGTACTTTTGCAATTGATGCTCTGCCTGGAGATCAAAGCCAGGACCTTCAGGTTAAGAGTCTCAGGCTCTATTAACTGAGTTTCCTTATCCATTTATTTATAGGTGTTACCCATGGCTGTAATGGTCTAATAACTTTTTACTTTTGGTATCTGCATTTTTTTTCTACCAAGGTCTGTATCAACACCTGTCTTGTGTCAAAGTCCGATACAGCTTTGTTCACAGTTGAGACAAATCTTAGCAAAAACAACAACAACAACAAAAAACAACAGTGAAGATTTCTCCAAAGCCTGGTATAATCTTAGTAAATGAAGTGGATCTCTTTTGGGGGGCTTTAAAAGCTTTGTCCCAAGCTTTTTTTTTTATTAATTACACTTTATTCATTTTGTATCCCCCCATAAGCCCCTCCCTCCTCCCCTCCTGATCTCACCCTCCCTCCCCTTTCTGCATGCATGCCACTCCCCAAGTCCACGATGGGGGAGGTTTTCCTCTCCTTTCTGATCTTAGTATATCAGTTCTCATCAGAAGTGGCTGCACTGTCATCTTCTGTGGCCTGGTAAGGCTGCTCCCCCCACAGGGGGAGGTGATCAAAGAGCAGGCCAATCAGATAATGTCAGAGACAGTCTCTCTTCCCATTACTTTGTAACCCACTTGGACACTGAACTGCCATGGGCTGCATCTTTGCAGGGGTTCTAGGTTATCTCCATGAATAGTCCTTGGTTGGAGTATGAGTCTCTGGGAAGTTCCCTGTGTTCAAATTTTCTTGTTCTGTTGCTCTCCTTGTGGAGACCCTGTCCTCTCCAGCTCTTACTATTTCCCACTTCTTACAAGCTTTTAAAGCAGATAAATGACATTGGTCTACAGTAGCATCATCAAATTGCATCTGTTCTTGAATATCAGAGTACCCACCCTTCACCTAGCAACTGATCTTTTACTATATTCATTCCCTTCACTGTATTTCACTGTTCAATACTCAAGGCTTCTTGCCTCCACCATGTTAACTGTTGCAACAACTGGCATCTAGTACAGCTGTCACAAATCCCTTCAATTCTTGGGGGATTATTTTATTTTGAGTAGCCCAGTTATTTAGAATTCGTTTTATATAAGGCTAATGCATCTCATATTAAATCATAGCTTAGATTTTTCATTTCTATAAGATGCCATCATAATAATATCTATGATGCCATCATCATAATCTTGTTTCACTCTGCTAGAAGGCATATGCTATATGACAACTAGGAAAGCTGATAGCCTTGATCTCATAACCCCTGGGTACCCCTCCTTTCACTCTCATGACTAGGTTGGTTTGAGTTTAACCCTTTCTCTCAAAACGGGCTGCTTAATTAAACTGTCTTCATGCCTTTTCATCCTTTCTCTGATCTGACTACCCTCCAGTGATGTGGAAGCTTTGGTTTCTGATACGTAAACATGTTTTTGTTTTAGGTGTAGGAGATAGAGTTTATTCAGATAGTCCACAGTAGCAAACTATTTGCCTTGTGTGGAGTCTTTGCCAGCTGCAGATAGTTTAAATCTGAAGAGTCTGGAGAGGAAATAAATGCCAGAGCCCAGAGAATGGTGAGGGGGTTCCAAGGAAGAAGCTGCTGGTGTCCCCTCTGCTGCTCCTGGTTGCTGTTGATACAGAGTGACAAGAGGAAAGCTACACCACTTCTCCCCACTAAATTTCTTTTTCTCCTACCTGGTGTTGGGGTGTTGGAAAGAACTTGGGTGAGGAAGGAAGAAAGAGATAGAAGAAACATAAATAAAATTTGATTTTAAAATTACACCTACACTTAGTGCAGTTTCATTCCCTTTTTCTTCCTGTGAGGAACTTCTGCTTTCTTGCTCAGTCACTGGGACTGAACCTTTTTGTTCTCCCCTTTCTTCTGGTTCTTGCTTCTCAAGCATTTCCATTTTCCCTGCAATTTTTCCAGCTGATCAGCCATTCTCCTACTTTTTTTTTTTAAGAAGAAGAAAAAAAAAATCCCAGAAATTCCTCTGGAAGCAAACTGGGTGATATGCCAGAGATAGCAGCTGCAGTACATTTTGTGCATCTTGAAACAAAATATTCATTCATTTGTCCCCTGGTGGTTCCTCTATGGTATTTGAAATTAGGTTTCCCATCCTGCCTAGTCCCCTGTCTGGGTGCCACTTGTAGCCAGACTTTTACTACTTTGTGGATCTTTTTACTTCCATACTTCTTGCCCACTTCTCCCTCTATCCTTTTTCCTCCTCTATCTCCTGTTAGTGGGTTAAAAGAGAGAAAAGTCGAAATAAAAAAGAAACCACAAAGTAGTAAAAGTCAGGCTAGACATTCAGTTATCTGAGCGCCTCCTAATGCTTGGTTGCTTTTCTCTACATCTGCTCCCATCAGCTTCTGGAGAAAGCTTCTGATGATCACAGGGTAGGCATCAATCTATGAGTATAGCAGAATATCATTAGGAATTATTTATTTTATTGATTTTTTTTCTATCCTACGTATCTGGGACATTCTGTCTTTGGTTTCTAGTCATCATATCAAAGCAGGGCTTCCTTTTGTGGTATGGACTTAATTTAGACCAGCCATTGGTTAGCCACTCCCAAAAGCTCTGAGGCACTACTGCCCTAGAACATATTGCGGGCAGGCCCAGCTGCAGGGCAAAGATTTTGTCGCTGGGTTTACATCCTTGCCGTTAAAGATGGCATATTTAAACAGAAGCCCCTATTAACATAGACTTGAGTCCTGCCATTCAACTGGCAAGCAACAGGATCTGTAGCATTTTATTAACAATGAGAATTCTCTATTCTAATTTTGATTATTGATATTTTCACTGAAAGAGAAAGAGATAATGCTTAGATTTAAATGCTCAGCTTTGAACATAAACAATTTGCTTTGATATAATAAAACTAACTGGGTCAAAACAAAAATATATAATAAAATATAATTTCCTAATTTTATTCTGTATGCATTCAATAAAAAAAGCATTTACATAATCCTAAATCACTATAATTGAGTAAAAACCAAACCCTAATTCTGATCAGGCAAGCTGGATGAAGTAGGCTAGACCATATAAACTCTATAATAGAGAGAGGATTAGATCAAAATTGCCCCAACCTTAGTCTTCCCTAAATGTGCTAATTGTATCCTGCTCTATTCTTGCTTCTAAAACTCAACCTCCTTTCTCAACTCCCTGAATATGAATGCAAGGGGAGCATCTGCATGTAAAGTATAGTCAGGAAAATATTTACTATGTCCTTGTATCAGCTGTCAGTCATTCCTAAATTCAACAATGTACAGTTCATAGACAACCTTATTGCAGATCTTGGGTACGAAGCCAAACCTGGTACTTGATATCATTAAACGATATTTTTATTAAGGAAATCTTTTGTACATGCTCCTCTTAAATCAAGAGAAAATAAGATTTTTAGCTTTGAGATTTACATTCTCTCAATATTGAGCTGGAAAACACTTATTTCACTATCATGCTGTGCTATCTCAGAGCACTTTCTTTCTTTAAGCTGCCTGACCACATGAACTGACAGAAACACTTTGCAACAGACAGAACCTACCATTCCTGATGATCTACTAATTGCCACTAAGCTGATAATTTCCACATCTTATTTAAGGTCATTAATTACAATTTTAATTCATTGTATGAGTGGAAAAATACTAGTAAGTACATTTTTTTTAAAGGTAGTGGGCTAGCATCATTTCTGCTCACCATTTCTTTTCAAAACACTGTTGAAAGTCACCATTATGATTTGCTTGTGTTTTTCTCTCTCAGAGAGCTGCTTGTTATATATCCCAGGTTGGCTTCAAACTTTCAATTCTTCTACTTTATGCTGAAAAAGCTTGCATTAACAGATGTGGGCCACCACTCCCAGCTGTCATTATTATTATTGATGCCTTTGGTATATACTTTTGTGAAAAATATTTAGATAATACCCCCAAACTTAAGTACAACAAATAGCTAAATAATTTATTTTTAGTGTCACAATTGAGTACAAGATCACCTACAGAGTACCTTAAAAATATATATGTAACTCATTAATAGTTGAGAAAGGCTTAACTTTAACAAAGTTACTTGGTATGGAGATTTTTTTTTATTGTTGTTGCTCTTGTTTAAAATGTACATGCAAATTTTGCTTAGTGAAAAGTTAATGTTAAAGATCACTTCTTAGTAGAACTGTGCTCAGTTTAAAAGTAATTACAAAGTTTTAATTTATCATCATTTAGAAATTAATGCCTAACTTCTCAAATGCAATTAGAATCTGTCTTTTAACACCCTGCATTTTTTCTATATTAACTAGTGAACTGAATAATGCCACTGGCCAGTGGCATTTTACATTAAAAAAAAAAGTCATGTTTTTATCTGCTGAAAGTTATATATTAGCAGTTTTGAAGTTTCAAGAAAATATACAGAGGATCCAAGCTGAATGAAAGCATGCTGTTTGACTAATGAGGCTGAACTTCTGAAATACTTTAGTGATCAAATAAGCCACTGTTATATAACACTTATGTATATAGATCTATAAATTTGTGATTGACTACATGGAGTACTTACAAAGAAATATGTATGGTGTATGTGTCCTAAATTTGAAAATTGTTTCCACAATTTGCAGATAATTTAAAGGATAAATTTTGGGGTGGTGTTCCATCAAGTTCTTTAATGTTTAATCATTGGCTATTTAAATAATTTTAAAGTAAAATATGATGTTACAATTGATTAACTGGTTACTAAGCAGGCTTGGAGTTTACATGTCTTTGATTTTAATTTTGTAAGATATATTTCCGAGTGGTTCTTAATTACATGTTAATTTTTCTGATATTAAAAGGTGAGAAAGTAATATGGGTAGATAAAAAAGTGACACATACTCATGAGTTTCGCTTCATTTTCACTTTACATATGTCTCTTAGTTTATAACTACCTACCAGGTTTCTCATGGAATACAAGTTACTCACACTGTTACATTATTATTAATATCAGTCTTCTGGTAAGTGCAATGACAGCAGAGGTTTTTGTTTGTTTTTCATTCATAGTAAAAGCAGGGTTATTTTAGAGGAGAAGGCAGGGGGATGAGGAATTCAAGGTCAGGATCAGTTAATAGCAGTTCTGGGGCCAACAAGTGTTACCTGAGAACTTAGCTTAAAACCAACACATGGATAAAATAGAAAACAAGCACTGAAGACATCACAATAAACTTGCAGATCAGAGGATAGAGAACACACCCAGAGGAATCCTGATTAGAAACTTCGCAAGCTCTATTAGAGAGTACACACAAAGCAGAAGGCAATGGGACAGGATTTTGAAAGTCTAGGGAAAGAACAGAAACATAAAATATTTCTATAATTGAAGGTAAAGTAAGGATTTTTTATATTTTTATTTTTTATATTAATTACAGTTTATTCACTTTGCATCTCAGCTGTAGCCCCCTTCCCCATTCCCTCCCAACCCCACCCTCCTTCCCTCATCTCTTCCCATGCCCCTCTCCAAGTCCACTGATAAGGGAGATCCTCCTCCCCTTCCATCTGACCCTAGTCTATTAGATCTCTTCAGGACTGGCTGCATTGTCTTCCTCTGTGGCCTGGTAAGGCTGCTCACCCCTCAGGGGGAGGTGATCAAAGAGACAGCCACGAAGTTCATGTCACAGACAGTCCTTGTTAAACAAGGGAACACACTTGGATACTGAGCTGCCATAGACTACATCTGTGTAGGGGTTCTAGGTTATCTCCATGCATGGTCCTTGGTTAGAGTATCAGTCTCAGAAAAGACCCCTGTGCCCAGATTTCTTGGTTCTGTTGCTCTCCTTGTGGAGCTCCTGCCCTTCCAGGTCTTTCTGTCTTCTCCTTCTTTCGTAAGATTCCCTGCATTCTGCCCAAAGTTTGGCTAAGAGCCTCAGCATCTGCTTTGATACACTGCTGGGAGTCTTCCTAAAATTCAATAAAAATGAAGACACAACTTATCCAAACTTATGGGACACAATGAAAGCAGTGCTAAGAGGAAAGTTCATAGCACTAAGTGCCTCCAGAAAGAAGTTGAAGACATCTCATACAAGCAACTTAACTGCACACATAACAGGCCTAGGGAAAAAAAAAAAAGACACACCTGAAAGGAAATAATCAAATTCAGAGCTGAAGTAAATGATTTAGAAACAAAGAAAACAATTCAAAAAAATTAGTGAGACCAAGATCTGGTTCTTAGAGAAAATCAACAAAGTAGACAAAACCTTAGCCAAACTAACTATAAAGCAGAGAGAAACTATCCAAATCAGCAAAATCAGAAATGA